>NC_135497.1:4023568-4362734 GCF_052857255.1 Amblyomma americanum | reverse complement strand
GCCTCCTGTCTAGTGCCATTGCCGAGACAGCGCAGCTCAGGCTACCCGACCTGACCAGACAGTTCGTAGTCCAGACTGACGCGAGCGATCTGGGTTTAGGAGCAGTCCTCCTACAGGATTTCGATGGCGTGCTGCAGCCGCTGGCCTTTGCCAGCCGCTTCTTGCTGCCCTCGGAGAGGAATTGCTCCGTGACCGAGAAGGAGTGCCTCGCCATCGTGTTTGCACTGCGGAAATTCGACGTCTACCTTGACGGAACGCAATTCGTGGTGCAGACAGACCACAGTGCGCTCAGTTGGCTGATGCGGCTCCGCGAGCCTGCGGGTCGGCTGGCGCGCTAGGCTCTCCTGGTACAGCATTACGACTTTTCGGTGCAGTATCGAAAGGGGAGCTCGAACGTGGTAGCTGACGCGCTATCCCGTGCCCCACTCGCCAGCGGTGCCTTGACGCCAGCAGGCGGAGCGGGCGAAAAAGCGGACGAGCCGCCGGGCGGCAAGGAGGGGGAGCCCGCAAACGGGCTAACCCATTCCGCTAACCAGGCAAGCAACGCTTCGCAAAGCGGGCGAGACGCAAAGCTCCGCGTGAGCGCCTCGGAGACGCCGTCGCGAGCGGACATTTTGGCTGCAAACCTGAAGGGGGACGAGACCAGGCCCCCCTCTGGGGTAACTGGAATCGTTTTCAGCCGGAAAGAGCTGCTGAAAGCCCAGCAAAATGACCCCATGTGTCGCGAGATGAGCGACGGTCTCAGGGAGATGGAGCGCCGGGACGCTACTTGTATTGTAGCGGGCGCAGGGGGTGAAAGCCAGCGTGTGTCGCGGCGAGCCCCGGGGGATTCATATTTGCTGGACCATGACGGGCTCGTGCTGAAATACATAGCCACCGATGATGAGTCCATTGACCCGTTGAAGGTGGTTATCCCCAAAAGTCTGAGAGGCGCACTGTTGCGATTTTCTCATGACGAACCACTGGCCGGTCACCTGAGTGGCTCCAAAGTTTTTGCAAAACTGAGTCAATCGGTGACGTGGCCCGGCATGAAGCGTGACATTTTCCGCTATTGCCGTTCCTGCCATGTCTGTCAAGCGGTGAAGTCAAGGGGCGGCAAGCCGCCCGGAATGATGAAACCAATTCACAGTGTGCGTCCGTGGCAGATGGCCACCTGCGATCTGATGGGGCCTTTCCCCAGGAGTAAGCAGGGGTTCATTCACCTGATGGTAGTAGCTGACCATTTTTCCAAATGGGTCGAGTTGTACCCGCTTCGGAAAGTGTCAGCACGAGCGGTGCTGGATAAACTCCAGGAAGTATTCTGTCGGTTCGACTTTCCGGAAAGACTGATCACGGACAATGCGTCCTATTTCACCGCTCGGGTGTTCGGTAACACGTGCCGTTCCCTCTGAATTGAGCACTACACCACTTCACTCTACCATCCCCAGTCCAACTTGACCGAGCGAGTCAACCGAACGCTCAAGCCAATGCTGGCGGCCTTTGCCGGGTGTCAAAAGGAATGGGCAGACCATTTGAGCGAATTTGCGTTCGCCATTCGAACAGCTGAGAATCTTTCAACTGGTTTCTCTCCCGCCTTCCTCAATTTCGGGAGGGAGCTGGCGAACCCGATGTCAAACGTCGTGCAGAGCCAGCTCGGGGATGAACAGACGCGGGCAGACTGCTCTGCTTATGCGTCGACGCTTCGGGACCGGCTTGGTCGGGCTCTCAACAGAGCAAGGCAGAGTTTGGCGGCAGCCAGAGCCCAACAGAAGGCTCAGTATGACCGCAAGCACCGCAGCCTGACTTTTCAGGCTGGCGATCTTGTCCTGAAGCGCAACCACGTTCTTAGTGAAGCGAGCAAAGGGTTCTCAGCTTCGCTCGCTCCTAAGTGGCTTGGTCCGTACCGAGTGGTCAGTCTGGTCGCCGCTCGCGTACCTGCTGGAGGATCCCCTTACGGGAAAATCCAGCCGTGCCCACATCGCAGACCTGAAGGCCTATGCGTCACGGTCTGACGAGATTGCGTCGGTACCCATTGGTATCACAAGCAAGCGCAAAGGCAGAACTGGTGCTGCGGAACGCAACCGTACCGAGCACCGGTATAATCTGAGGCGACGGTCACCGATGTGATTGATGCCGGATGGCGGACTCTTCCGCAACCGAAGGCACGCAGCCTCAGCTAGCGGGCGAGCTTTCTCGCCGGGCCCTACCCCAAGGGAAGCACGGCGGTTTCTTTCTTTTTTTGTTTGCCGCATGCTCAGTTCCAGCCTTGTGCAGTTATTTAGTCGCTTGTTTGTTTTAGTCAGTCTGTGGCATGTTTTTGTTTCCAGTTTATTCGTTGTTTCTTCTAACGTTCCGAGATCTGTACATATGTAATATACGTTTGCGTTGGCGTTCAGTTTTTTTTAAACCAGACTTGTACATATGTAAACTTCAGCCTACTCGCGATTGCACTTTTCTTGTAGCGCAGAGATGGCCTTTTGTACAGCGCGCCTTCTTTTCATTTACGTTCTGACCCCACGGGTGCGGCCTTCCTCGCGAACACGGGACCGGCTGGTTCGCGGAGGGGTCGGCGAAAGTCTCCCCTTCCGGCTGGGGAGTGGTTTGCTCGTTAAGGAGCGAGTGTCTCGCGGCATGGTTTTTTGTGTGGCTATGGGGAGCGTGAAGAGTGCGTGTGTGTTCTTTGACCCCTGCCACGGCGCCTCGGGACGATTCCGACAAGCGGGTCGTTGTCAATGAACAATGTCCGCTTCTGTGCCGGTGCGTGCCTGGGATTATGTGCGTGTTTCCAAGATCAAAGGCAACGCCGAGAGGGGGGCAGGAAGGACAGCACCTTTTCCCGTGCGGCTCTTCGGGATCGTCGGGCGTCGTCAACGTCCTCATGCTCAACTTTGATGACCTTGTGGAGGACATGGGACCGCCGTCAATAAATCGTCCACCGGGACCCTGAAGGCAGCAAAAGCGTGAGTTGGCCGCCGACAGGCCCAATGGGCCGCGCCACCGAACATTATGAGGCTGCAGGCCACCTGTTCGCTGGCCATGTGTACAGTGTACAGTGTAGTTAGATTTGTCTCTTTGAAACGTATGCAAGTGTTGTTTGTTTTCTGTTCTTATTTGTTTGTCGTTTGAGTTTATGGCTGGAACTGAAGTGTGGTAGTTTTATATGGATTAATTTTTTTATTATTATTATTTTGCAGCATGCAATCGCCGATGGGTAGGAGGGCATTTAAGGAGAGGAGGATGTGCGAAGCCTGCTAGATTCCCGCCGTGGCGTCTGCGCGGCATCCCGCGTCGCCCTCTTTCCCTTTCTCCCGCCTCGGGCGGCGGAGAGACGGCTGGTGGCTAATCGCTGTCATTCGGCCGCAGCTCCGCCCCCGGCTTCCCAAGGGCTTTTGCCATTGGTGACTTCTGGCGGGAATTCGGGACCCGTTTGGGATGGTCGCGCGGCGCGCGACCGTCCGAGCGGGGCCCAGAGAGAGAGAGACCCCTCCGAGACGCGTAAGGTGCGTACGTTACTGTTCGTCCGGGCCGGCCTCTGCCGTTCGGACCAGTTCATACTCGAGCTCGCCAGCGTGGGTCCTTGATCCGCCGCGGCTCGAGCCTGTCCAGGGGTCCAACGACCTCTGACAGGCGCACCTTCCGTTGACTGCCCACTCTCTCTCGCAAACGGCCCAACGGCCGACACGAGAGAGATCACAGCACTGTCGCGGGGACAATCTCCTGCAGCGGCGTGCTAGCGGCGCGCATTTCTCTTGTTGCCCCGAGCGCGCACCGGAGCCTTGCTCTGAGCGCGCCCCGGGACAAGGGTGACTGTTGAGTGTGTGTGTGTACCGCTGGAGGACGGCGTCAATAAACGTCTCCTTTGTGAACTTGGAGGCCTGTTTCTTGCGGCGAGCCGCTTTCCTCTCTGCACAGGTTGAACGCCGCCGCAGCGGTGCCCCAGGGTGCGTGTGGTGACGGCTGATCGGGGCCCTTGGCTCGCGCGAAGCTCGAACCCGCGGTGGGTAGTGGCCTGTGTCTACTGAGAAACCCACAACTGGCGCCCAACGTGCTAAGTCACTGGCTCTTAGCCTTTGATAGCACATTTGCCGAGCAGGTCGCCATGACGATCACGCTTGCGCACCATGTCTGCCACCCCCATCGGGGCACTCGGCAGCTACGTGTCGGCTCCCTTAGGAGTCGTAGCGTCCTTTGATCCGTTGGCGGCTATTTCTTTAAATAGCCAAACACGGTTGTTGGCCGCGGCCCCCATTGGGGCATACGGCGGTACAACCCCCAACGTCGATCACGCAACTCCCATTGGAGCTGTATCGGGAGCACCCTGCGGTGCACCCGTCGATCACATGCCTCCGCTGTGCGTGCTTTGCACCCAGTGCGAAAGCGGTGCGTGCGACGCTGCCGCAACCGGCCGTCCTGCACAGCAGCAGCCGTGCCCCGCGAGCAGTCAATTCTACTCTGGGAACGGTGAGGCGCTGGCCCGGCTCCCTGTGGAAACCGCGCCGTTCATCGAACTGGGCGCCTTGCCTCCTGCGTTCGTGGAGCCCGCCCAAGCCTCCTCTGAAGCCGGGGCGCACTCGCTGCTAAGAAGTGCTGCCCAGATGATTCAGTCGCTGTCAGGGGCGGTTGAGACGCTTTTGGCCGCGCCGAAGGTGTCTCACCCCGCTGTCAAGTTGCCCATGCCAACATACCGCGGGTATGATGACCTGCTCAGTGCCCGAGATTTCCTTGAGACCCTCACCCATTACCAGAGAGCTATGGGTCTCACTGATCAGGTTGTGCTTGCACACATCATCCCCGCAGCACTGACTGACACCGCAGCTAGGTGGCATCGGCTTTCTGGCCACCAAGGCAGCGACTCTCGAGGAGTTCCGTGCAGCATTCTTGCTCGAATTCCTGCCCGCTGACTATGAGCGTAGGATGCGGTGAGAGTTGGAGCTCCGTACACAGGCTCCGGATGAGTCACTCCTGGAGTACGTACGTGCGATGGAGGACCTTTTCTCAATCGCCGAGCCCAGAGCTGCGAACGAGGAACGTGTGGAAAGGACGATCAGGCAGGCACATCCGACTTTTTCGGCATACCTGCGCGGAGGGCGGTTCCGAGATTTTGAGGAGCTGGCCGCCGAGGAAAAGCGCATTCAAGGCGACATTCTCGCCGCGCGCGCCTATCGTCCGCCACCGCCGGCAAGCGAGGCCCTCGAGCCACGCTGTGCATGGAGAGGGGCCATGCCCCGACCCAATCGGCGACCACCTGTACTCGCTGCCTCTGCAGCCGTTAGCGTGCAAAACGAAGTATGGGAGTTGAGCGAACGAGCTCTCGATCCCTACTCCTACAGGAGACGGACAGCCTGCGCTGCACCGTTTTCTGGACCGCCTGCCCAGGGACGCCAAGTGCCCGTACGCACAGCGGAGGGGGAAACCCGAATCAGCCAGCCCTTTGGCCGTGCAACGGGCGGAACCAGGCAGGGAGAGGCGCCATTGTTCCTCGACCAAGCTCGCGGCGGTGTGCGCTGTTTCCGCTGTCAAGAGACGGGGCACTTAGCGAGAGAATGCCCCGTAACCAGTTCTCCTTTGAGGCAGGGAAACGGCGGCGCGGGTCGGTCGTAAAGGGACGACCGGCCCAATCCTTGCTAATCCCCTCAGCGTACAGAGCAAGCTGCCTTGCTAATGCGCACGCGCCGTTTATTCCGGTCACCATTGCTGGCCTCGAATTTTTGGCGTTACTGGATACTGGAGCCACTGCCGGCCCTTACAAAAATCAATGTTGACTTTGTGTTGAAATTCCAGCAACCCATGTCAACACACACTGTTGAAATTGTGTTGAAAAGGTGGCGAGTTTTGGGTGATTCAGTGTTGACAGCATGTTGAGCCCATGTTGAAAATTGGCACATGAGTTTCTGTTGTGCATGTGTTGAATTAATTCAACACTAACTGCTGTTGATTTTCTGTTGAAGTGATGTTGAAAAGCTAAAAGTTGATTATCTGTTGAATTTCGACCAATAAACAACAAAAAATGTGTACGATCATAAGTTAGCCAGCAGCTAACTTGGCACGTGGCGGCCAGCCAAAGAATGAGGCGCGATGAGCAACGGCAGAGATATGATTTAATGGCAGTTAGGCACGAGCACCATGCCACTGCCAGCCTCGTCGTCTTTGTAACACTATCTGGGGCCATGAGCGATTGTTCCGGATCATTGAAGAGTACAAAATGGTGATGAGCTTGAGGGGTGAAAGTAGTGCCACAATGAATAAGCTGGGCGAATGATTCCTGGTCCAGAAAACTTCCAGGCCGCAGTACAGTGCATACTGTACAGCGATCACTACTACCTCGTGCCTTTCTAGCTATCGGCAGCCAGGACTAGGTCTTCCCATGTCCACAGCTACCCATAAGCTCATGGCTCTCGGAATCTCCAATACCGTGAGCGAACTGATCGAAGCAACCCTCACCGCCCAGTATGAGCGGCTCACTCACACACGCTGGCCGAGCGGTACTGCAGCAAGTTGGGATCTCCCCGCCGAGATCGGCCCCAAGTTACGCTGAACTTACATCGGAATATCGCCTAAATCTCCGCATTCCTCCCATTCCCAAACGGATGCACCCGGAACACCACGCCGAGAGACGGGCCGACCGGGCTCGTCAGTTCGAGAAACGCTTCAGCGGACGTCCGGACGTCACGTATACGGACGCCTCTTACCATCCATCGAGGCCAGCGATGGTGGCGGTAGCTCTCGCCCCTCACCGCAGCTGGTACACAGCCTGCAGCATTCGCAATGCAGAAACAGTCACCGCAGCTGAGGAGGTTGCCATTGCGCTCGCACTAGCTGACCCTAATACCAAAGTCGTCATCAGTGACTCTCAACAGGCTATTCGCAATTACGATGCTGGCCGTATCTCTTGCCAGGCGTTACACATTCTACGTTCTACAGCACCCTCTTCCACATCTCGCTTACTTCTTTGGGCTCCAGCCCACGAGTCGCTCAGCGGAAACGCCCAGGCACACACTCTCGCTCGAGATCTCAGCTGCCGAGCCGAGAGTATGATCAGCCACCCTGCTTCCGCTGACACTAATATCCCACGCGCTTCTCTACTCACCACTTACACGGACATACTCCAGCACTACCGACTCCAAAGGTGCACATATCCTCCCGCACACCGCGATCTAACAAGACGAGAGGCCGTCCAATGGCGCAAACTACAAACTGGCAGCTTCCCACACCCCCTCTTATACAGCAGGATCTTTCCGGAACAGATAGCCCCCATGTGTAAACACTGCTCAACTCCGGCCACACTTATACACATGGTGTGGACTTGTACACATTACAACACAGACAACGCAAACACCCCAGAGACGTGGGAGTCTCTCCTGTGTACTTCCAAGCCAGCAGACCAACGCTGGCTTATCCAGCGCGCGGTGGAGGCCGCGGCATCCCAAAGGATCCCCGCCGACCTCCTCTAAGTCAGCGCAACCGGTCCTTTGACTGGTCCCCTGTTTTTGGGCGCAATAAAAGAGTTTACCTACCTACCAGCCAGGACCTAAAGTCAGAGCTGGTGGCAGGCAGGTACACCTCCCCAATGCAATGCCTCATCTCCTACTATGCACCATAGAAATCACCTTGTCCTTCTAAATTTACTACCACCTGTCAGATAAGCACAAGCTTGCCTGACTCATCCCCATTTCCATGAGTTTTGTACAGCTTAAAGCTGTAGTATGTACGTCATGTTAATTTAGCTGCGTCATATCACAATTCACCTCCAGACAGGCTAGTGCACTTTCTAGGTGATGAAGCCAGTGTGTACCTTGGATAAAGTGGGCATGCATTAGTAATTTTTTCGTGCACAGTTGGTTTGAACTATTTTGGATGAAGCAACCATTTTACTGCATCACACTCATTCAACTCGCAAATCTTTCAAGAAGTGATATTTCAGATATCTGCTTAGCTTAGAGACAAGTAGTTCTGTCAGCTGTAGATTATGAGCATATTCTGCGCGTTGTTACTGACCAACAACAAATATAGTTGGATATTCATTTTTTAACAGAAGGCAGGAAATAATAGTTGAACTCATTTCAGTTTATTTTAGTTCCCGTGCAAGGAGTGCTGCCAGGCTGTTTTTTAAATACGCCACATTGACTCCAGGAAAATGGTCACACGTGTACCCTGCAAAGATATAAAACAAATCACAATTACAGTGTGCTACATATCAACTGAAACACAAAGTCAATATTTGTGAGCACTGCCCTTGATCACCTCATCATACTGGTATGGTATATAGGGTTTACCATCCCAGAACAACACAAGGCTATAAGGGGCGCCGCAGTGGAAGGCTCCAGATTTGAACCACATGGCGTTCTGTGCACTGATATATGGCCGCCGAGTGCATAACCACTGAGCCACTGCACTGGGGCATGCATGAAATTACATGTGCCGTCAAGAATGAGTCAATATGCCTGTCACTGCTTGCATGATATCAACTGAAACTATTGCCACAACTAGCTGCCTCAACTCTGTGAACATTACCATACTATGCTTACTTTCTCCTTGTACATGAAACTGAAGAGAGTACACTAAAGCATCGGGTTACACACAGAATGTGCACTTCAATACTGTCCGTCTTGAACAGTTTCAGCAATATTAATTGTTCAGGAAAAGTAAAAGAAAATTCGACATCCACAACCACTGAGAAACAGTAACTGCAAAAAAATAAACTACAATGTTGGGCAGGCTGGGTTATACTAAGATAAATGCTAAGTACACAAAAGCAGCAAAAGCAATTAAACTGCACAAGCAGATAAAACTACCTTCCTAAAGAACCACTGCCATGCTACTTGTGCATTAATTACAGTTGTGCATAGAACATTCAATTTTATAGCTCTGATTTCCATGGCACTCCACAAAGAAAGCATGTCAGCACAGATGTTTTACTCTGCTTCAAACAAAACAGTCTGCTAAAGAGTCCTATTATTCATACAGTAGCCTGTTATGGCCTATGGTAACCTTCATAGTGGTAAGGCAGATCTCGCATACCTCACCCAACTGAATGTGCCCATGCTTGCTTCAGCTATTTGCACCAGAAATGAGTCATGAGGACCGAGCTTACAGAACGCTAAATTTCATGAACGCACAGTTTATCTTGTGCCTCCTTAGCAAGTAATAAAGTGCAGTAACCGACGAGTAATTCGGAGTTCGATGAGGCACTGTCAGTTACCCCATAGAAGCGCATACGTATTCACGACGGATATTTTGGACTTTCAAAGTCCGAAAGTTTGATTTTTCAGACTAATTTCAGTGGCCTGCGGGCCAAAATCGGCCATCTTATTGGCTTTTTGCTGGCGCAAAAGGCGCCATCTTGGATTGAGGTGGATTGGCTTGAAATACTTTTGGTACCTCATTTTTGCCAGTAGAGGTCCCTGCGATCTCTGACACTTCGAGGTGGCAGTCGGATAGTCATCGCTGTCAACTTGCTTTTGTTGCCAAAATTCTCGGGGGCAGTTATCGCTTGTCTCATACGTTGAAAATTAAAAACTGGTTGTTGGGGAAGGAAGTGGCGCAATATCTGTCTCACACCTCGGTGGACACCTGAACCGTGCATTAAGAGAAGGGATAAAGAAGGGACTAAGAGAACAATGAGGTGCCATAGTGGAGGGCTCCGGAGTAATTTCGACTACCTGGGGATCTTTAAACGTGCACTGACATCGCACAACTCAGGGGCGCCTGTGCATTTCGCCTCAATTGAAATGCGGCCGCTGCGGTCGGGTACGAACCCGGGGAATCCGGATTAGTAGCCGAGCTCCCTAACCACTGAGCCACCACAGCGGGTCTCATACAGTCATTCGCCGTTTCGTCACTTGGATTTCTCCGACCGTGTCGACAGAGTGACGCTCCGTCTTCATGAAGTTACATCCATTCGCCATTTTGTGATTGCTTTGAACGAAAAGTGCCTTGTCTTTGAGTGTGTTTGACAAGCGGTGTAGTGCACACTTGGGTTGTGGATAACATGGCCCCGCCAGGTCCATGAAGGAAGCGCGGGAAGTATTAAGCTAAACGCCGTGACCTTGCTGTCTAGCGTAGACAGTGAAAGCACAACTTTGGCACATATCGTCGGCAGCAAGAGAAATTTTCCGCTTAACTTCTCTTTCGCTGCGAAACACTGCCACCGAGTCGCACTCATGACGCCAAAACAAAGCAGGGAAATAGTGCAAACTGGGGTGCAGTACATGAAAGAGTGCCCGACACTAGGCTCAACAACACTGTCTGAAGAAAACGTGGCCAATGGCGGGGGAAGAATAAACAGACTATGAATGTGGATTCCGCTACACGTTTCGCTGGCCCCTCGTCGACTTGACAAGCGTTGACGACAATGAGAATGGCAGACTACACGTGGAAGGCCGCCATCGCGCACTGCTGTGAAGCTGACCCCCCAAAAGAAAAAATTAGCAGGTAACTCGCACCCTCACTTATTAAAGGCGTTTTTTTAAATTTCGGTGCAGGTTATACGCGAGCAAATGCGGCACGTGCCAGCACTTTCTCATGGTGCAGCGTCTGTTTTTAAGGTATGCATTGGGTGACTGATAAAATATGTCAGCCTATTTGCCCACACACTTCTGCCAGCCACGCAAACATCCCCACTCATGTGGTCCCTCCACCTTCGCACATGACTGCACATGCCAGGTTTGGTGTTTTCAGCATACCATGTGGGCTAAGATATCTGCCAGCACACATTTCTGGTAGGAGTAATATAATAAACAACCATGAGAAATGTTAGCACAAGGCAGTTTGCAGTCTGTGGACCTTGTAGTCTTCACCTATGGAAAAGTTTATGTAGACATAGAAAAGGGGGGTGCCAAGTGCCATAATATGGCACAAAAGCAGTGCTGTCGCCATGGGCGCAACCAATACACACACTTGCAAGTGCTGTTGTGCTGTGGAATGTTATGTTAATCTGGCGCTAGAAAAATTATCCTTCTAGGCTGAAGCCATGACAGTACAGCCCATAAAAGAAGTGCACCAAATTTCTGAGCAGCGAGGCAGTGGAGTGTTGGAAGGGACTGCTCTAAAGTCTTGCAAGCAGCCGGGTCTCTCTCATAACTTAAAACTCGAACTTAACTACATGGCCTATACTTTTCCTTCAATGCTTTGCTATAGTTTGGCCCTTAATTTTTAAGCAAGCAAGCAGAGAAGAGATGGAACACTCACCTATCACAGCAGACATCCGAACAGGGTCTAGGGCCTCCTTCACAGGAAGGCCCTTTTGCACGTTATTTTTCATCCCATAGAGGGACTTTCCCCTCAACTCCTCCTCCGTGAACACATTCCGAAGGAGCGCCCTGGCGAATTTCCCAGGGCTGCTTTGACACTGCCGCTCCAACATTTGCAGAATGGTGCGGTCAACCAGTACGCCATTCCCAATGTCAACCTGCAAACAGCACAGCAATCAAAGATAAAGGCAAGCAAGCGAATTCAGCTGTTTCAATGGAAATGCTAGATTGCCCGTTATCCTCTGTGCAGTTGGGATGTCAGCAGTTGTTTAATGCGAGGAAATTACTTAACTGTACTGCAACTGCAAAAATTTTTCGAAAGAGATCCTGCATTAATGGGTTCAATGCGAATTGTAGTGCTGTAATAGCCTAGCGACTAGATGAAGTGCCTGCAAGGAAAGCATGGGCTCTTTCACGTTACCTGAGCATATTGCACTGTATGACCATCTACTTCAGGGGTCCTCAAATTGGATCTATGGTACACCGAGGTATGATGGAGGGCTTTTTGGGGTTTCCTGAGCATCTATTTACATGCATGCCTCTACAATAACCTTTTCAATTGCCAATTTTTTTAGGACTGATCACACTGCAACTGATTAGTGCACAGCCAGTCATAACTTAATTTGGTCATTTCTTCGATACGTGTTTCATAACCTGTTCGTGCTCAGCACTTGGCGGAAAAGATTTGAGGAATTTATGGTTGTAGACGGCTCAGTTGGTATACTAAGGCACCAATGCGTGTCTGATTTAGCATTTCGTCTCCATGCCTTGAGGAAGCAACAAGGATGATTGCACGTGGCTGGCTAAGCGAAAAACATGCATGTGCTGCCGATCACCCGCAGTGCCCTCTTTCTGGCGATTCTCCCTTTCACTGTCCGGTGGGGCGACGGTCTGCAGACATGCAGATATACATTTTAGGACATGCCTCTAATGGGCTCATGCATGAATTCAAGAAGCCGTGATAACTTCTCTATCGAATGCCAGAGAAAATTTCAAACGCAGAAGAGTACCTCACTTGTATATTCAAGAGTATGTGCAACGATCATATTTTAGCTCACAAACCTTTGCACATGGCACAATAGGCTGATCTGGCTCCTTTTTGGACTCCAGCATCCTCTCCAGCCGTTTCACCATTTTGGCTGGCACTGCAATGGACAGGGAAAGAAAATTGTTAGCATTCTATTAAAACAGGAAGAATGTGAGCACACCACTCAAAGCCCAGGCAGAAACCCGCAAGTAAGTAGTCTATTTTCCAGTTGTAACAAAACACACCTATAAACATCTACCATTATAAAAAAGTATGGAATCAGTTAAAAGGGCCCTGAAATGAATTCGATGAGCTTATTCTAGTGCAACATATCTGCAGAGGTGGTCTTTATAAGCATTCAATTCATATTTGAAAGCTGTGCATGAACACTATAATTTGAAATAATTTTTAAATCTCTGCTCGCAGTACCTCGCAATCGATTAAGGAGACACACCTCATCGTGCGTCCCCCACCCCAATGACATCAGTGGGCAGAGGCGGTGAGGCGTGTCTCCGTAACCGGTTGCAAGCTACTGCGAGCAGATTTTTAAAAAATTATTTCCAAATGATAGGGTCCATGCAGAGCTTCCAAATATGACTCGAATGCCCACAAAGACCACCTCTACAAATCTGGTCCACTAGAATGAGCCCATCAAAATGATATCAGGGGCCCTTTAAAACAAAAACACCGGTTTCTGGGCATGTTAAGGGTAGCCAATGCCTGTTTCGCAGAGCAGGGTTTGTACATTTTCCTTTCCAAAATACACAAATATTCAAGAGGCATTCCTATCGCTGGCCTATATTTTAAATTTACATGAATAAAAATACTGCCACAAGGTTTCGTTTCCTCCTTCAAAAAGCGCAAGGGGCCTAGCATCTAAGCTGTAGCAGCCGCATAGATTCTAGGAAAGTTTATTATCATTAGTAGTGAATATTGCTCGCCAATGTGTGGAACCAAAGGTTTATAGCTACTTAGAATAAAGCTGGAATTCAACCTAGTTCATGTACAAAATGATGAGCCATTTCAGTGGAGTGTACTGTATCAAGGCTCTCTCAAAGATTCTCCAGAAACTGGGTGTTAGGTTGAACACTATCTGTCATCTATACAACTGGCTGACAAACACATTTTTTAAAAATGAAGAAACATCTCCAAGTGCAAAGCCTATCCACAAGCTATCAACTGAAGAACTTTTTCCAAACATTTTCACACAGTTCATATGATGGGCCTTGCTTGAGTCCATGAGATGCCCTAGAGTATATTGCACATAAATAAAATCTCAAATTGCAAGATATGTCCGAGATGTCGCTCTGCTTAAAAACAAACACAGACGTCTTACATTAAAAATGAATATTGCATTGTTAACCAGCCTGATTAAAACACTCATATCTGAAATGAACACCAAGAAAGAGATTGTTATGACTTGTGCTTACCAGCAAGGAGAAGGAAAAGGAAAGACATGGAAGGTTAATCAGAACAAACCATTTTGCTGTGCTGCACTGTGAGAAAGGAGTGTCGGGGCAATGGTGAAGCAGAAAAAGAAGCAAGAGGAAAATGAAATCAGTAAACAATGTCAGCACAGACATATGTTTGAAAACTCAGGCAGGCAAATATTTTCGTTAAGCAATAGATATGGCAATACTAACAATGCCCAACGGTGCGTGCTTATAAAGAGACCATCTTGATCTGAAAGTGTTGACAGTTAAAGGCAAAGAATAAACAGTGCTGTAGAAGAGGAAACATTACACCCGCTGAGCACGAACACAGTACAAATGTATGCTTCGGGCATAGAACAGTTGTATCTGTGAAGTGGTGATCAAGAACCAGCAGACTGCACACAGTTATGCTAAGTATTCAGACATGTATGACGTAATGCCTCCAAGTACAAAATGCACGCACTTAATGATTTATTGCAAGAACAGGTTTCATGCCAAAACTAAAATTTCAAGTGCAAGGAATGTGAAGCCATCCCAGAATTCTCACCAGCTATTTTCTCGGCTGCTTCCAGCTGCCTCTTCAAGCTTTCATTTTCATTTCTCAGGCAGGAAATCTCCTCCTGCTGCTCCTTAAGCTGCTGTGCAGCTGATCTACAGCATGGGTGTTCCTGAAGAAGTGGCATGACAATTATTGAAATGTAAAATATTTTAAAAATTGAAGCATATCCTTGTGCAGTTTCAACCACTTCTGGCTGTAGTATACATGCCAGATGTCTTCAGTATTAAAAAAAAAGGTTTGGTTTTTGTAATGATTGCAGTAGTTTACTGCATGACCACTTAAAACTGAATAGCATGCACTTCAGCTGTTCTAATGTCCACATGATATGCGCTACTAGCAAGGGCTACACATTTCTAACATAATGAAACATCCAGCACTGAAAAGTATGAGTATTTCAGATTGCATTTCATTACTGAGGTAGAAAAACTGAATCCACAAAAAAAAAAAACCACTATCAAGGACACAGGCGAATATGAACAATCTGCTTACGTGTGCACTTGTCACAAATAAACAAGCACCATGTGCAAAAAAACTACCTTTATAGTTTAGAAGCCACTTTACTGCTGTTGCATATTCTCATCAAGTACCACATGCATTAAATGAAAAACACTAACTTCAACCAAGACACCAATAGATTAACATAATGCACCATCCATTAGTTCATAATATGAACACCCACAAGTAATTAGCGCTTCAGGTTTGCCCCTGATTTGGTTTGAGAAGAAAAGAGGAGCACACACTGTGCAATTTGTAGACAAAGGCATGCTTTGGCAGTGGGAATCCTAAAGTTCAGCCATGTTTGTGCACACATATGGAACCACCCCTTGACTCCACCAAAACAAAGGGCAAATATACCAACCAAAATGTAAGAACTATTTCAGCCATTTGACTGGCACTCTTAGAGGTTGTGACCCCTGGCAGCACCCATTACCAGTTAATAGAATGGCAGCAAATAACTTGCGAGTCCATGCTTAGTGACAGTTTTCTTGTTGATTATTAAGCAATTCAGTCATATGTAATGTGAAACTAAAAAAGAACAAATTGATTTGGTTTACTTTGGAGGTACTGCGTACCCAGCCCTTATTTTTCCATCAAATGGGAGTTTAAGGATGAAGCGAAAACCTGCTAGTGGTTTTATGCCATTATACAATACAACTGCCATCTACTCTGCCAGGGTGGCTCGGTAGTTATGGTGCTCGGCTTCTAACCCTAAAGACTAGATATACCGTATGACCTCTCCCACTGCGATTCTACGCTGTTTGTCACCAGTGGCTCAGAGTGGCATTTACAAATGCCTATTCGGACCTCATCACAATGGCAGACTCTCCTGCACGTGAGAACTACGGGTTTGATGAGCGGATCGGGCACCTACTTAGCGACTGCCTACGGTTTGAGTGTGAGTGCACCCTCCCAACCACTTGGGCCCTTGTCCTCCACCCCCATAAGCAAGGTTTGTAGTGCACTGCACCTAACATTAATATAAGAGGAAAGCAGTGAAGGCGGTTTTGAAATTTTTAAAGCTCTCACAGTTGAGTTTCTGGCTATAAACTATGCACCTACTACAGTCAGATACAGCTCAAGAAAGAAGTGGCAAAATGCCCCAAAGGAGGACCTTCTTTCATTGGCATCAACCGATCTTTATGCCATTATGGTTAATCCATGGCTAATTGCAGTCAATCAACCTCTAGCTCTCAATCCCCAGCAGCCGCAGAGCAACTAACCAAGGCGACACTCTAAACAACAATGCAGTGGAGAGTCCTAACAATCGCTCGATCCAGACAGGCTGCCATTGGAAACTAAACCTGGCAACATGTAACGCAAAAACCTTAAGAGTGAGGCTAGCCTGGCAGTGTTAGAAGAATTTCCAGGTATTGGATGTCTAGGGTTTAGTGATGTTAGGAGGGCAGATGAAGCATATAAAATGTTAACGGGTGACACCGTACTATGTTGCTGATTAATGTCAAGGAGAGAGCTAGATGTGACATCCCTGGAAACAAAAAGGAATTCTGCAGCCTTAATGAGATGTTGGCAACTATTGTAATTGAGCTTAACGAGAAGGTTGTACCGCCATCAGCATGCTTAACATGAACGCTCGGCAGCATGGCTTGGGCTGGCTTGGACTGATGTCAGCGCTGCGACGCGTCACAATTTTGGTACGACTGTCAGGTCATGAATGACGCCACATGGAGGTCGGCCAGTGGTAGGTTTGTATAGAGGAGCGACATGTATACGCTTGTCTGAAGTGGCAGTGCTCGACTTGCTGTACTATAAGGACGCTTGATGACATCACCCTTTTCACTTGCTATCTGTGATTTTCGATACCACCTGCGAGTACACATACGACCCATAAGCTTTTAGTGCAAAAGCAGTTTTGCTCACTAACATCAACCAGGAATTTTGTGATCATTGGATCTTGTGCAGTTTCCTAGCAATAGCGATGATACATCAGGTAAGTTAAAAAGAAATCAAGATAACATCCACCACTGGGAGTCGAACCCGCGGCGAGGTGAACTGATCAGATTTGCAGGCCGCTACGCGAGAGCACTAGGCTATCACCGCAGCCAAACACACCTCGTGTTAAACTGCAGAACACAGTTATGCCGTGAATTGCACATCTGCAGTGCAAATAGGCTTATAGGGGTTTAACGTCCCAAAGCAACTCAGGCTATGAGAGACGCCGTAGTGAAGGGCTCCGGAAATTTCGACCACCTGGGGTTCTTTAACGTGCACTGACCTCGCACAGTACACGGGCCTCTAGCATTTCGCCTAAACCGAAATTTGACCGCCGCGGTCGAGATCGAACCCGCGTCTTTCAGGCCGGCAGCCGAGCGCCATAACCACTAAGCCACCGCGGCGGCTGTTGCAGTGCAAACAGATCAGACAAGCTTAACAGGAGTGTAATATTGTCCCCAGATGTGTCGACGGCCCAGCAAAGCAAAATCATGACCTCTACTCAGTTTTACTGCGTTAAAGAGACTATGGGACTATGCAATGAATACTAAGTCACTTGTAAATGTTTTCAATGCTTAGAAATGATGCTAAGAAGCATTCACACCAAGTACGAGTCTTCGAAACTGAACCGGCAATTTATTATGAATTTTTAAAAACCGTGTTTTTTAAAATTTGCGGGCTGATTGGTGTCCTCGTAGTGACCGATTTTTAAACTTATATCGTGAAAAAAGACGTCACTGTACCCATGACGTCGCCAGGCCACCACACGCTCTCATTCGCTGGAGCCACGGCAGCCACGAAGTCACAGGCACACTTCCGGTAGCCGTGAAAATCGTCTGCTCGTGCCACCGCACGACTCTCTCGGGCAAGCGCGAGCCAGGGCATTGCCTTCGCGCATATGGTTTCAATTTTCCTCTGCCGCCTCCTTCTGTATGGAGTTCCGGAGCCACTCGCAGTGGCTCGTCGAGTCGCTACTGTCGTCACTGGCGTTCAGTCGGTATGGCGTGAACGCATAGGGCTCGATGCCCATCGCGGCCGTAAGAGCGAGCAGTCGCACCTTGAGGTTCCGGTCTATTACTGCTAACTACAACAGACGACAAGCAAAGAAACCCGACGCGCGCCGCAATCACGCCGCCGACGCTGCTGCTGGGGTGCTAGGAGCGACAACCGGAAGTTGCAAAAGGAACGTCAGCGGATGACGTATTCATGGGCGGGGCCCAGTCCCAGAGCTGTTTTCTTTATTTTTGTCTGGTGCCCCGCGTGTACGAGTTGAGGGGGGAGAGGAGGAGCGTAATTTTAAATCGTCTATATCTTCGGTGTTATTGATGCTAGCTTAAAAATTCTTGCATTGGGGTGACGAGTGATGAAATGCCTATCTCTCGTCTGCTTTATGTAATCTCAATTAATTTATTGCAGTCCCTTGAAAACCCTACAAATTTTATTGCCATATGCCCTGAAATTATTTATTTTCCTGCTGTCTTGCAGGCTAGAAAATGGCAGGCTTTGCACAATGTTTGCTAGGCTAGGGGAATCACACCCTTTACAGAAAATTGAAAATTGATTTCTTGGGGAAAGGAAATGGCCCAGTGTCTGTCTCACATATCAGCAGACACCTGAACAGGACACCTGAACCCTGCCATAAGGGAAGGGATAAAGGAGGGAGGAAGAAACAGGTACCGTAGTGGAGCTTTTAGTCCATTGCAGGCTTTTGTTCAATAATATGATACTTATACAAGTGGTAATGCTAGGGTTGAGGTCCATCATATTTTGCACTTTCTACATGCTGAATGGAAAGAATGGTACCCAAATATTAAGGAACCGTGCTGAGTGCGAAAAGGAAACTGCGGATAACCTAGAACATCGCGGAAACGACACTGCAGATTTGGAGACTCCAGACGAGACGTCATTGATGAGTGTTGCCCTGTACAGCAGTCTGTGTTGAAAGGGACACAGGATGAGCGCTCGTCCTGTGTCCCTCTCTTGTCCTCGTTTGTCTCATGCTAAGGCAACCTGGATATCATGAATCACCAACTGGCCTAAAACTCCACTTTATTAAAAGCTTAGTTTGAATCGCATCAACGAGTCTAGCTCAAGACATGTACGTGCAGTTCTTATGCCCCGACACTAGATCTCCAGAGCAGCATGGACTATGCAGGAAGCCGCCCTGCAAAGAACCCTTCGATGCACACTTTGAGGCCAAACTCGAAAGGCATGCAAGACATCGCACACCATGTTGCTTTGCTGAGATAAGCAAACCGCAACATTTTCCGGGTGCACATGAGACTGCAGCCACGACCAAAAAGTGGCAAAACAAGCCTGTCAAGTGGGTGCTCTTCCCCCGCCGGTCAGACACAGGAGTAAGACAAGTCGACCAGTCAAATCGAGCTGCACTCCAGCTGTGGTTAGCTGCCGTAAACATACTGAGATATCTCAGCAACAGTGGCCAACGCTCAATGGAACTGGCGTCAGTCCAAGCCATGCTGTCAAGCATTCGTGTTAAGTGTGCCGACAGCAGTACAGGCAATGAACTTATGGTCGTGAACACAGAAACCTATGGCAGATAGCTACAAACTCTAGTTGTGGCAATGCGCGGTGGCTACTTTTCACAATGTGGCAAAAAGGGTTCTGCTGCCTTGCCTGCTTCTGGCAAACGGAGAAACGCACCTCCCTTTCTACTGTTTTTTAAAGCAATCGCCGTGCATCACCACAAGTAGAGTTCGAGGCTGCTCGGCACGCACTTCAGTGCTCATGCTCATAAATTTCATGACTGCGCAGGTTTACACAGCTATACCCAGACATTATGAGGAGATGTTTGAAAGATTCTAAGGAGACATTGTTAACTATGCCTGGAACCCGACAGGGTCAGTTTAAGCGAAGCAGGAGAGGCCTTTGTTTTGCAGTGGACGTAGCATAGTTAGTCTGATGATAATTTGATCAATGCACACCCCCACACACAAAAACCCCTACCATCAGCAGCAAAATGCAGCATTGTAGATCATGCTATTACAAATGATTAGCAACTCATCGTCGTAGCAGCAAGCGCAGGGGCACCTATGCATCAGCTAGGTTTGGGCTGCTAAGCACATGCAACGAACTACCATCTGCACCAATGCAATAATTGGCAACAGACCTTAACAAAGTCCTGAGCAGTTCGTTACTTTATAGCCCTTGCATGCAGTTGTGTGACCGTTCTTGTGGTCTCTACTTTTTCTCAGGCGTGTACAAACAGCCCAGGCCTGGATGTCCTCTAAAGTATTTGGTTTCCCGCCTTTCCGTCTTTTGCGGCAAAAATTTATAAGACACTATTTAAATACCACACAGAGAAAATAAGCGATGGCCTAGGCAGTAAAGCGTTTACATATGCAACTTCTGCGTGCAGGTTGCGAATGCACGTGGAACAAATTTTTGTTCCCTTGCTCGTCAAGAGACACAGGAACAAAGTTATTAGTAAACCTGATACAGTAAATTGCCCCGCATTAAAAGCATGTTACAATAACAGCATCTGTGGTGAAATGCCCACAGTTATCCTTGATATTGCGTTCGCCACCGCGCACGCACAAATATTCAAACGGCCCCCCTTGAACTGAAATCGCTTTGAAATGAAGGACAGTGCAAAGAACACACGTAACAGCATCATTGATACGCACATTGCACGTGGACATCCCGGCTGACGGTTGGCTGTCCTCCCTCCGCCTGTCCACGCATTCTGGCGCTTCCGCGGCAAGTTTCGCCCTTTTTTTTTTCTAGTGAGGCTTGTTTACCTGTCAGAAACAATGCAAATGAACTCCACTACCTGAAAAGGCGTAAACTTGACTAAACACGCAAAAGAAATACAAGTACTCACCTAGGTACAGCAATTCAGCTTTCGCCGGCTGCTCGCCCTCCTTCCAAAAAACGCTCACAACTGAGCCTTTCAATTGTTTTATGGCGCCTTCTTCGGTTAAAAGTCGGATGCCGATGGCAGGGTCCGCGAGGGATTTAACAGGATAAACATCCCACTTAGCTTCCTCCACCCATTTTATCAAAATGTGGCTCATTGTCACGGAGTGGGTAGAAACACGAGGCCTTCCTGTAGCACCTGCTGAACCGACTGGACCGCAAACAGGGCTTGGTGGCTTGGCTTGGATGGTTGGAATTACAGGTGCGGTATTTGGCTGCACTCATGCCTTTTGCCGCTAGGGAAGGGCACCTACGGTTGGTGTGGCGCTACAGTCAACCTGTTGGGCAAGATTGCATTTGCCATTACTTTACTTCAAGCACGCTTCATTACTCGATTTCAAAATAATAAGACAGGAAAAATTCACCGGTAGGCAGTGAGAGGAGAGTAATCATTTATCCTAGCACATGCACTTAACACCGCGTTCGAAAATTGCATACGCGAATGCCAGTAGCGCCGTCATAAATAGCAGACGATGACAACAACATCCGAGCGCCCATGCGAGCGCCCTTCCTTTGTTACTGGTAGAAGCGACCGACGATCCTTTGAAAGTTTCTTGGAAAGCACGGGTGACCATAACACGGAAGATATATATAGCTTCCTGTCCCATATAATCTCCAGTTAACCTGGTACTGTGCCTGCTGCCACCATGCCTCCGAAAAGGCAGTACAGTAAATACTTATGGGACTCGTCGGCCGAGGTTCCGCATCGTTCAAAGTGTACGTTCAAGCAGCGGGAGTTACTTGGCGCGCCATCAGCTTCTCGAGCTGATAGTGACTCGGATGAATCGGGTGATGAAAGCTCCTATGCAAGTAATGAAGAACAGAACACAGCCGGCGTTACAGATTCCTGCTCTGGTGCCTGTGCTGGGGAGACTGCGCACAGCCGCTCACGTTCTTGTGAATCTTCTGAAGGCGCTTTTCCCGAAGATGTCTCATCGGACGAAGTTGACGACGTCTCGTCCGAAGAAAGCGAGCCTGAACCGCATGAACCCGAAAGTCACGAGGCCTCACCGGATGAGCGGACTGGTGAATTGGTAACAGCCCTTGCCATTTGTTTCTGCATGTGCGGTGAACTGCTGAATTAAGGGAACACGCGATCGTGTGGCCTCCGAGTTTCGCGAAGCGCTGCCGCGAAAGCTGGCGAGAAAAGACTTCATGATAAGAAGCATGCGCCGTTAGTACGCTTGGTTGCTTTTTCCGGGCATGCGCCTGGTGCTGCTTTCGCCGTCAGTCGGTTGTAGAGTTTCACGAAGCGTGGAGGCCACGCAGTCGTGTGTATTCTTTAGCCGCCGTGGTGGCTCAATGGTTGTGACGCTCGGCTCCTAACCCGAAATACGCGAGTTAGATCCCTGCCGCGGCGGTCGAATTTCGATGGAGGCGAAGTTCTAGAGGCCCGTGTACTGCGCGATGCAAGTGCACGTTAAAGAACCGCAGGTGGTCGAAATTTCCGGAGCCCTTCACTATGGCGTCCCTCATAGCCAGAGTCATTTTGGGATGTTATACCCCCATAGACTATAGACCAGATCATTTATCAGTAGGCCGTACTGTACTGCAGTATGAAAAGGGATAATGGATTATATGTTGTTTGACAGGAGCTTATAGCAGAACCTTATAGTTAGGTTATTTTCAGTTTAAGTGCTGCTTCTTTTTAAGAGCCGCCATGCAATGTTGACAGGAGAATATAGTATTTTTCAATTTAAATGCTGTTCCTTGTTTAAGAGATGAAGAGCCCACAGAGTTCTTATCCCTTTGTAAGAGAGCTTAACATGTGTTGCACTTGCTTCAAGTGTCAGCAAATGGACAACTGTGCACCTATGTACTGTCGGGAAGAAAAGTCTGCAGGACCAGCGAGTGACAACAGAAATGGAAAAATTAATATTGTCCGGTTGCTTGAGGCCGCACTTCTAGATGTTGAAGTCTGGCTTACATGCTCTTATATGCAGTATTTAAATGATGTGGCAGTCATAAGAGGCTCCTGTGTGACTAGATTGCTTGTTGCACATAAAGTTGCGTCTCGATAGTACATTTTTGCATGCTGAAAGCTACCAAACAACAAAACATCACTTAGCATGTTTCTATCTGTCACTAATAGGCACCCTTCGTTATCTGCATTTACAAGTGCAGGTGCACCGTTCATCATATCCCATTAAGACGGAGAAAAAATTCAAAAGCTTTTGAGCCTCTTCCATCAGTAAACTGCCTTACAATACTTTCTGACATAATTTGCAGTCCTAATGCAGGTGTTTTTTATGTCGAGAGGACTGCGGTATGGCCGCACAGCACACTTGACGAGCACACTTGAGGTCTCTTCACATAGTCATTGCCACAAATGTGTACCACTTTTTTTTCTGCAAACTAGTAGTTGAAATGCTTGAAAGTGATGTCATTTAATTTCTAGTCATTCTGAGTGCAATTTTATCTTTTGTTCCCTAAGACGCATACAGTCTAGCAACGAGATGCATTGTAATGTCATGAAGACGATTGGTAATGCAGTAATGTACAGTTATAAGAGCATCTTCCACGCACAGCGTTTTTCATGAAACCTTGCTCGTTTGCTCAGAACACGCTCGCATTGCACTTCAAATGTTGGTTACTGTTTTTTTTTTCTTTTTTTAGGATGACTTGCTGTTTCCAGGAGCAAATATAACGCAAGCAGAAAGCTTGCTCATGGTGATGGCTCACAGTTTGCGACATGGCTGCTCCAAGGAGGCGACAGAGAGCCTAGTAAGACTTATTGGTGCCCACTTGCCCTCAGGGGTGACATACCCAGGATCGAAATATGCCTTATTTAGGCATTTTATTGCCTGTGAAAAGCAATACAAAAAACACTTTTACTGTACTGCTTGCACTGAGTACATAGGTGAGGCGATAGAAGGAGAAGATATTTCATGTCCTAAATGTAATTTAGTGCACACACATGAGAGTCTTATCAAATCTTCTTCCTTTTTTCTTGTCATGGACCTCAAAAGCCAGCTCCGAGAGGTGCTAGAGTCTACAGTGGCTAAAAGAGAGGGAACCTCGGTTCAATACGAAGTGGCAGACATTACACAAAGCATTCATTATAATAAATTGCCTTTGTCTGCCGATGATGTCAATTAGTTCTGCCGGTGTCGGGCCGGCTGTGAGAATTTTGACTGCTTCGACAGATACCCTGCCTGCGTTGTAGTTGCGGATAGCCGATTTGGAATCTGTTATAATCACCCTAACATTCCGTTGAGTTAAAGCCAGCGCAATGGCTACCTCCTCAGCCGCTGTTGCATCACTCTGTTGGGTGCTGCAGCACGAGACTCGGTCTCCGCCCTCCCTGGTCGCCAGGGCTACGAAACCCGTTCTGCCTTCATATTCCGCCGCGTCCGTGTAAACCACGTCCTGTCTATTGGCTAATTTTTTCTGCAGAGATTTCGCTCTGTCCTTTCGCCTACCCTCATGGTGTACCGGATGCATATTCCTTGGGAGTGGTGGGATTCTGATTTTGTTCCTTATGTCTGTTGGGATATTCTCCGTGTGTTTGAGCCGCGCTCGAGGTTCGAAGCCTAGCTTTTCTAGTATTTTTAGCCCCGAATGGCTGCGTAGAAGTCGTTGTTGCGCTACTCTGGTAGCCTCAATGAGCTCGTCTAGGGTGTTTGAAATCCCCATGTTCAGAATTTTCTGGGTGGATGTGTACGGGGGGAGGCCCAGAGCGGTTTTGACGCCTTTCCTAATTAGGATTTCAATCTTGTCTTTTTCTGCTTTGGCTAGCCGTAGGTATGGTGCCACGTATGTGATTCTGCTGATTACAAATGACTGAACTAGTCTTAAGAGGTTCGTCTCCTCCATTCCCGCGTGTTTATTTGCTATTCTTTTGAGTAGCCTACACGTCTGGCTTACACTCGATTCGAGTTTTCGTATCGTTTCGGTGTTCTTACCGTTTGTCTGTATCCTAAGACCCAGTACTCTAATCATCTCCACTGATGGTATTTTGTCCCCGTTTACCGTTAGCGTTATCCCATGTTCATGGGGCTTTGTTCGTCTCTTTTGTGGGCCGAGGAAGAGCGCTTCAGATTTCTCGGCAGAACATTTGAGTCCTACTTGTTTTAGGTACAACTCAATTTCCTCGACCGCTCTTTGGAGGGTACCTTCGATGTGCGCGTCACTGCCTCTGGTAACCCAGAGGGTGAGGTCGTCCGCGTATATTGTGTGGTTGAGCCCTTCTATACGCGTCAATTTCTGTGGTAAGCCAATCATTGCAATATTGAAGAGTGTCGGTGATAGGACCGAGCCTTGGGGAGTACCTTTGTTGCCCAGCCTTATGCCTTTCTCTTCCTTCCCTCCTAGGCTGATAGTAACTGTTCTGTTTGAAAGAAAGTCCTTCACGTAGTTGTATACCTTTCCCCCTACATTTAGAGTTTCTAAGCGTTCTAGTATGGCTGCGTGGTCAACGTTGTCAAAAGCTTTGGCCACGTCAAGGCCGACTATTACTCTGGTATCAGCTGTTTCGTTGTCTAGCACTTGTTCTTTAAGTTGAAGCATAACATCGCATGCAGAAAGATGTGTCCTGAATCCGATCATTGTGTCGGGGTAAAGCTTTTGTTCTTCTAGGAATCTGTTTAGCCTCGTTTGAATAACGTGCTCCATTAGCTTACCTACACATGAGGTAAGCGAAATGGGCCTCAGGTTTTCGAGACTGGTGCAGCGAGTGTATTTGAATGAAACAGAGCTAGTGTTAGCAGAATGTGAAATATACATGTGGAAATTGCCATTTAAATGCTGCCCTAAGATTGTAAATATATTAGGAGCACTTAGCAGAAAAGTGTCATGTGAGCATTTCTTACAAATGTGAGGTATAAATATAAGGGAAAGGGGGAGGGGGTTACACATTGTACATGCATTTTTATTTTGCAAGTGTTCTGCTGTGCTTGTAAATAGCTCATTGATATTGCCTGTACAGTTGTGTAAATAGTGACTAAAGGCGTAGTGTTGTGCAGACGTTATGTGTTGAAGTAAGTCTGGCCTTGAATGTTGTTGAGAAATGTGTTCAGATCTGAATATTGTATCTGAAGAATTAGCTTGTGTGCAATAAACTGCTCGCTTTTCAACCTTGTACTTTGGTACCATTTTTTGTCGGAATGCCATCTTCACTCTGCTGAACTGAATTCCTGCCTCTAAATATCAATACAAAGGCACAACACTGCTGCACATTACAATCATTCTTGTGTTCTGCCTACTCTGCAGTAATATTGTTATTAATGACTATTGTGTAAAGCATGCATAAATTACTACAGTGTGATGAAACAAAAGAATGATGTAACAAGTACTCTTTAAAGCAGGCCCTACAGCCAATAGTGTCAACCAATTATTATGACATCACGATATTAATCCCCTTGCATGCTTTAGCATGACATCACAGGTAAATGGCAGGTGCACAGGCATTAATCCTGGATAAACCAGGACATCAT
The DNA here is from genome assembly GCF_052857255.1 of Amblyomma americanum. Taxonomy (NCBI): domain Eukaryota; kingdom Metazoa; phylum Arthropoda; class Arachnida; order Ixodida; family Ixodidae; genus Amblyomma; species Amblyomma americanum. The sequence goes on along the minus strand of NC_135497.1, from coordinate 4,336,662 downwards.
GACGATCGGTAGGGGCCATGCCTCGTATGAAGGGCATTTGCTGCTTTGATCATGAGTTTTATCCGTCTATAGCTACTGATAACACCACAGTATTATTCAAAAAACCAGCTTCTGCTTTTCATAGTCCTTACCTTGACATTTTGAGAAAGCAGAAGTATAGGAATGTTACAGGCAATGAATAAGCATTTCATACATTTCAGTTTTTATGTCATTTTCTATCATATCCCTTAGAGCATTTGATGAATGCCATCTTGTCGATCCACTGCAATTGCTCGTAAGGCAAGTGTGGTTGGGTATAAGATAACTTTACCAAAACAAGAAAGAGCGGCATTACCTGCCAGCATGCAGACACTGTGCATGCTTTCAAGTGGTTCTTGTGAAGTTCATTAGTGCTAATGATGTGGGAGATTTTTCTTTTACTCAACGCATTTGGGAGGTGCCAGGTTGGATCCCCAGTGCCCCCGGGTACCCACCGGTTTTTAATGGGTACAAGATTTCACCTGCCTTGGTCCTTGGGTCTTCTAAGGTGTGATGCTTGAGAAAAGGGTCTCGGACCAAATAGTCGCCTTGATGGATCAGAGATAAATTCCGCCGTCAATAAGCAACCCTAAGTCCACTGTAGAAGTCCATTTGTAGCCAACGGATCAACGTTCAGCGAGAGGTGTGTGCGTTAATTCTTTCGAAAGAACTGCAGGCGACGGTGTGTGCTCGCGAGAGGGGATACGTCGTCGCGGAGACACCGTGGCTCTGGTCTGTCGTGTATGTTTCTCTTTTGTCCCCGCATTTCGCGCCGTTTTGTTTGTGCATGAATCAAGAGTAGCAGCCGATTTCTAACATAGCAGTAGATTCTCCTGTCAGAACAGCTCATGACGTGGCACACAGTGCTACGGATGGTTGCAAAGCACTTACTGTTGAACATTTTTCTGGTGGGGGCTCAAAGAAAAAAACAACAGAAATTCAACAGAAATTATGCACCATATTTGTGTTGAGATTTTGGGCACAGAAATTCTGTTGGGTGAGTGTTGTGTAAACTCAACACGAGTTGAATTTCCATTGAATTTCTGTTGGCTCAACACATGCTCAACATTGCGTCAACATAAATTCAAGGCTCATTTTTATAAGGGCCTCCTTGTTCGGTGAAGAGGTGTTGTCCCATTTGCAAAAGTACTTGGTGCGCTTGCGGGACTGCCGTACGACATTCAACCTTGCGAAAGGCGTAGCCTATTCGGCTGGCGCCGCGAGGCTGACTGTCAGGTGGGGAGAGCGGACGAGACGCACGCGTTTCATCCACCTCCCCGGCCTCAGTGTGCCCGTGATTCTCGGAAGGGACTTTCTCCTGAAAACCGGGATCGTGGTGGACATTGCGAATGGCGGCTATCGCGACGGACCATTTTCCCAGCTGAAGCTGTTCATCTGCCCACCGGCGTCAATAACTGCCTGCGCAGTGAAGGCGTTCGGAGAGTGCCCCGCTCAGCGACCAGGGCCAAGCTCTTGTGTCGAGCGTTCCGTCGTTCACGCTCCCCTTTGGGACCGAGCGGCGCGGCACGACCAGGCACCACATCCGCTGGCCGCCTTTGCGGTAACGTTGGATGACACTCAGAAGGCTCGTTTGGCAGCACTGTTGCGTCAGTACGATGAGCTCTTCACGGATCAACCTGGCTGTACTAATCTAGTGAGCCACAAGATCCACACCGGAGATGCGCTTCCTTTGAAGTGCAACCCCAGACCCGTCAGCCTTGCGGAAAAGCAGGTGGTCGATGGGTTGCTGGATGAGATGCTGTCGGCGGACATTATCCGTCGCTCGTCCAGCGCTTGGGCGTCTCCGGTTGTGTTGGTGCCTAAGAAAGATGGCGCCAACGGTTGTGTGTGGATTATCGCCGTCTGAATGCGCTGACTCGAAAGGATGCCTATCCGCTCCCGACGATCAGCTCAATCGTAGGAAACCTGGGCAGTGCGCGGTACTTTTCCACGCTAGATGCCTCCAAAGGTTACCTAGAGGTCCAGATGGCGGACGCTGACCGGTCTAAGACCGCGTTCACGTGCCACAGAGGGCTGTTTGAGTTCACTCGCATGCCCTTCGGTCTCTGCAATGGTCCTGCGACTTTTCAGAGGCTCATGGACCGCGTCCTATGGGAAGCTAAATGGTCTCATGCCATGTGCTACCTGGACGATATCTTGATTTATTCACGAACCTTCGATGAGCACTTAGGCCACATTGCCGACATGCTCGCGAGGGTACGGGCTGCTGGGATGACTTTGAATCCTGCGAAAGCCCAAATAGCGCGGACCCGAGTTCAGTTGCTAGGGTTCACGCTAGGCGAGGGCTCCATTGAGCCCGATGCGGACAAACTCCGAGCCATACTCGAGTTTCCCGCGCCCAAGGACGTACGCGGCCTCCGCCGTTTTCTGGGAATAGCCAATTTCTATCGGTCGTTCATCCCGTCCTGTGCCCGCGTGCAGGCACACTTGACCAAGCTCTTGGGAAAGACTGCCGCGTGGCGATGGGGGCCCGAGCAAGAGCGATCCTTTCGCCTCCTGTCTAGTGCCATTGCCGAGATAGCGCAGCTCAGGCTACCCGACCTGACCAGACAGTTCGTATTCCAGACTGACGCGAGCGATCTGGGTTTATGAGCAGTTCTACAGGATTTCGATGGCGTGCTGCAGCCGCTGGCCTTTGCCAGCCGCTCCTTGCTGCCCTCGGAGAGGAATTGCTCCGTGACCGAGGTGTGCCTCACCATCGTGTTTGCACTGCGAAAATTCGACGTCTACCTTGACGGAACGCAATTCGTGGTGCAGACAGACCACAGTGCGCTCAGTTGGCTGATGCGGCTTCGCGAGCCTGCGGGTCGGCTGGCGCGCTAGGCTCTCCTGATACAGCATTACGACTTTTCGGTGCAGTATCGAAAGGGGAGCTCGAACGTGGTAGCTGACGCGCTATCCCGTGCCCCACTCGCCAGCGGTGCCTTGACGCCAGCAGGCGGAGCGGGCGAAAAAGCGGACGAGCCGCCGGGCGGCAAGGAGGGGGAGCCCGCAAACGGGCTAACCCATTCCGCTAACCAGGCAAGCAGCGCTTCGCAAAGCGGGTGAGAGGCAAATATCCGCGTGAGCGCCTCGGAGACGCCGTCGCGAGCGGAAATTTTGGCTGCAAACCTGAAGGGGGACGAGACCAGGCCCCCCTCTGGCGTAACTGGAATCGTTTTCAGCCGGAAAGAGCTGCTGAAAGCCCAGCAAAATGACCCCATGTGTCGCGAGATGAGCGACGGTCTCGTGGAGACGGAGCGCCGGGACGCTACTTGTATTGTAGCGGGCGCAGGGGGTGAAAGCCAGCGTGTGTCGCGGCGAGCCCCGGGGGATTCATATTTGCTGGACCATGACGGGCTCGTGCTGAAATACATAGCCACCGATGATGAGTCCATTGACCCGTTGAAGGTGGTTATCCCCAAAAGTCTGAGAGGCGCACTGTTGCGATTTTCTCATGACGAACCACTGGCCGGTCACCTGAGTGGCTCCAAAGTTTTTGCAAAACTGAGTCAATCGGTGACGTGGCCCGGCATGAAGCGTGACATTTTCCGCTATTGCCGTTCCTGCCATGTCTGTCAAGCGGTGAAGTCAAGGGGCGGCAAGCCGCCCGGAATGATGAAACCAATTGACAGTGTGCGTCCGTGGCAGATGGCCACCTGCGATCTGATGGGGCCTTTCCCCAGGAGTAAGCAGGGGTTCATTCACCTGATGGTAGTAGCTGACCATTTTTCCAAATGGGTCGAGTTGTACCCGCTTCGGAAAGTGTCAGCACGAGCGGTGCTGGATAAACTCCAGGAAGTGTTCTGTCGGTTCGGCTTTCCGGAAAGACTGATCACGGACAATGCGTCCTATTTCACCGCTCGGGTGTTCGGTAACACGTGCCGTTCCCTCGGAATTGAGCACTACACCACTTCACTCTACCATCCCCAGTCCAACTTGACCGAGCGAGTCAACCGAACGCTCAAGCCAATGCTGGCAGCCTTTGCCGGGTGTCAAAAGGAATGGGCAGACCATTTGAGCGAATTTGCGTTCGCCATTCGAACAGCTGAGAATCTTTCAACTGGTTTCTCTCCCGCCTTCCTCAATTTCGGGAGGGAGCTGGCGAATCCGATGTCAAACGTCGTGCAGAGCCAGCTCGGAGATGAGCAGACGCGGGCAGACTGCTCTGCTTATGCGTCGACTCTTCGGGACCGGCTTGGTCGGGCTCTCAACAGAGCAAGGCAGAGTTTGGCGGCAGCCAGAGCCCAACAGAAGGCTCAGTATGACCGCAAGCACTGCAGCCTGACTTTTCAGGCTGGCGATCTTGTCCTGAAGCGCAGCCACATTCTTAGTGATGCGAGCAAAGGGTTCTCAGCTTCGCTCGCTCCTAAGTGGCTTGGTCCGTACCGAGTGGTCAGTCTGGTCGCCGCTGGCGTACCTGCTGGAGGATCCCCTTACGGGAAAATCCAGCCGTGCCCACAACGCAGACCTGAAGGCCTATGCGTCACGGTCTGACGAGATTGCGTCGGTACCCATTGGTATCACAAGCAAGCGCAAAGGCACAACTGGTGCTGCGGAACGCAACCGTACCGAGCACCGGTATAATCTGAGGCGACGGTTACCGATGTGATTGATGCCGGATGGCGGACTCTTGCGCAACCGAAGGCACGCAGCCTCAGCTAGCGGGCGAGCTTTCTCGCCGGGCCCTACCCCAAGTGAAGCACGGCGGTTTCTTTCTTTTTTTGTTTGCCGCATGCTCAGTTCCAGCCTTGTGCAGTTATTTAGTCGTTTGTTTGTTTTAGTCAGTCTGTGGCATGTTTTTGTTTCCAGTTTATTCGTTGTTTCTTCTAACGTTCCGAGATCTGTACATATGTAATATACGTTTGCGTTGGCGTTCAGTTTTTTTTTAAACCAGACTTGTACATATGTAAACTTCAGCCTACTCGCGATTGCACTTTTCTTGTAGCGCAGAGATGGCCTTCTTTTGTACAGCGCGCCTTCTTTTCATTTACGTTCTGAACCCACGGGTGCGGCATTCCTCGCGAACACGGGACCGGCTGCTTCGCGGAGGGGTCGGCGAAAGTCTCCCCTTCCGGCTGGGGAGTGGTTTGCTCGGTAAGGAGCGAGTGTCTCGCGGCATGGTTTTTTGTGTTGCTATGGGGAGCGTGAAGAGTGCGTCTGTGTGTCCTTTGACACCTGCCACGGCGCCTCGGGACGATTCCGACAAGCGGGTCGTTGTCAATGAACAATGTCCGCTTCTGTGCCTGTGCGTGCCTGGTATTATGTGCGTGTTCCCAAGATCAAAGGCAACGCCGAGAGGGGGGCAGGAAGGACAGCACCTTTTCCCGTGCGGCTCCTCGGGATCGTCGAGCGTCGTCAACGTCCTCATGCTCAACTTTGATGACCTTGTGGAGGACATGGGACCACCGTCAATAAATCGTCCACCAGGACCCTGAAGGCAGCAAAAGCGTGAGTTGGCCGCCGACAGGCCCAATGGGCCGCGCCACCGAACATTATGAGGCTGCAGGCCACCTGTTAGCTGGCCTTGTGTACAGTGTAAAGTGTAGTTAGATTTGTCTCTTTGAAATGTATGCAAGTGTTGTTTGTTTTCTGTTCTTATTTGTTTGTCGTTTGAGTTTATGGCTGGAACTGAAGTGTGGTAGTTTTATATGGATTAATTTTTTTATTATTATTATTTTGCAGCATGCAATCGCCGATGGGTAGGAGGGCATTTAAGGAGAGGAGGATGTTCGAAGCCTGCTAGATTCCCGCCGTGGCGTCTGCGCGGCATCCCACGTCGCCCTCTTTCCCTTTCTCCCGCCTCGGGCGGTGGAGAGACGGCTGGTGGCTAATTGCTGTCATTCGGCCGCAGCTCCGCCCCCGGCTTCCCAAGGGCCTTTGCCATTGGTGACTTTTGGCGGGAATTCGGGACCCGTTTGGGGTGGTCGCGCGGCGCGCGACCGTCCGAGCGGGGCCCAGAGAGAGAGAGAGAGACCCCTCCGAGACAGCGTAAGGTGCGTACGTTACTGTTCGTCCGGGCCGGCCTCTGCCGTTCGGACCAGTTCATACTCGAGCTCGCCAGCGTGGGTCCTTGATCCGCCGCGGCTCGAACCTGTCCAGGGGTCCAACGACCTCTGACAGGCGCACCTTGCGTTGACTGCCCACTCTCTCTCGCAAACGGCCCAACGGCCGACACGAGAGAGATCACAGCACTGCCGCGGGGTCAATCTCCAGCAGCGGCGTGCTAGCGGCGCGCATTTCTCTTGTTGCCCCGAGCGCGCACCGGAGCCTTGCTCTGAGCGCGCCCCGGGACGGGGTGACTGTTGAGCGTGTGTGTGTGCCGCTGGAGGACGGCGTCAATAATCGTCTCCTTTGTGAACTTGGAGGCCTGTTTCTTGCGGCGAGCCGCTCTCCTCTCTGCAGAGGTTGAACGCCGCCGCAGCGGTGCCTCAGGGTGCGTGTGGTGACGGCTGATCGGGGCCCTTGGCTCGCGCGAAGCTCGAACCCGCGGTGGGTAGTGGCCTGTGTCTACTGAGAAACCCACAGGAGAAACAACGAGCTCGAGGAACGATGCCTCTTGAATGACGCCACTGACTGAGTCCACGGTTGCAATCTCAGCAGCACTATGCTAAAAAATCAGAAATAACCGCACAGCTGGCCTCTGACGTTGAAGGTTCGGCGCACTCTCGTGGAGTCCAGGTCTTGTGGAGAACTGCTGTTACTGAGTGGACACCTTCGCTGGCAGTACTCAAAACTACCGTAGAGGATGTACCTGGAACGTCGATGAAGAGACGCAGTGTGCTTAGCCAGTTCTAGACTCTGTCCTTTTTACCTGGTGATACCAGTTCACTACGCCTGGAGGGAGTGAGAAGGGGGGAGGACAGGGGGTTGGCGGGAACTTAGGGCCCAATAAGGCGACTCCTAGGAACTTGTTGGTACTGCCCTGCGACAAAAGCACTCCAGCGAGCAGTATAGGGACCATTAGTGGAAATGAGTCAGCATTTTAGAGATTTGCTTTCCAAAAGAAAAAGATGTGGTTTCTCAGACGACCGTCAAACATTCTTTGTTGAAACGAAAAATGTCAAGCTCCCCTTCAGAGTAAACTAAGGAGTGCCGCGGCAATTGACTTCAAGATGGTTCGGAGGAAGGTGTGGAAAGAGTACAAGGGCACAACAAACCATAGAGGGGATCCCTGGAGCGGGACAGTAGGGGCCGGGCAGGAAATGGGCCTTGGTTCTCGTGTTGGCAGTAGTGGGCTTCCTCGCACTAATCTTTCTTAACTTTCAAAATTTCAGGAAAGACGTCTTACGTTTTCCAACCGAAAACACTACGTCAAAGATGGCAATCTCGCATCCTTGTTGGAAAAGGAAAGGGGGAGGTGCCCCTTTTCCTGTGGGTCATTTCATGGGAAACGTTACAGGGTCCAAAAAAGACCGTGACTGATTTTGTCGAAAAAAATTCGGTTAATTGTCGAGTATGTGAATACCTTTCTTTGTATAGTATTTTCGAGGAAAAAATATCTTACGTAAGCGCCTTTCGAAGTTTTTGCGAACACGCGAAAGTTGCTCGCAGGTGAATATTTTTGAATCAGGCGTGAAACCAGATTAAAGAACAAATTCATTATATTATCGCGTACGCGTCGTTCTTTGATGCAACGTCATTATTGCCCCCATATAAGACATTGCTGCCTTTTCTCGGTACAATAAAGCAGCAAAAAATTGTGCATTTCCAGAATTTGTTATTATAAACGTTGTTCATATTTCAATCACAATAAAATTTTTACCGTCCACTTAATAGTAGTCGTCTGCCAAAAATATATTGATCTTTCTTTAAAGAGTATTTCTTTAGAAAATCAGTCCCAAAGTTGGCAAAAAGTGATGCTTTTCTTAGATTGAGACCAAAATTAAGCATAAAGGCCATCGAGATAAAAGACTTGAGATTACTCTTTAAACATACAGACCTATTAGCTTGCAATCCACAGTCTTTTGTTTAAATAAATTTTGTATGGCGCAAAAAATTTTTTTTTTGAAAGTTCACTACCAGTGTCATGGGGTTTGCACTACCGAAATGCGCTTTCACCGCATCACACGTGCGCTGCACCGACCTTTTTTTTTGGTACGCATGTTTTCTTTAGGCCTTTGCCAAGCGAGGACGTTCTCAGTCAGTTGATGCCAGTAAGTATCCATCTTGAACGAGGTCCTTTCCTCGCCTTAACACTCATTTTTGGCCACAGCGTGGCCATGTAAACGAATAAAACTTAGATGTCACGATTATTGTGTGGAAGGTATTCGTAAACGATTTTGAATTATTTAGCGGCGGTATGCGAATATCACATAGTGATTCATGCATAGTAGTGTCTTCCGCATAATTGTAGTCAAGGAAAACATGCCACCAAAATTGTGTGTGTATTCCTTTAAAAAAAATTATACGTGAAACGTTGAGAGACCGGAAGCGGGCAGAGTGGGGGAGGGAATAAACGCCGGTTAATGATATGCTAGTCGAAATCAAGAGGAAGAATTGGGCTTGGGCAAGGCATTTAATACGAAGGCAAGATAACCGCTAGCCTTTAAGGGTAACGGAGAGGATTCCAAGAGAAAGCAAGTTTAGCAGGGCGCTACAGAAGGTTAGTTAGGCGGATGAGATAAAGAAGTTCGCAGGCATAGGGCGTGTGCAGCTGACAAGACTGGGTTAATTGGAGAGACATGGGAGAGGCCTTTGCCCTGCAGTGGGTGTAGTCAGGCTGATGATGATGATGATGACTCCTTTAAAGGGACACTGAGGAGAACTAGCATTTTTTTTTGTTAGCAAAATCTGGTAGTTCGACATTTCATGGTTTTGTTGCCGCTTGTCCGGGCGCGAAAGATGCATTTATTTCAAGGAAATTTGGATTCATAGTTGAAAAAGTTTTTCCCGCTCCTCTGATTCAAACTCAGGGAACTCTTATGACGCCACGGCAACTCTTATGACGTCAAAAAACGGCGTGACGTGAATCGTGACGTAAACGCAACTGCGTGATTTCTGCCGGCTAGCGGTGCGGTGTGCAACCTTCCTTTGCAAGCCTCAGAGGTTCGTGACGTCCATGAAGTAAGGATAATTCCTCCAAGGTGGCGCCTCTTGTCCTAGGAAGTCATCACGCTTGTACTTGCGAGATTGGCCTGTGGCGGCGATACCTGTATTTTGGTTCGTGCTATTTTCTACATTACAAGAGCTTTGTTTTCAGGAAGAGTGGCGTTTTTGTGATCAGGAGCTGGTATTCTATGGATACAAGCCAACATCAATTTCTCCTCAGTGTCCCTTTAAAAACCCGGTTCGACACCTTCCCTTGCCACAAGGCAACGAGACTTTTTTAGACCAGCACGGCCGCAAGCTCCGGATGCCTTCACGGGGGCTGGTATCACAAACTGGAAGGAGGATAAGGAGAAATTTTCCAATCACGAAAAGTCAGGAGGGCATAGAAACGCTGTCTACCAGCACAGCAGCCTGCAGGCGACGTCGGTTCGTAACCAAGTCAACACTCAAGCTCTAAGGCAGCAGGAGATAGCGAAGCGCTCTCTGAAGCTTAATTTTCAGGCATCCGAGTACCTATTGCGCCAGGGTCTCCCATTCTGTGGTCACACAGACAAGGAAGGGAACTTCCATCAGTACCTCATGTTACGCGCACAAGATAGTGATGAATTCACAACTGGTATGAAACGGAACACGACGTACACTTCTGCACTGCTGCCAAATAAGATAATAAACCATTTTGTAGAGACCATGCAAGAAACACTGTGCAGCGTCATTCCGGCAACCGACTACGCCATAATTGTAGATTGGACGCGCGGGACGTCGCCGGTGTTGAGCAGGAAAGCACATCTGTGCAATACGTCGATGAAACAATGACTGACAAACTTTTATAGCTTGCTTTAACTACGTTACCTCTTACTCATCACGTCTCTTGATTTCTTGGGGTCTGCTGCCACCTTCTTTCGGCGTCAAGTCCGAGGAATTCCAGATGGTGACTCCCGTAGTAAATCGATATAGCAACGAAATTGGTGATTGATTGGTGACTTCACTATTGTATCCAATTGGGGATTGATTGAGGACTTAACTTATAAATCCAAGATGTCGGCCAATAATGACAAATAATTGAGGACATTAAATAATAAATCCAAGATGGCGGCAGCTAACGCTCGTTACTTGAACTAGTTCAAGACGCTGGCGGCATCTTTTTTTATAGAAGTAGGATAATAATAATAATAATTGGTTCTTGGGGAAAGGAAATGGCGCAGTATCTGTCTCATATATCGTTGGACACCTGAACCGCGCCGTAAGGGAAGGGATAAAGGAGGGAGTCAAAGAAGAAAGGAAGGAGAGGTGCCGTAGTGGAGGGCTCCGGAATAATTTCGACCACATGGGGATCTTTAACGTGCACTGACATCGCACAGCACACGGGCGCCTTAGCGTTTTTCCTCCATAAAAACGCAGCCGCCGCGGTCGGGTTCGACCCGGGAACTCCGGATCTGTAGTCGAGCGCCCTAACCACTGAGCCACCGCGAAGTAGGATGGCAAATGGACAATCTCGGGATATTCCTTACCTGACCTCCTGGTCTTTGTAGTTCACCTACTGTAGGAAACTCTTCATCGTCAATGCTAATGATAATAAGATATGTACAAAGAGCGCGTCGGCCGTGAACCCCTCAGGTTTAACGCCGGCCAAATATTTTCGAACGCCAGACATGCAGCAATTCCTCAGTTGTTTCTCGTCCATTCGTTTAAACCGTCGTGAACAGAGGCTGTCCGACTAACGCGAGATGCCATCTACTGGGAAACAAAGGTCAGTTTATCGTGAAACTAAAATAAAACCCCGATTTCACATAGGCTGACTCCCAGAGCAGCTTTCAGTGGCACCGCCATATTGAATCGATTCAGGCGCTCCCTCTAGGTAGTGAAGATCACCAATACGCTGCAGCATGCAGGCAGGCTGTGATATTTTTTGAAGCGAGAGCTACACTGGGCTACCAGCAGTGCATTTCGCAGTGGCTGGGACAGGCCAGTTGTGCGCATAAACAGTTACTATGGAAACCGGAGATTTGCAGCAGGTGCGGCGTGCGCTCTACCGTCGGAGGAAAGCGCAGCGCGCGCTTCATCGCCGCACGCCGCTCTATCACCCGAACCGCGCGTCGCATGCGCAGGATTGCGTATAAAAGGCGGAGATATAATAGGCGTCTTTATCACAACGTTTGACATAGAATCACAGAAGGAGAGTCCAGGCGCTGCTAAGCGGCAGTATGGACAAGAGAAGAGAAACTCTTCCGATCCTGAGGTCGTCGCCTGGCTTACTCAACAAAGATAGAATGTCCGTGAGAAGGCGAAGAGTGCAGCGGAGACGCTCGAACAGAGAGAGTAACGGCTTGCCAAACGGAGATGCCAGACTGCCGACCGTATTAGACGGCGCATAGCCGCCGAGATGGAGCCCAATGTCTATCATTGCTAACAATACAGTGACCACAACAAGCTCAGCCAGGGAAATGTACCTCTCGCCACGTATAGGCTGGCATAGCCGAGCTAAGCCACTGCCAATTTTTTTTTTTTGCAGCGATAGCTGTATCCGCCGCACCTTTACAAACGCGCCTTAACACAGATTGCACCGCGGATGTGTGAGGAGGAGCGGAGCCATCGCTACGAATGGCGAGAGGAGAGGAACGCCAGCTGCGCGCTAACCAGGCCGGTCACAGTCATAGATGCGGTCGGTGAGAAGGAGCACCAGCTGCTGGCCAAGCGGACGAGGGGAAGCGCAGCCAAAGCTACGCATACAAAGCCACAAAGTAGATAACCACGATTAATGTCGGCGTTGTCAGTAGTGGGCGAAGAGTGCAGCGAATCCTGTGAAATTGGGTGCGTTCCAATACTCCCAAGTAGACGGCTACTTAGACCTCTAGCCGGACAGCCGCCATCTTGGGACGCGTTCCATTTCTCACGAAGCAATAAGACTGCTTCGCCGAAGTCCACATCGATGCAGGCTAACTTGCTGTCTAAAGATGGCGGAGCTCATGTACGCGGATGAGTGAGTCGTGCTCTAGCGGGCGTCGGACTGTGCACGGAGTATAGGAAAGGAAAAATGTGAGTCATTACATTATGTTATTTGCTACGCAAAGTAGTGTCCAATTAATCTTCGGGGACGTGCGATTCCTAGCAGTGAATCACGCAGGAGAAAATCGTTCACTTGAGAGCTCTGCTACAGCAGCGGACGCTGTAGGTCTGTTTACGTGGTCTGTTTACGTGATCCGGTATCTGACGATGCCGGATCTTAATTAGCACCTTGATTTTAGAGATTAATACTCGTCGCAGTCGTTGGGTTCTTCGACGGGCGTTAAGACGGCTGGCGTGACGGTTAACAAATGTGTTCTTCTGTTGCTGTATTAGTTGCATCAACTCTTTCGCGTACATTCTTTTTTATCTCTACACTCTCAGAACAAGCACACCGGCATGTTGCGAATTGATTTTAGACTTTGCAGGATTAAAGCTCGCTGCTTTCTTTAGGTTTCTCGCCGGCGCCGAGTGCCACGTACGGCAGACAGCGGGTTTAATGGCACGCATGTGTTTTCCTGTTGCAGTGTATATTAGCCGTATCGCATTTCGCGCATATTGATTACAGTTTTTCGTATTCTTTATTATGTTTACAGCGCCGTCTGGACGAGCACTTTCGAGGAGCATGTACAGTTTAGCATCAATAATAAAAGAATAATCGCATATCTCTTTAGCGTTGTCTTCGGAGAGAGGCCGTCTGCTACATGTTGACTGACCGATAGGCACATCCACCAGTCCGCTTTACGCGCAATGTCATTCCAGAAAAAAATGTGAAAACTTGTTGAAAACACGTTTTTAATGATCGTTATTGCTCAGATTGATAAAAATTGTAGTACAACTGTTCATAAGCTTTATTTTTACCTTATTATGCCGCGAGACGGCGTGACCAGTAGAAAAGTTCAAATACATGGGCTTCTAGACGTATGCCACTCTCACTAGACGGCTTCCTAAACGTCACAGTAGACGTCTTGTTAGACGTCTAGAGTATTGGAACGCAGCCATTGTGGACATGGGTCTTCAGAAAAAAGCAAACGACTCCCCGGACTTTTCCACATTTGGCGTGCTAGAAAGTGCAGAGCATGATTTAGTGGCGTGCCCAGCATATGCACGAGAAAGAGTCATGCTAGCACCTACTTGAAGTCTTTGGCCGCTATGCCTTTCGCGGAGGATTTGACCCTCGGCGCTTGGCCAGATAGTTCGAAAACTCTACAGGTAACGCGAGCGTTCTCACGTTTTTAAGCGTCACGGGCTTTGACTGGCTTTTGTAATGTTTGAAAGTGTACCTTGTTTTTTTTCATCTGCTTCGTCCCATCATCATCATCATCATCCCCCATCGTGACAGTCTTTTTTCTCCTCTTCCCGTTCCCCAGTGCAGATTAGCAGACCAGTGTACATATATCTTTCAGGCCAATCTAACTGCTTTAACCTAAACCCCCCTCTCTCTCTCCGCCACGGAATCTCCCTCATAAATGACGTGACTGTCTCAAGTATCAAAGGTGTCACAGCAGGAGATGTTCTTTAATTACATGGTCGGGCTGGAGGAGGGATTCGGCGAGGCTCGCGCTTGCTCAATTCGCGTCTATACTGGCCACGTAACTTCGTCTAATCTCGATGATGGTGAGTTCCCTGAAGTGTTTTCTTCACTTCTCTTTCTACTTGCCATTCTTATTTTCTCACGCATCATATCTGAGCGCTGGTTGTGAAAAAAACGACGCGTTACCTCGCGCGGGTGCTGCGCGAGCTATTTGGAAGCGCGCGCAACCCGAGCTGCTGTTGGCCGACCCTCAGCCGAAGGACTTCGTCCCTGCGATGCTGAAACATGTGAGTTCCCCGTATTTCGCTGCAACATCTTCGTCTGTCCGTCGACAGAGATGGCCGGCGCGCCGGCTCAGCGCTCGGATCAACAGAAAGAGGGCACGGCTTCAATCTGTTCAATACGAGGGGCGGCGACCGCCTTTCGATGGAGGCCAAAGATAAGACTCCCGTGTGCTAGTTAAAGAACCTCAAAGAGATTAAATTAAATTACAGCCCTCCAGGAGGGTGCTTTTTTTTCTTCATCCACGGTGGCTCAGTGGTTAAGCGCTCGGTTATTGAGCTGGAGTACCCAGCCGCGGCGGCTGCGTTTCGATGGCGGCGAAACGCTAAATGCACCCTTGTGCTGTGTGATGTCAGTTCACGTAAACATCCCCAGCTGGTCGAAATTATTCCGGAGCCCTCCACTACGGACATCATTCTCTTTCTTCTTTCACTCCCCTCCTTCATGGCGTCTGGAGCCGACGCCACGTTACCTCCTGGATTTTGTCCCGCTTTCTTTCTGGTGGCAATTAGATCCCTTTTTTAAGTTTAAACTGATTGGTGTAGGTGTGAAAGGATATGAATGCATCTCTCGGGAACTTTGGGGACTCAACCCGGCTCACTACTCGGCTGACATAACCTTGAGCCAAACTGTGAGCCAACTCGTTTCCCCTGTTCCCCGAGTGTGCCGGAGCACCCATATTATTTCCACTTCTCTTTGGTTCCAGACTTGATGTCTTAAAATTCGTTTTGTCTCCTTGGAGATCCTGCCCTGCGGCAAATTGTTTACAGCGACCTTAGAGTCACTAATTATGGTGACTGCTTTGGTGCTGACCATTGACATGGCGATAGCCTCATCTCCGCTGTCCCTGAGTTCTTTGTTTTGACCGAACCAACCGTTAATGTTTCACCCGAGTCGTTCACGCCGACGATCACAAAGGAGTCGCCTCCTTCGTATTCCACCACATCTGCATAGGTTGTGTATTTCGAGCCTTATAACTTGGCTTCAAGGGCCTTAGCTCTTGCTCGCCTCCTGCCTTCTTGAAAAACAGGGCACATGTTTTTTTTGGAATAGGTTTAAAAGTCAGTAATTTTCCCACTTCGGTTAGAAACTTTGCCCGCGCGTTTCTATCCGGGATTCTGTCATGTGTAAGATCCCCCTTTCCAGTTTAAACTAATTGGCGTAGTTGTGAAAGGATATAAATTCATATATCGTGAAATTTGGGGACTCAACCGGCTCACTGTTCGGCTGACATAACCACGAGCTGTGGGGAAATTGCGCTGAAGTATGCTGTGCCTATTGCAGCCCCATAACACACTGCCCAGCGAGAAGACCAATCAGTTTTGGTTAGTACTATTAGTACTTTTGCGCGCCACCTTCAGGCGCTTATTGGTGTGAGCCTCTGCGCTCTGTCGAAGGCGCACGTGCCGTGCGTCAGCTATCTGGGCTACGCCGAGAGAAGCTAGGCAATGAATGCTGTCAGCCAAACGCGGGTATCTAATCGCGTAGAATGTGTTCTCGCGTTTTCAGCGACCCAAGCGGCTGACAAAAGCAGTTTTGAGTCACCGAATGGAACAATTGCAGTGCCGCCTTGGCAGGGCAGGTTCCCCATACTGTGAGCCAACTCGTTTCCCCTGTTCCCTTAGTGTACCGGTGCCCATAATAGTTCCACCTCACTTTGGTGCTAGTCTCGATGTCTTAGGATTCGTTTTGTCTCCTTAGAGATAATACCACGCGCGGAATTGTTTATCGCGACTTTGGAGTCCCTAATTATGGTAACGGCTTTGGCGGTGACCATTGCCATAGTGATAGCCGCCTTCTCCGCTGTCCCTGAGTTCTTTGCTTTGACCGAACCAACCGTTAATATTTCTCCCGAGTCGTTCACACCGACGATCACAAAGGAGTCGCCTCTTTCGTATTCCACCGCATCTGTATAGGCTGTGCATTCCGAGCCTTCTAACTTAGCTTCAAGGGCCTTTGCTCTTGCTTGCCTCCTGCCTTCGTGAAAAACAGGGTGCATGTTTTTTGGAATATGTTTAAATGTACGTAATTTTCTCACTTCGCTTAGTAACTTTGCCCGCGCGTTTCTATCCGGGATTCTGTCATGTAGTCCTACGTTGCTCAGGATCTTCCACCCCACGGGTGTGGTTGCGAGCCTCCTTAATTGTGCAAATATATCTGCGTAGCATAGTTCCGTGATGGTGTTGTAGACCCCCAGTTTAAGAATTCTTTGCGCAGGTGTGCAGTGGGGCAGCCCCATGACTGCTTTATATGCCTGCCTTATGATCCCCTCTATTTTAGATAGCCGGATACGATCACATCCTATGGAGCTTCAAAAATGTGCCGCCACATACATACTTAGTACAAGTCCCTTCTCTAGAGCGGTGGGAGGATATAATGGCCAGCTCAGATCCGTTCACGCAATCCTGGCCACTGCGTGGGCTCACAAGGTGGCCAACAGCCATGCCCACTAAAGTTTAGTGCTACCAATACAACCCCTCATGGCGCAGTTCGGTACAGTTACTGTGCCATTTCCTTTCCATAAAAACTGTTTTCAGTTTCATCTCTTCCTCTTCATCTGTTCACTCTCGCCACCGTTGAGGTGTCCAGCAACAAGCAAGAATGAGAGAGAAAGCTACTGCCCTTTATTTATCTGATAATGAATTTTTAAACTCTACAAATTATTCGGAGCGTAACTGGTGTGATGCGGCAATGATGTGGTTCTTGGGGGAACCCTTAAAGAAATCATACCCATGAAAGAAAAAATAGTTTTAAAATTGGTTTTCGAGGAAAGTAAATGCACAGTAATTGTCTCACATCTCTGTGGACATTCGAGCCTCGTTTTTCCTGCATCGAAACGTCGCCGCCGCGACCGGGCTCCAACCCGGGAACACCGGCTCAGTAGCCGAACGCGCTAGCCAGTTTCTTAAAACTAGTTTTCAGAAAAGGAAAGGCATCGCTTTCCAAGGACGCCTCAACCACGCCCTAAAGGAACGGATTACAAAGGGAGTGAAATAAGAGAGAAAGAGTAAGCAATAAAGAAAAGGCTGGAGTAGTGAGCTGAAGAAAGTAAAGAGCAGGGTTTATCGAACCGTAGCAACCAAACCTCTAACTTGCCCTAATAGATGCTGTCACTTCGCGTTCGTAGCTTACAGTTCGCTGCAAGAAGTATCGAGGTGGAGTAAAGGTATTTCATTCATTGACGTTCAGATCGCGTCAGTAAGGTCCAAGTTTGTACTCAGTTTAAAATCAGGCAGCCAACTTTCACCGTAATGCACAACGCAATGCTCGACAAGGCCGTCACAACGCCAGTGTAATTCCACTGAAGGACATAAGTCTGTCTCACTGACATCTAATTAGCCATGTTTGCAAGAATCGCAGTCACACTTGATCAGCAAATGCTTATTTCGCCTCTCTATCTGAACCTACGCCACTGCGAGCTGCGTCTGCTGTTCTTGCTAATATCTTTGTAAAGTTGACATAACATCTTTGACCCTTTACTACAGTTTCGTTATAACGCGTATATATATTTATTCTTTCTTTTCCAGTCTTGAAGCGGAAACGTATCCTGCGCTGAAATCCCCACATTGAATCGAAGCAGAAGAGCACTCCGCTAAACGTGCCATGACGACTGAAAAGCCATCTGTGTCAGAAAAACGCTCGCTATTAACCCTGCCCTGCCCCAGAAGTGAAGCGGCACCAGTGTGTCAGATGGTTCGTCGTGTTGTTGAGTATAACAAGATTCTCTGGAACGTAGGCCTTGAGATAAGAGAGGAAAATGGCCTGGGGGAATTGGGCATCGCTATTGCCCCGAAGGCCCTGCTCATGAACCCTTGGGAAGTCCCAAGGATTGACTGTGAAACCCTCGCCAGGATTCTGCTGCGCAACGTCCTCGCCCATCATCGCTGCATTGTGGTTGTAGAGATAACTTTCTTTGTAGCGAGGAGCCCTGTCCTCCTCAGCATTCTTTAAGACAAGTACAGCGTCAGGAAGCTTACCATCTCAGATGTACCGTGCTGTGAAACGAAAGTCTTTGAAGCCCTGCAGAAGCTTGCCAACCCCTCAGATCAAAATTATTCAGACGAAGGCGAAAAATACTTCTGCTTCTCTGTCAGACTGCCACTGTTTGTAATCCCTAAGGAGCAGGGCAGTATCAAACTTACTTCGCCGGATGTCGCCGATCTGGAATTTTGCACCGGATGCGCACGACAGTTGATAAACATACTCTTGCAGAATAACACCATAAGTGACTTAACCGCCGGCTCCTGCGTGTTCACTTATGACTGCGTCGACCTCCTTCATGGCTTCGTCCTCTAGCTGCAGAAACACCGCTCGCCGCTCAAGAAGCTGACAGTGCGAACACCCGAGGTTAGCAAGCGTGCACGGGAGTCTCTGGTCAGGGCCATTGCACCGAGGACGACGCTAGAAGAGTTGGTCATCGATATAGATATCTACGATGTCGAAGAGAAAGCCCTCTTTGCCGAAGTAATCGCCCGGAACCGCAATCTGCGTAAGCTAAGTGTTACGTGGCTGAGAAACTGCGTCGTGTCCATCAACAGCTGCGGCTTCGAACTTCTCGCCGGAGACGCAGCCACAATGATCGAGCCGTGGCTGGTAGCCCTGCCAGAAAACGCCACACGTTTGGCGCTGAACGTAGACCTCTTGGGTTTCTCAGAAGAGGAGTGTTGCGCGTTCTTTCGCGCCCTGGCACTCAACAAAGCCCTCCAAAACATCAACATAAGCCATCTTCCAGCATGCGCTGACCTCAAGCAGATATGCCAAATCATTCGTCATTCCCGCTTGGCGAAGGCCATTCACATTGAAGATCACCCCCTGAGCATCGGTAGCCTTCCCATGCTTCCCGAATGCCCGAAGTGACGCCCCTCACGGTCAGCTCTTTGCACCTCAACAATTCGGAGATCTTGCGCAGAACCTTCAAAATCCTCGTCTCCTCCAATCACGTTACTTCACTTCGCGTGTGCCTGCAGAAATGCTTCCTTGATAAGATCCAAGCTGCCATGGCAGCCTATATAATGGAAGCACGCACACTGAAGGACTTAGAAGTGCACGCCTACGTCGATGAACCCGAACTCGAAGACCAGCAGCATGACCCTGACGCCGGAAAGCTTCTCGTGAACGCGCTGGCATCCAACCTCAGCCTCACCCGAATCACAGTAAGAGAGCTGCCTCTAAGCGAAGACACTGTGAGTTCCTCGCGAACGGCTTTGCCAACAGCCAAAATCTATCCGAGCTCTCGATCGCGATGCTCAGCCGCGATAGCTACAACTCCTTTTTGCAGACGCTGGTGTCGGGCATCGAAAGCAATTACCGCCTGCTCCGCGTTGGTCTTCCAAGTTGCAAAGGCCGTAACACAGAGCTCCTTGTCATTCGCAGCATCACGAGGCGCAACGCCAGTCTCGTCACCAGAGCAGCCCGCTTCGTGATGGGTGACCACGATCCTTTCAACGCACGCGCGGTCGAGCTCGTCTCGGGACATGAAAGGGTCCTCAGCATCATTCAATAAAATGCTGGCGTCGATGCCAGGGAAGCGGCGACGATGGTCAGTCGTGCCTTGGGGCTTCGATGTTTGACGGGTCTCGACGACTACATGAGACTGGCTGGCGTGGTCAAGCGACGGGTTCAGTGCATCGGCGGACGCGATAGCTCAGTGCAACTCGACGAGCTCAGCTACGACTGCTGGATTCACATCCGCAAATTCCTGACTGTGGCCGACGTTTTGGGAGCTGACTGCTTGTGAAGCTGTGATCGGACATTGTTTGGAGGTAAGCTTGCAACGTTGTTCTTTACCTCGTTATTATGGAGCGAATAACGACTATTTTAATTAGTGAACATTTGTCTCGCTTACATGTGCACCACACTTAATACTGAGGGTTATGCATGAAATGAAGGCCTCGAATAGGGTTATGCCAACGCATGAGTGGTTGTTTGCACTAGAATAGCCCTTCCCTCAACAGATTTAAAAATACAGCGCCTGGTGTTTAAAGCAAGGGAAAACAATTACTGGTCCTTATCGAACCGGTGAACCGTATGAATTGCAGTTTGAAACGCACGTAGTTAGGCTGCACACAGGCACACTTGTACGGTGGGCTCACGGACCTTTAATTCCATGTCAATAATGCTGAAGACAAAGAAAAGGCAAAGTGAACACTTCGTCTAAGCCTTGGGTAATCGTCTTCGACCCTTCCTGGTTACTTCGATTATGTAAAAGCACTGCTTGTTAAAATCGTGATACCACACTGATGTTCCCCCATTCTCTCGAACAATTTACCTTAGCACACCTCTTAGTCGCCTTCAAGGATATTTTGTGCGACATTTTGTAATTTGGTTAATTTAAATATATCAGGGTAATGTAAATTAAATTTCGGTAAGTGTTATGTATTTCGGCTTACGCTTTACATTGCACGCTGAAGTGTAGGACTATACGGATAGTGCAAACAGCTTACATCATCAAAGAAAACGAAGGCAGGATGCCGCAGTATTGAGGGTACGGTATAGCTGCTGACGAAAATAAAATAGTGGCGTTGTTTTTTCTTCGGACATCAGACAAGATCGCAATTTATTCGGTTTTTCTCATCACGAACAAAAGCCAAATTTAACCTCTCGAACGGCTCCAATTAGTTTTAAAAGCCTAATTAGTTGCTTGTTTTTCCACTCGTTGCTAAGGCTGCGCCCCACCAGATCGTGCCCTCTCTGCTGAGATACAGGTACAGAAGGTCCAGGTACATAACTACGCACCGACGCCCTAGCTCGAAAATATGCCTGCCGAGCAGGGCACACTGACTATACGCTCTCTCAGACACCTCGTCCGGACATCCCTCACAAGGCACCCTTCTAACGCCCGCTCCGCTCAGCCCATCTTAGCATCCCCTTTAAGGAAACGCACACGCGGCCTCATTCCCCGCGAAGTTTCCCCTTCCCTCATGACTGCCCGAAATAATCCACACCGGCTGGAGAGGCGCAAATTCGCCATCTGCTGTGGACCAGTAGACACAGTCAACAGGGCACTAGATGTCAATCCGGCATCTGTCTTCCCAGCATGCGTCGGGCGTCCATGGTGGATGAAGTGAAAAGGCGCCAGCTTACCCTCAAGGCTTCACTAAGGAACTATATGGTTGCAAGTACACGGGAGCAGCGGCCGGCGCCGGAGACCGCAGCGCCGCCACTCGGCTGCGAGCCCGCTCCCGCCGCGGCTGGTCGCTTACTTTCGGCGAAGACGCTACTCGACATGCGTGCAGCCAGCATAGCCTCCTGACAGGCAGCACTCAATAATCTGTGCTTGTATAATATGGTAGATAAGCGCAACATTAAAGGAGTATAGACACCTAATTTTGGTGTCATGTTTTCTTCTCTATATTGATGCGGGAGGCACTACTACGCATGAATCACCATGTGCTATTCGATTACGCCCGCTAAAAAGTTTATAGTCGATTTTTTCCGTTGTCCTGTTTCGGTTTCAACAGCCGAATGATGGCTGTGACGTCAGAGTATATTTGTGTCTCGTGCGTAATGAAAAATCGCCTTAAAATCGTTGCTTCATCGTTTAATTCACTGCAGTGTTGAAGCCAGCCTCCTTCAAGAGCCGGAATGACAACGATTGAGGAAGCATCAGATGGCTTGAAAATTTTTTTTTTTGGGGGGGGGGGCGGGAGGAAGGGGGCAAAGGAAATGGCGCAGTATCTGTCTCACATCTCGTTGGACACCTAAACCGTGCAGTGAGGGAAGTAATAAAGGAGGGAGTGAAAGAAGAAAGGAAGGAGGTGCCCTAGTCTCCGGAATAATTTGGACCACCTGGGGATGTTTAACGTGCACCGACATCACACAGCACAAGGGCGCCTTTTGCGTTTCGGCTCTATCGAAACGCTCCCACATCGGTGGAGTTCGAAACCGGGTACTCCGGTTCAGTAGCTGAGCGCCCTAAACACTGAGCCGTCGCGACTGGTTATATCGGAAACTTTTTTGTGTCTCACATGACTAGCGTAGTACAATTTGATGTCACAGTCCTCATTCGATTGTTGAAGTCGAAGCGGCACGCAAAAGAAATGAGAGTATAAATTTTTCAGCTGTCGTACGTGATTACCAGGTGGTAATCCGTGTATAATAATGCCTTACGCATCTTTACAAATAATAAAATGCGCAACGAAAATTTAAGTATCTCTACTGAGGATTTAAAATTCTTCGTAGACAAAGTCAGCTGCGTACGCCAGAAAGTTCTAGTGCCATTGGGCTTATCGCCATCAACACTATCACTAGCGCAGATTTATGAGTCACGAGGAAGACGATTCGTTGTCTGGTGGTCGCTTGGGAAGCCAGGCGCTCTTAGCCATTGAACGTCGAAGCATTGCTACTGACAAGATGTCAGAAAGCGAAGAAGAACCTATGTACGCCGAGCCGCAGCCGTGCGTACTGACGCCGGCTGACATGACACGCTGGACCGAGAGCGAAGCGTACATGGAGTATGTCGGCTTCGTCCTCGCCCTCAACGAGCGTGCCACAGGGAAGAAGCTGACCGATAACTTTATCGTATCAGATTTCACGTCGGATTTGCTGTTGGTGCTGGGTTCAAGAAACGCCTCCAGTCAGCCAATTAGCAGTGGCTTAGCTCGAATATGCCAGGATATACGTAGCGTGAGCTACGCTGATCCCCTCAGCATCAATTGCCGCTGAGCAGCAATTTCGCTCTCCTTCTTCATGGCTATACCACACTGGCAAACGCCCTGCTATATGTACACTCCCACTGATACCTGTGTGCTTGCGCACAAAATGAGAGGCGCTATTAAGCAGCTCCGGGGCAGCGTCAGATGGCTACTGTGCAACGGAGGCGCACAGCTGGGCTGCGCCGGTGCCAATGCCTCTGCATCGGCTATTACGGGTGAGGCGCGCGCGGTGGCGGCTCCGGCGCGCCAGCTGTGCGCCGTGTGACGTCACTGCTCCTCGCGCATGCGCAGCACGGCTCTCCAGGAACCACGCGAAACTGCTTAACCTCGGCCAGTGTAGCTCACGCTACAAAATTCGAAGCCGGAAACACAAATGCCATCTTCAGAACCCGCCTTGTTAAAAAAAACTGTAATGAG
Source organism: Amblyomma americanum (assembly GCF_052857255.1). Lineage (NCBI taxonomy): Eukaryota > Metazoa > Arthropoda > Arachnida > Ixodida > Ixodidae > Amblyomma > Amblyomma americanum. The sequence continues at coordinate 4,313,706 of NC_135497.1, read as the reverse complement.
CAGACAACACAATTAGAGAAAAGGCAAATTTGACATTCAAGAAAACAGTGCCTCCATGTACTATTTCGTGTCTTTTTTGAGTGATTCTGTCTTTGTAAACGCCATCGACGGAACAACTTATAGAGATCGTATCGAAACAAAGTGGCAACAAACGAGAAGTGGCAACTTGTTCTACAATGCCAGCGGCACCATTTCTTCCACGCACCCTCGCAACGCGTCAAGAGCCGTGCTGGCCGAGCAATTCCGCCAAAACGCGGCTTTCTTAGAGATGTAGCGCACTTAGTGCTTCCACATTGGTTGCGACGCGGTCAGCCCTGCAACGAGCTCATAAATGTCGTAGCATTTCAGGGATAATAAGCGGATTGATTTGGCAGCAATTCTTTCCTTATAGAAAATAAACAATGATCAGATAATTTGAGCGCTTAGTTTTAGCAGGTACTTAGGATTCCTCATGAAGCTTTTCATAAGTATTTTAACAGTTCATAAAATGGGCGTTCCTAAACCAAGTCATTCTAAGCGTGATTTCACTACAGCACCAGACAGAGCTGACGGCCGCTAGGGAAGACTAGCGGTGGCGCTCACCACGGCAGATATTTCACAAGTGCCTCCCTCTGAACCCGACCCCGAATTTCTCGTAATGCCGCCTGTTTTCTAGGCGCTCTCGCTGGCAAACGCGTATGTGAAGCTCTTGCTGCTGCATTCTGGTGGTTATGTTCAGTTCATCAACAGAGCGATATAGCACCCAGGAGACATACCAGCGTAGAAGTATAGCAGTTTAACGTACAGCCCCCGTCAAAAGTATACAGCCCAAAGCGTTTGCTTGCGAGGCCTGCAGCGTGCTTAGTTATACATCCGCAGCGGCCGTAACATCTCGAAAGAAGAATGGCTTCATGCTCTCAATCCTCCCAAGCTTTGGACTACTAAATGTTCTAGGGAGCCGCGTTAAACAGCTTAGAAGCAAACTTCTTGGGATGGACATTTTTGACGCAGGCTGTATGCCTGTTGCGCACGCGCAGTAGTCCTATCCGGCCACGCATTTGCAACCGTGCATGCGAAGTTATCAGTTATAGAATGCTCAGTTATTTGTACAGCTGACACAATTTACGTCAGAACTGAAAGATCGGATCAATGCAAGGGAAGATAGGACCCACAAATCCCTGTGTGCCAGCAGGTGAAGTCAATGTGATCACAGGAATTTCCAGATACGCAATCTAATGGTAAACACGTTACGGAGGTTTCTGCTGTTATGGTGGTGTCTACTGTCCCAGGGGGTACAATGCTGTTTAGCAACCATGCATGCCGTAAACATTACACCAATCTTGTTACATGTTACATTACATGACACAGCAACGAGCTGATCCCATGGTGTGCCTCAGAACCTGAATTTCTTATCCTGGTGGCACTCGGATGCCGTGTCCCCCCCCCCCCCCCCCCGCCCTAAGCGAAGGGAAGCGAGGGGCCAGGAACCCCTGCCCCCTCCCCCCACCCCGATTTACACCACTGCTGCAGGTTCAGCAGTGCTCTGGTCAGTGGCTCGAAGATTTACACATCGATGTGCCGCGCCCACATTAAAACCCTCCTAGATAAAAGTGTCATTTTCCAGCAAGCGAACATGGCAGTCTGGATTCGTAATTAAAAAAAATGTAAAATAAAGTGGTGTACCATTCGCTGAAAAATATCTGTGAATGGTTTCAAGCATAGGCATTGCCATGAAACATAAGAGAAAGAGCAAGGTTGCTTCACGATCTTTTCGAGGCTGTATCTTTGTGGCAATCGTCGAACCCTTGTGAACGAAGTTAAAAACCTGAATCACTTGAATACTTCCTCCTATGCGCCCGCAGGTTTTCGTCTCGGAGAAGAACTTATTTGGCGATCCCCTCGCTCGATCAGGGCTTCATCCTTGTATTCATGTTCTCCTCTCCTTTGGTGGAAACGTCCTGCAGGAGTCTTGTTCTGAAACCAGTGTGCGTACCTGTACCTTATTAAATCATTGCGTAATGTAGGTTCATTTGTTCGTTATGCATTTCTAGATAAAACTATTTTTGAATCCAAAAAAGTTTACCGATGCTTACCTAACAGAAGTGAGTAAACATATACCTCGTGTTTGAGTTTATCAAAATCATCAGCCTGAATACGCCCACTGCAGAGCAAAGGCTTGGCACTCCATGTCTTTCCAATTAACCCTGTTATATGCCAACTTTGCTCACCGTATTCCCGCAAATGTTTTATTATTGTCCGCCCAACTAACTTTCTGCCGCCCCCTGCTACAATTGCCTTCTCTTGGCATCCACTCCGTTAACCTTAAGGACCAGCGGTTATCTTGCCTTCGCATTACATGCCTTGCCCAAGCCCATTTCTTCCTCTTGATTTCGATTAGTATGTCATTAACCCGCGTTTGTTCCCTCACCCACTCCGCCCGCTTCCGGTCTCTTATCGTCACACCCAAATATTTCTTTCCATAGTTAATTTACCCCGCAAATTTTCCACCGCCGGTATGTGCCATTCCAACAGAGGGCAACAACAACAGTGAAGAAGAGGAAAGAGGCTCAGTCGGTGTGCGAGCGGCGACGAGTGCCAGAGAAAGTGGATAAGACTCTAGTGCCCCCCTCCCTGCCGTCATCTGCTCAAAATTCGCTGCCGTATGAAGCCGTGCCATCTGGACTCAAGGAACACAAGCATGGACGTGCCAGTCATGACCGACATGTGTCAGGGAGGGTCGTCACATGTTTCCACGCCTTGTATGGAAGTGGGTGTCACTGAAAGTCTGGGTGCGCTACAGACTGTCTTCGACGGAAATTACGAGGACTGCGATGAAGGGCGTGGTCTTGTCCCAAAAGCAGTCATCTTCTGCCCGCAGACTCGTCAGGAGGGGTTGGTTGTCTGGAGCTGACAGCAAGAAGGAGGTTGCGTTGTGGGCTCTGCAGAAGCGCTGCTGTATGGTCCGGGATGAACGGAGTAATCGCACCGAAGGATGCTCTGGCAACATGGTGCGCCTGGGCGGAAAGATGTCCTTGCAATTCGACGGGGCCGTCACGCCAACAGTCCTGGCATCCGCCATCGCCTTCGTGGGGAGTTCAATCTGGCATGGAAAGCGCACCACTATTGCCAACTCGCGTTAACACATGTGGACGCTGCGCTAGATTATGACGCAGTGGAATTAAGTGCTTCACCGCCAGAGCTTGATATCCTGATAAGAGTACTCACGGTTTTTTAGTGCAGTGTTCTCACCTTTTCATCTTTGACTTTGATTAACTATTTCGCCTTTAGTTTCTGGCCTACAATGCGACCTGAAGTGCACGCGTATACCATGAACCCTTGTGTGTGTCATGTTGTTCACAACCTTAGACTTGCCGCTCCCCTAGCTGCGTCACCAATACCGTGTTCAAATTTCTGTAATTTATATCCTTCTCATCTCCGAAAAAAAAAGACTGCAAAAGAGAGAAAAAATACACCACAAAGAAGGCTTCTCTGAAGATATCGAAGAAGCCTTGTGTAAAGATACCGAATTGTTTGCCCTGGTCAACACACTGACGTGGCTAGAAGAGCGCGCAGGCTAGCAGCAAAGAATTTTTTTTCTTGCACACCTTGTCCGGAAATATAATCTGGTTCAATCTTAGGTTTGCTGTGGTTCATTTTTACTCATTCACGTCTTAGAAGGCGCCTGTGTTTCACAGAATAACAGCCACGTACGACGACGATTGAAATGCTAGCATGCAAGCTAAATATCCTGTGGTTGAGGTGACACTTAGGTATGGTGAGTTTCTGCCTTGCAGTTGTTCTCATTGAACTCTACGCAGTCCGTCACTTTCTGTTAGGATTTCCACTCAGAACATCGGTTTCGTTTGACGCCCTGCATGTATTCTCATTGGGAACTTCAGTTCCCTGGAACAGCGCTGCACATCTGCCACGCCTATTGCGACTTCTACAGGGCCTGCCTCTTGTGGTGTTCCTGGGTGGGATGATGCGCCACCGACAGTCCACCTTGCCGCTGTTTACCGACCTGAAGGTGCCAGCGCTGATTGTGATCGAGTCTTAAATCCTCGCCGGCCCCGAGGTTGTACTGCACTTGAGTCTCGAGGCGCTACACAAGGGGAGGCACAGTGCATCCTTTGCCGTCTTAGTCCTGACCAGGCTGCTCTACACGGTGTGGCTGGCCGTCTCGTTCAGGGCGAGTGGTCCCCTGCTGGCCTGGGAGTTAGCGGTAAGAGTGGCAAAACTGGCTCGCATTGCTGTTCTAGACCTAACTTACATGCAAAGGCTTGAGGAAACACTGAAGCTCCGCCTCGAGGATATGACGCGATAGCGTTAATGAGCCCCTTCAGCGGCTTGGAGTCTTCTTTGCGTATCGCTTCGCAGACGTGGTCATTATGTGCTTTAGATTGATATAAAGCGGGAAGTCCTCATATATAACTCCTGGCACATAGTTGCAGGAGTTAAGTGACGCGCAACCTGACATGGTGTGGTAGCTGTTTCAAACACAGCCATCTCTCACGACCAGTCATTAATGTAGCTGCCACCTGACAGGTCGAGCACGTTGTGATGACATCACAATGTCTCGTGACCTATGTGAGAAGTGGCCCATCTGCTTTTTCGCTCACAACGCGACAACGTTGCAGCCGGACTTAGTGCCAGCGGAAGCCTTGACTTAAGCGCTCAAAATAATTCAAGAGTGCAACGTGTCATATAGCTGCACGGCTACATTTGGATGGCTATTTACAGCAGCTTAGAACTTTTTGCGAGTTGTAAATAATTTTCGCTTTTACGGGTGGTTCCGAACTCTCAACGGCATAAAACGACAGCTTCTAGTTAGGGCAAATGGCTCGTCTTGCATCTCTCTAAATGGTATTGTTAGCTCACGCATCCAAAATTCCCATCTAAATTACAACACGAATCCACGAGCGATCTTAAATAATTTGCTTCCAAGCTATTTTTAGCATAAAAAAGAAAATGAAAGAAAGTGAGCTTGAGAAGCGGACTTGAAAAAGCTTGAAAAGGTCCGTTGGACGTCCAGCAACAAGGAAATTAATCGTTACGCCACAGCATGACTGTACAATGTGTTGTTATCGGTTTTTTATGAATCTCCACTTTCGTCCTTTTGGCGAGGCTGCTTAAATGAAAGTTTTAGGGTGCCTGATTGCGCACGCCCCCTCGGAAGTGCGTTGTCGTTCTGTGAAGTGGTCAACGCTGCCTCCCAAGCGGCGATGGCCATTGGGCTCCGCACGCTTCATCGCTGCGGGTGGGAGAGACGTGTGCGCGGCGTTCTTGGGCAAAACGCTCAGGGCTGTGTGGCCCTGTTCACGAAACGCTCGCCACATGGCTGAGGATTGTTTGTTTTTCCGAGAGAAGACAAACGTCTACTGCTCCCTCTGGCAAAAAATCTATTGAGACACAGCCCAAGGTCAGTTGATGTGTTTTGTGCGAGTAATACCATTTCTGCGAGGTTCACAGTTGATTGGCGTGTACATAGCCACTGAGTTTATCGCTTAGTTGTTCTGGGTCTTTGTGTATATGTGTGCGTGCACAGCTAGTTTAATTTCTAAGTAAGCAATGGTCCGCTTTGAGGTGCATGTGTCGACGCAAATACAAATTATAGGATGCTTATGTTATGTTTTACACTGCCGATGGTTAATTATATTTTTCTTCATCTTAGGCCAAAGGGCCAACCGTGCACAACAAACGTTATCATCATCTTCTCAGTGCGGCATGCCTTTCTTCGCCTCGAACTCGACATGCAGTTGCGCTCTGCCCATGTGCTGCCTGCGCGTCGGGCTCCATGATGGCGGGCGCCGCAAGGGAACTCGCTAAAGGGGTAACGACGCGGTTGTCTCCACCCTAAGCGGCGGCGCTCCCGGAGACACGACGTCCACAGATCGGAATCCCGCCTCCTGGGCTCTATTCTGGAACCACCGCCATGTACTTTACAAGCCTCTCTCTACCAAATGGGTTGAGAACGTAGGATAGGAAAGAACAAGGCTAGGCTTATCACAGGGACAAGGCGAAATGCGAAGATGGATCGCGGACTAAGACAGAAGGAAGGGGAGACGGACGAATAGCCCCGTATAGTCTGTCCACTGTACCCTCTTGCAAATAAGAAAAGGGTTTCATTTCTATGTACGGCCCGGTTGTTCCTTCAAATGCAGACGAATACTGGCGGTTCTACGGTCTCCTTTTGGTCAGTTGTGCCTTCTTGTAAGAATGCAGTATAGAACTGAGATGATAATTAATCGCCAACTGGCCCAAAACGTTGCTTTTGATTTTCTTGTCCTGTTACCTGGAAGCTATCCTGGTGAGATTATCTTTACAGAGACTGTTGTGATATCACGTTTGTACTGCGACCTTGCTTTGGAAGAAGCTGAATTTTCAATCATTCAGGAAGGGTTGAACAAAATATGTGAGCCAATCTGTTTGGAATGTCCTGCTGCTTTCTTTTATGCTTAAGTTTTATGGAGAGTCACATCTCTCAGCAAAACTACTAAGTTTTGCTGAGAGATGTAACCTTTGCGGCCCTCTGAATAAGTGGTGCTCTTTTGGCATTACCTAATGAAGCCATGCGGCGCTGGTTGCTTCTTCAGATGATGCGAGACCGTTTTGCTATGGCGGCGTTCTTGTACGCGTACGACGGCTACAGCAAGTACCTCGTGTGCCTGCCCCGCACGCTGTCGTACCTATACGGCTCGGAGACCTGTACACTTCCCACGTGGTGCCGGAAGCCGTCGTGTCGGTCGAAGGAAGACATCTTCGAGGCGTGCGCATATCTCTATGATATGTTGGCGATGTCACAGCACGCCGAGGTTATCCAGGTATATTATATATATGCACCACTCTGGTCGGAGAATGTTTTCTTGCGCAATGCATGCTAGATTACCGGGTTAGCGAATCTCTGCGCTAACAGCTTAAGCTGCAGACAGTAAAAATTCGGCCCTACGCCAATCTCCTCTTAAGTACAAAGTGAAACTTACGGAGTTTAAGCGAGGATTGAATTCTTTGACGCGCCTACCGACGACGAAATTTTCACTTTCAGTGCTAAGAAATAAAAAATGTCACGGTAGTTCTTGCGCTTGAGTAAAACCGAGGTGGCAGGGAACAATTGCTTTTAACTCAAGGAGCATCGGGGAATGCGGATGCTGACATACTGAGCTTCACACACTGCACGCACTGTGTACATATTTGCTTACAAGCTGAGGGTTAATGGTTGCTCTTTTGCGGTATTTGACACGCACACCATGCTTTAAAGGCTCCGTGGTTGTGCTAAGCACAACGATCATTGTTGTTTACAGCGTTATAGATCCTAATCGGGAGGCATGATGCTTGTCCAGGCAGGTATAAGACCCACATACCCAGTCATTTTGTCTACCTTAGAGAATCAAGTCATTTGCACAATAACGTTCCTGTAACATATGAACAGAAGAAAGGTGACAGTTCAAAAATATCACGTTGTATGTTCATTGCACCAAGGATCGACAATTTGCATCGGCTTGTGCGCCATCTCTTTTTTTCAGATGCACCACGAGAAGTACGAACCAGACATGCGGAACTTCGTGCGTGACAACACTCTCGGGGCCTGCGTATGGGTCTTCGCTTTGAGCTTGGTAGTGCTCTTGATCTTGCGCATGTTAAAGATGATCTGGGGCGACATCGCCGCTGTGGTCCATCTCTACAAGCGCTACACGGCAGAGCGGCGCAAAGGAGTCACTCGGAACGGCGCCTTTCACGCAGTGGCGCTAGCATTGCTTGCTACTGACACGTCACCCATGGAGGCACTCCTTGCTGGTGGGTCTTCTGTTGTAGGATTAATTTGAAAAAGGGTCATCTGACATCGAATCTTATCAGATATCCAATTTTTTCGTGCTAGTTCTTTTGTGGGGAAAGGTTAGTGTGAGGGCGATGCTGTATCTCCCTTAGATTCTGTATCTCGGTACAGTACACAATTTTAGTTTATCTCCGTCGATATGCGAAACAGATACTGAGCTATTTTCTTTCGGCAAAAACCAATTTTCATTTTTTTCAACCCAATTTTCAATATCAGGTTTAAACAGATGCCCTTTGTAAAAAAACAAAACAAAAAAGAAGTGCTTTCAATAAGGGCTGCTATCATACGCCTTGAAAACGTAGCTGCCCGAAGCGCAAACAGGGGATGAAGGCCAGAAGGAAGATAATTTCGTAGTGATAAAATAATGCGAGCACCACTGATCACACAGGCGGAACATTTGACACTGGCGTTCACAACCTACAGTGTTGCTGACAATTGCCCAGTACACATGGAAGTGGAGAGTAACGTTCAGTAATGAGAAGGTACTTCCATCTGGCACAAGGAAGCCTTCATTTGCACTGAGCAGAAACTGCTGTATCTTGAAGACAGGGATGTCTTAGCAAGTGTGGAAATAGTTTCATTGGTGGCTTACCGAATGGATTCTGTTCGCAAGTTTTTTGTTTATATTTCAGTGTGATTTTATCTCCATGTTTTCAGTATGCTGCACTGTTGGAATTTTAGAATAGGGTATGCGGCAACTTGGCACCCTACTTAGCTTCGTGCGAACTCCTCGAAAGCGTTCTGGCTGAAAATTGCCATCAAGAAGAGACCAGCATTAGCATGACATATTTTCTAAGCAGCCGACATAGCTATTAAAGTGCGCCATCGCCAAAACTGCTTCATAATTCTCATTTCGCAGAGTCACCGCACGTTGATTGCTGCCAAATCTTGATGTACGAACCATTCAGTTCGCAGTTCCGGTCTCATGAGTTTGAAGTGCTGTTGTTGGCAAAAAACGCTAGGATTCATGGGCGATGCTTTCGTTCCCAAGATTCCGGCCATAGGCAACAGGATATACTCATACTTCGAAACGAAGCTGCTCTGGTGATGGAGCTAAAAAAACCGACATTCAAAAAGAAGACCACGAAGGTTATTCGCGCAAGCTCTTGATACACTGATCTAAACAGGTCTGTGGTGCGACATATTTGTTGATATCATGGCTGTCGCCCATGACACATATGAACGAGGTTAAGCTTGGTTGTGAGTCTTTTTAGCTTGAAACTTCTTAATGATTTAATTAATTCATGTATACAATTTCAAGTGATGTCTACTGAATAGGGCACTGAAGGTCTCCACATATTATTGTGAACAGATAAATGCCTGAAAAAAATATTTACTAATTTTGTGAGACGAAAAGTTGTGGCTGTCTAAGTCATCAAGTCTTACTCTCCCGAAGATGTCAGAAATTAAGAAATAAACGTTATTTGAAAGTTATTTGCAAGTTACGCGAATAGTGGTGTATTTGCCACAGCATATGATCAGATAAATCCACTTTTATGCAACCATTAAGCGTGGTCCTTTCCCTGCCTGGATGCCACGCACATTTAGGGTTTCGAGATTTTGAGCATTGCGGGCTATCACTATATTTATTTTATTGACTATTTGCTATCCAAAATTTGTCCGCATTTTTTTGCAAGTTACCTATATCTCTTTAAATGTGAGAAGGTGCGCTGCCGGTCTAATTCCTCTCGAGGTGCAGTCAGTTCTCACTTGTATTACCATCTGCGGGTCAGAATGCATTTCGATCTCGTTCTAGGTGTAGTGCCGCAATGTCATGCTTTTCTTAACCTAGTTGTACACTATGATCACTTGATATATCAGAGAGCAATTAAGTCTAGTGCGCACAACCACACATGCGTGGGCATTAGCCCGATTCGAGGCTTTCATTTCATACATAACCCCCCAGTGTTAAGTGTGGCGCACATGCAAGCGAGACAAATGTTTACTAATTAAAATCATGTGTATTTTTTTCATACAAACTAGGTAAAGAACAACGTTGCAAGGTGATCTCCATACTAGGTCCGATCACAGCTTCACGAGCAGTCAGCGCCCACAACGTCGGCCACAATCAGAAATGTCCGGATGTGAATCCAGCAGTGGCACCTGAGGTCGTCGATTTGCACGGAGCTCCAGAGTCCTCCGATGCACTGCACCCGTCGCTTGACAACGCCAGCCAGTCTCATGTGCTCGTCGAGGTCCGTCAAACATTGAAGCCCCAAGGCGCGCCTCAGCATTGTCGCCGCTTCACTGGCTTCGACGCCAACATTTTCTTGAACGATGCGGAGGATCCTTTCATGTCCCGACACCAGATCGGCCGCGCGTGCGTTGTAAGGATCGTGTCACCCGTCACGAAGCGGGCTGCTCTGGCGACGAGGCTGGCGTTGCGCCTCGTGATGTTCCGGATAACGACGAGCGCTGCATCACGGCCTTTGCAACTTTGAAGATCGACGCGGAGCAGGTGGTGATTGCTTTCGATGCCCGACACCAGCTTCTGCAAGAAGACAGTGTTGCTATCGCGGCTTGGCACCGCGAACGAGAGCGCGGAGAGATTTTGGCTGTTGACAAAAGCGTTCGCAAGGAACTCACAGTGGTCTTCGCCCAGACGCAGCTCTCTGAGTGTGATTCTGGTGGGGTTGACGTTGGAAGCCAGCGCTTTCGCCAGAAGCTTTTCGGTGTCAGGGTCATGCTGCTGGTCTTCGACCTCGGGTACATCGACGTAGACGCACACTTCGCACTTCTAACTCCTTCAGTGTGCTTGCTTCCATTATATATGCCGCCATGGCAGACTGGATCTTATCAAGGAAGCAGTATTGCACGCACACGCGAAGTGAACTCAAGTGATTGCAGGAGGCGAGGATTTCGAAGGTTGCGCGCAAAATCTCCCAATTGATGAGGTGGAAAGAGATGACCGTGAGGGACGTCGCCTCGGGGCATTCGGGAAGCATGGAAAGGCTACCGATGCTCAGGTGGTGATCTTCAATGTGAATGGCCTTCACCAAGCGGGAATCACGAATGATTTGGCATATCTCCCTGAGGTCAGCGCATACTGGAAGATGGCTTATGTCGACATTTTGAAGAGCTTTGTTGAGTGCCAGGCAGAGAAAAAACGCGCAGCACTCCTCTTCTGAGAAACCAAAGAGGTCTACGGTCAGCGCCAAAAGTGTAGCGTTTTCTGGCAGCGCTAACAGCCAAGGCTCGATCCTTGTGGCTGCGTCTCCGGAGAGATGGTCGAAGCCGTAGATGGTGGACACGAGGCAGTTTCTCGTCCACGTAACACTTAGAGTACGCAGAGTACGGTTCCGGCCGATTACTTCGGATAAGAGGGCTTAGTCTTCGTCATCGTAGATATCCATATCAATGGCCAACTGTTCTAGCGTCGTCGTTTGTGCAATGGCCTTGACCAGAGACTCTAGTGCGTGCATGCTGGCCTCGGGTGTTCGCACATTCAGCTTCTTGAGCGGCGAGCGGTGTTTCTGCAGGTAGAGGATGAAGCCATGAAGGAGGTCGACGCAGTCATAAGTGAACACGCAGGAGCCGACGGTTAAGACACTTATGGTATTATTCTGCAAGAGTATGTTTATCAACTGTCGTGCTCAGCTGGTGCTAAATTCCAGATCGGCGACATTGAGCGCAGTAACGGTTATGCTGCTCTGCTCCTGAGGGAGTACCAAACAGTGGCAGTCTGACAGAGAAGCAGAAAAATTGTTCCCGTGCGTCTGAATAATTCTGCTCCGAGGGGTTGGCAAGCTTCTTTAGGGGTTCAAGAAGTTTCGCTTCACAGCACGGTACATCTGAGATGGTCACCTTACGGACGCTGTACATGTCTTGAAGAAGGCTGAGGAGGAAAGGGTTGCTCGCTACAAAGAAAGTCAGCTCGACGGCCACAATGTAGTGATGATGGGCGAGGACGTCGACCTGCAAAATAATGGCGAAGTCTAGGCTTTCACAGTCAATACTTGGGTCTTCCCAAGGGTCCATGACTACGATTCCCGGGGCAATAGCGATGCCCAATTCACCCAGGCCATTTTCCACTCTTATCCCAAGGCCTACGTTCCAGAGAACTTTGTTATACTCGGCGACACGTCGAACCAGCTTACACAGTGGTGCCGCTTTACTTCTGGTGCAGCGCAGGGTTAATGGCGTACGTTCTCCTAACACGGATGGCTTTGCAGTAGCCATGGCGTGTTTAGCGGAAGGTACTTGTGCTTCGGTTCAGTGTGGGGATTCCAGCGCAGGACAAGCTTCAGCTTCAAGACTGGAAAAGAAATAAAAATTATATAAGTGTTATAAACTAAACAGTGGTGAAGGGTCAAAGATGTTATGTCAAGTTTACAAAGATAACACCAGGAACAGAAAACGCAGTGGCCGAGGTTCAGCTATAGAGGCGAAATGAACGTTTGTTGAGCTAGCGTGACTGCGGCTGCCGCCGAACGTAGCTAATCAGATGCCATTGAGACAGTCTTTTATCCTTCAGTGGAGTACACTCGCGTCGTGACGGCTTTGGGGAACACTGCGTTATGCATTACAGTGAAAGTTGGCTTCATAATTTTAAACTGAGCACAATCTTAGAATTACTGACGCGATCTGAACGTCAGTGAATGAAATATCCGTCCTCCCCCTCGATACTTCTTGCAGAAGACTGTACGCCACGAACGCGAAGTGACAGCATTTAGTAGGGCAAGGTAGAGGATTTGGTGCAACGGTTCGCTGAACGCTGTTCTTCACTTTCAGATGAATTTTCTGCAGCTCGCTACTGTAGCTCTTTTTTCCTTATCAAACTACCTCCGTCTTCCATTTCTTTAGGGCATGGTTGAGGTACAGTGGCTGGAATACTAAAGTGTGATTACCGCCAAGCGGCTCCTACGGGAACCACAGTGCAGCCTCATGATGCATCCGCGAGGTGGCGCTCGCCGTCGTTTACACGTCAAGCTGAGCGCATGGGAGGCCTATTTGCCCGCGTTTTCAGCGCTTTTTGGGTCGTTTTGAGTGGTTTCCGTACGCTGTGCGCTTTTTCTGGTTTGTTGAAAATGTGCATGTGATGAGCCGACGTCAAAGCCACTGTTTTGTGCCCGGTTGCACAACCGGGTACAAATCGTGCAAAGAGAAGTTGTCGCTTTTCGGTGTGCCCAAGGACGAGGAGCTTTTTCTGAAGTGGCAGAGGAATATCCCAAGAGCCGACAAGCCCCTTGAACGGAACGCCGCTGTTTGCGAGCTTCATTTTGATCCTCAGTTTGTGCTGCGTCATTTCGAACACAACATACAAGGTAAGACGGTACGTATGGAAAGAAGCAGACCGGTCCTTCAGCCCGATGCCGTTCCAACGAAGTTCCCGAACGTGCCTAAGTATCTCTCCATGCCCGTGCCCAAGAAGAGAAACCCAAAGGAGCGACTGGACCCTCAGGTCGTGCCTTCGAAGAGGCGGCGAACAGTTCCGCAGGCCAGCGACGTTTCAGCAGAGGCACCCGCATCTGCCGAACCGGACCTACTAAGAACTTCGGATGCCAGAAACGTCACCCTCCCATCAGACAAATGGGGAAAGCATGTTTTTTGTGAAGAGCCGCTAACAGTGTCGTATAGTGTGTGCCTGCCAGGGCCGAACATGGGTCTCCTCCATGCTCAGAAGCTTGTTTTGTTCCGCAGCGAGGGCACCGCTGTCAAGCATCAGGTGTTCGTCCGGGGTGTGGAACTCACGGCGATAGACGAGAAATGTGATCCAGCGTCCGTGCTGCAGGAGGTTGACAGCATGCAGGTTTGCGCAGGAGCGGGGTTACTGACTGAGTTCTGCCATGTTAGCTGCTCAAAAATGATAAAATGGAGCGAAGGCTTTTATCATATACGGTGCAAAGGCGCCGTCAGTGAAAATGAGATGCGGTGCGTCGCCTGCAAGTATTTGAGAAGGCTTTTAATTAATCAACGGTGCCGGGAAAAGAAGCGAAATGTCAGTTATGATTATGGAAAGAAGTTGAGGGCAAGAACCGAAGCAGTGAGATGTCTAAGAGCCAAAGTAAAAAGCTTGGATCAAACCATCATTCAAATGAAGCAGGAGAATGAAGATATTGAAGAAAGTACTGTGTTAAAAAAGATCGAAAAGCTTCCACAAAAACAAAGAGTTGCAATCATGCAGTGTTTTGAGGCTGGAAGCCGCAAATCTGTAAAAGGGATGCGCTATAATCCAGAGTGGATGCTAGAATGTATTATAATGCACATGAAAAGCCCACGTCTCTACGAACATGTACGAAAACAAAATATACTTGTGCTGCCTAGCCGCACTTGTCTCAGGAAGTATATGAAGAAATACGAAAGCAGATTTGGATTCAATGCAGCAGTGCTTTCTGGCATATCAAGAAAAACGCAAGAGATGACTGAATTTGAGTGCCATGGTGGCCTCATTGTCGACGAGATGAAGCTTGCAGAAAACTTCGCTGTTGCAAGCGGCTCTGGTAAAGTGGACGGGTTCGTTGATCTTGGCCCCTACACTCCTGAGGCTGACAAGACAGTTACTTGTGACCATGGACTGGTTATTATGTTTCAGCCTCTTTCAGGATCATGGCATCAAATCCTTGGTGTTTTCGCTTCAAAGGGAAATGTTAAAGCACCGTTGCTCTCGAAGATTCTTTTGGAAGCTGTGCTGCTTTCTGAAAATGCTGGTCTTAAGGTTGACTACGTCACCTGTGATGGGGCGTCATGGAATCGGGCAATGTGGCGCAATTTTCGCATTTCGGCAAGCTCAAAAGCTATCAAACCATCGACAGCCCATCCTTGTGGAGATGACAGACGCCGTTTCTTCTTCTCCGACTTTCCACACTTAGTGAAATGTGTCCGCAATGGCTTCATCAAGGCAGGCTTCAAAACACCAGAGGGGCATGTGGACGTAAGGCAGATCAAGATAGCCCATGAACATGACAAGTGTCAAGTCACATTGAAAGCAATGCCAAAAATAACTAATGTCCACTTGAGTCCTAATAACTTTGAAAAAATGAAGGTCAATTTGGCATTCCACCTTTTTAGCCCACAATTTCTACATGGCTTGTTTTTGTACAAGAACGAAATTGCAGATTCCTGTGACCACGCCGATGCTACAGCAAAGTTCGTCGCCTTCATGCATAATCTGATCGATGCAATGACATCGAGAGTGCCATCAAGCTCACTCAGGCCGAACTCGAAAAAAGAAGATGTGTTGAAAAAAGCCCTTGCATATATTGATGCGTGGGAAGCGAACACAGGGCCTTCAAAGGCTGGTTTTCTGTCACCTGGCACTGCCGAGGGGCTTAAAGTAACTTTAAAAGCCACTCTGGAACTGTTGGCCTACCTCAACGAAAAAATTGGCTACAAGTACCTTTTAACTTCAAGGCTTAGTCAAGATGCAATTGAAAAGCTTTTTGGCATAATACGCCAATTTAATAGCTGCAACGATCACCCGACATCGGCCCAGTTCCTCACAGCAGTGAACTGCCTTAGCTTTTATAATCTGGTAAAAGCTCCAGGTACTGGGAATTGTGCAGGTGGAACGCTCGAGGCTCTAGTTGGGACAGCTGAATTAGCAAGCCACATCGACACCCTGCTGGACTCTGGTAAACTGGATGCAGCGTCTAGCATTCTCCAGACCTCTCCCACCACTTTAGCACCCGATCACACATATCCAGAGCAAACAAGCGATGCCAGACTGGTGTACTACCTGGCAGGATATGTTGCACGACGAAAGGTCCTCGCAACAAAATGTCAAGATTGCTTCGATGCTCTCGTTACACCACCAGAGAACGCAGAGAAGCAACTTTCATCCTTCACAGCATTCTGTGACCAGGGCGGCCTGCTGTATCCGACACGTGAGCTATTTGCTTTTGTTGAAGCACTGGAGGACTCTTTCACCATTTGGTTTAGCTGGAACAAGTTGCACAGAGATAGCATCACAGAGATTATGCAGCACATGCAAAAAATACCACACGTTGGCTGTGTTGCCCATAAGGAAGCACTGACTAGCAGTATTGTAAAGTTTTTCATCATGACACGTCTTCACTTCTACACAAAGTCTCTGAACAAAGACCGCACTTCCACAAGGGAGAAGAAAAAACATTTGAAACTTAGCAGAACAACTTGAGGACCATGTGGAGATGCGCCTTCAGCTATGTCTTGTTGAATGTTCTCTGAAGTTTGTTTTGTATATTACTAGTCTACCTGAAACTAATGTGACATTTAAGAAACCTCTAATTACCATGAATTTTGTTATCAGGTGAATGATTTATTGTTCATTGTAAAAGCAATAAACAGTTCCATCAGGAATGTACAGTAGGGACTATATGTTTTCCACTTTTATTTGCATGAAACTAATCACATTATTTGTACGAATCCAGCACAATACTTATTTTACAATTAAATAATGATCAGCGCTCAGAGAAACATCTAGTTCTAATTTCATACGCGTTGGACATCCACTTTAATTCAAGCCATTTCTTCCATAAGAATCAATTATCACGAACGCGACTACTGCATTCATGCTGTGCAAAATTTTTTTCATAGAACTAGTGTAAACGACAAGCCGATTTTTATGGCAAAAAGTGCGAGTGCGCGAAATATCCTATTCACGCCCATAGCACGCGATGGGTGCATTTGGCAGTCTTCTGAGCGGCAAAGTTGAATCGCGATAAAGAGCGCCACTGTGCAGCGTATCGCTACTGTGCTCGGGCAGTAACTAGAGCGCAACTACCGTGGCAGGAGTGAGCAAGTTTTATCGAACGAAAACTGATGAAAGGCGGAGATATAGTAATGTATCGTCACTGCCATTTTAGCATGCAAGTGAACGCATTGCAGTCCGGATATACTAATTTATGAACCGAAATAATCACTGCAAATTCGCGTTTCTAGCGCGAAACGCATAGCACGCCCGTAGGAAGCGACGTGTAAGCAACCGCCAGCGCCGCCTCGCGGTTGCATCGCGGAAGCACACGCGAGCGGCCGCGCCTTCAGCACACTTCCCCTATTCCAGCCACTGTAGTTGAGGTGTCCTTGGAAAGCGATGCGTTTCCTAGTGACTAGGGCTATCAGGAACTGGGCCGGAGTTCCTGGGTTCGAACCCTGTCGCGGCTCCCGGGGTGGAGGCGAAACGAGGCTCGCATGTCCACAGATATGTGAGACAATTGCTGCTCATTTCCTTTCCTCAAAGGCAATTATTAAATATATTAAATTATTAAATCACAACAGTTGCGCTCCGAGTAAGCTGTGTAGTTTGCAAAATGGTTATGATAAAGGATAAACGCAGTAACTTTTCTCACTCTTGCTTGCTGCTCAACACCTCAACTGCGCCGAGGGTGAACAGATGAACGGATGAGATGAAACTGAAAATACTTTTTTTTTGTAGAAAGGAAATGCGCAGTAACTGTCATACATCTGAGTAGACAACCGAACTGAGCCATGAGGGATTGTATTGTATAGACAGCATTTACTGTCAGCACTGAACCTTAGTGGTAATTGCTCTTGGCGGCCTTGTGAGCCCACTCAGTGGCCCGCACTTACGTCAACGCGTCTGAGCTGGCCATTATAGCCTCCCACCGCTCTAGAGAAGGAACTTGTGCTAAGCCAGTAGGTGGCGGCGTATTTTTTCAGCTCCATAAAACGTGATAATGTCCGGCTATCTAAAATAGAGGAGATCATAAGGCAGGCTTATAAAGCAGCCACGCGGATGCCCCACTGCACCTTTACGGAGACTTCTTAAACTGGGGGTCTACAACACCACCACGCGACTATGGGAGGTACATATATTTGCACAATTCAGGAGGCTCGCAACCACACCAGCGGAGTGGAAGATCTTGAGCAACCTAAGACTACATGACAGAATCCCGAATAGAAACGCGCGGGCAAAGTTACTAATCGAATTGAGAAAATTACTGACTTTTAAACCCATTCCAAAAAAACATGCACCCTGCTTATTACGAAGGCAAGAGGAGAGCAAAACCAAATGTCCTCGAAGGCAAGCTAGAAGGCTCGGAATACACAACCTTTGCAGATGCGGCGGAATACGAAGGAGGCGACTCCTTTGTCGCCGTGGGCGTGAACGACTCGGGTAAAACAATAACTGCCGGTTCGGTCAAAAGAAACAACTCAGGGACAGCGAAGATGAGATAGATGAGACGAAGTAACGTGGCCGGTATAGACGGGAAGTAAGAGCGAGCTTCGCGGACTCTCTTCTACAGTCCGGCCGTGGAAATACAGAACCCCATCCTGCTTGGCACCTTTGATACTTGCGAAAATCGCGGCATTTTGAAGGGTAACCTGCGGCAGATGCTTTCTCATGGATGCGGGTGTCCTCTGTCCTATACATTTTTCAGGAAACCCGTGTCTACAATGTCACAGGATTCGTTACACTCTTCGCCCTCTACTGACAGCGACCGGCAAAAACCGTGATTATCTACTTTGTGCCTTTGTCTCCGCAGCTTTGTGTCTTTGTCTCCTCTTGGCCAGCAGCTAGTGCTCCCTCTCACCGACCATATTTATGACTGTGACTGGCCTGGTTAGCGCGCAGGTGGCGTTCCTCTTCTTCTGATTCGTAGCGATGGCTGCGCTCCTCCTCACACACCCGCGGCGCAAGCTGTGTTAAGCGGTCGGCGCGTGTTGTGAAAAAGCGCGGGAGATAGAGCTATCGCTGCAAAAAACAAAATTTAGAGAATATATCACCGCTTCCGCATACTCCGCCTGCGGCACCGGCAGTGTTCTCCGAGTTAGCATTGCAGCGTGCATCCTGCCGTGTGTTGGTGATTTTCAATACCTATAAACGGCGCCTGTACCGATTCAATATGTCGGCGTCACTGAGGGCTGCTCTCGTGGTCAGCTTATTGAAATCACGTTTGTTTTTAAATTTCACAATAAACTTGCGTTTATTTGCAGATGGAAGGTACCTCGCTTTAGTCGTGACCGTCTAAAGGAGTCTCGTTGCTTTGCGGCGGCGCTGTAGTCGCAAACAACCCCAGATACTTCTGTGGCGCAGTGGACCCAATGGAGGCTGTCGCACCAGCCTATTAAGAGACGTGTCTCTTACTACTCGCATTCTAACGTTTCCTAACCGTTCGAGATTTCAAGATGGCGGACGGTCATGTGATCAAATTGCTGCAGCACCGTGCAAAATGTGACCCACATCACGTGACCGCACGCGCGCACTCGTCAGGCCGCCGATATGCTGCCTTTGCTAGCGTTCCGATATATGCATATATACCTCCTGAGCGGGTGCCGAGAGCGGTGCCGAAATACAGCAGTTGAAAACAAATGTCTGCACAAACGTTTTGTTCTTTAATCAGTGACGTTGTGGCGAAAATATTATTAATGCGAAAGCATTACTAGGTCATGTGGACATGATCGTGTCCGCAGCAGTTGTGAGGAGCTTAGAAGTAGTGCCAAAGGGATGGATGTAATGGAAAGAGGATAATGTGAGGTTGATGTCGAATGAAGAATTGTGTCCAAAAGTTCATTAGTAAATTAAATAGAGCCAAAAATGTCCAGAAAGTGAGCGGAGCCAGGGCAACGTTGGGCAGCAAGTTTGAAAACACAAAATGGGCAATTCATGTAACTTCAATAAGTAAGACAATTAATTGTGGTAATTTCGACATTACGTGAATTTAAATCCGTGCTTAATAGAGTAAATATGACGAGAAGGGACAAGTGAAGCAAAGAGAGGCAAATAAAAACGAGGAGGCGTCAATGCTTCCGCATTCCTGCAATGAATTTTACCGCAGTTGAAACAAAGTTACTGCTTTCGCATTAAAAATGGGTATTTTCAGGTACATGTCAAAGGGAAGTTTTGGTTCAGGCACCGTGCGCCCGCCAGGCACCTGTCTGTCCAGCGCTCTGCCACGTTATTGGTTGCCACGTCATGCGCTGAATGAACAACCAGCCTAGCCAAGAGAAGCATTTAACACGTTGCATTTAAAGGAGCAACCTTTGTTACTGCTAAAAGTTTTGGACAACGTACTTCCTAGAACAGGCTGTGAAAGTCTGAAACGTCATTTCAAAGGCACTCAATTTTTGAAACACGCAAAACATGCGCGTATAGTAGTCGCCCCCCCCCCCCCCCCCCCCTCCCTCTGCCTTTAGGCTGACATGTACCGTAGTGGAGCGCGACATTTAAAAACACACGTAAACACAACTTTCGGAAACGTTCTGCTCGCCTCGCACAGCACCCCTGGGAGCAGCCATTCGTTGCCAGTCGGTCACTGCTTTGAAGAAGACTGTGACAAAGTATGCAGTGTCATTTCGAAGCGATATTTACACAACTTCACGATGAATATGTGTTGTGAACCCGGACATACCCCTAAAAACTGGTCTTTCGCCGAATCACACAATATTTTCGCGGAGTCCGACATGCAGTGACCTCCTGTATACCGTTCAAAAACCGCACAGCCTAGGAAGCTCTACACGAAAAGCCGTTCTCAAACGGCATGATAAGCGAACGAAAGCAAATCACGCATCATCGCAGATGACGGTGCAGAGGAGAGCCTCCTGTGTTTGTAGACGCACCAAGGTTTCGGCCGGCTAACACCCTGACGAGTTCTCCCAAGGTGAGAACTTCACTAAAGGCATTAAACAGGTATAGACACCTTAATTTAGTGGCATGTTCTTTTCTACACAATGATGCGGAAGACAATACTACGCATGAACCACCGCCTGATATTCGCCTGTGGCCGTTAATATTTTTTAATCGAATATTTTCTGTCGTGCTGTTTCGGGTTCAACAGCAGAACGGTGGCTGTGACCTCAGAGTGCGGTTTTGCGTCACGTGAGGCGTTGGAAAGCGTCCTTATAGTCGCTGATTAATCGTTTTAATTTACTGCAGGGTTGAAGCTAGCCTTCTTCAATACCCGGAATAACAGTGAATGTTGAAGTAGCGATTTTATTGCTGTTTTTATCTCTTACGTAACCTGTACGCGCACGTTGCCGTCACAGTCCTCATTCGACTGTTAAAACCGAAAGAGCACGAGGCAGAAATGCGATTATCAATTATTTAGCCGTGCTAGGAGAATCCCAAGTAGTAATTCACGTACCATAATGCCTTACGCGTCATTACGAACAAGAAAACGCACACCGAAAAGGTAGGTGTCCATCTCCTTTAAGCTTTCTCAATCCGGCCACGTCTATGAATTGAGAGAACCATTGACAAAATGGAAGGAAAGTAGTGACGCCGTCTTCCACATGCCGATGAAAAACGAAGCGCCGGAAAGGAAACAATGGGGGTATTCCCCGCATTATTCTTATTACATTGCATCGCTCCAAAAAGTACGTGAAACAGGCAGGCAGCCTTTTACAGCTTGTTTAAGACAACAAAAAACGCATGAGTGAAGAAACTAACTCCGCCAAAAAAAAAGGGGGGGGGGGGGTTATAAAAGAAGAGCGTTTTCCTGACTGCGAACGATTTAAATCCTACGTTTCCTCCGCTCCTGCTTCCAATTACACTTCGTCGGAAAACGGTACAAGTTCGTCCGTGCAAAATTCATATCAGTGCTGTGGCAGTACACAACACAGCGTTTAGCATTACTTTTTCTAGGGTGTATACGCGCGCAAAAGAAAACAGCGAACCTGAAAATGCTGCTCAACAAAGTGTCGCGCGCGCCGAGTTGCCGTCGCCATCCGGATCATTATGGATGGTCCCTCCAGAGTGAGTTAGGTTTGCACATTGCGAAGCTATCTGTGGCAATGAATACGGTAAATCTATTTAGCTCACTGGTGGAGTTAAATGTCCTTAAAGTGTACTGCTACACAGTGTCAGCGGTAGTTTACATTGGTAAGTAATATAAATTTAGGAAACTTAAACGGCAAGCAATGAAGAGAAGCCAAAGCAAACACGCCGCTGCGGTCGGTCTTTCGTGAGAGCTGACCATCAGTGAGAGACGTAAGGTCGTTTCGCACCGAAGGGAAGCCAAAACAGAAAGGCCCAGACATCTCGCCACTCGTATGAACACCAACATGCACGATGGCTAAAAACATACTACGAAGGAAAGATGCTGGCACGGCTCCATGTTTGCTTATGTTTATTCGCCCTGTTACTCTACAGCTTGAGCGGTCGCTTCGATATTTATGTTGCCATTATTCGTTGCCCTCGTAACAAACGGACAGTAGGCCTTAACAACTGACGGATTAGAAAGAAGTCTCACCTGACTATGGCACTTTGTGGTCTGTTCCGTCGCAGGGCTCTTGGCAGTGTGGGAAGCCTGCTAGATTCCCGCCGTGGCGTCTGCGCGGCATCCCGCGTCGCCCTCTTTCCCTTTCTCCAGCCTCGGGCGGCGGAGAGACGGCTGGTGGCTAATCGCTGTCATTCGGCCGCAGCTCCGCCCCCGGCTTCCCAAGGGCCTTTGCCATTGGTGACTTCTGGCGGGAATTCGGGACCCGTTTGGGATGGTCGCGCGGCGCGCGACCGTCCGAGCGGGGCCCAGAGAGAGAGAGAGACCCCTCCGAGACAGCGTAAGGTGCGTACGTTACTGTTCGTCCGGGCCGGCCTCTGCCCTTCGGACCAGTTCATACTCGAGCTCGCCAGCGTGGGTCCTTGATCCGCCGCGGCTCGAGCCTGTCCAGGGGTCCAACGACCTCTGACAGGCGCACCTTGCGTTGACTGCCCACTCTCTCTCGCAAACGGCACAACGGCCGACACGAGAGAGATCACAGCACTGCCGCGGGGACAATCTCCTGCAGCGGCGTGCTAGCGGCGCGCATTTCTCTTGTTGCCCCGAGCGCGCACCGGAGCCTTGCTCTGAGCGCGCCCCGGGACGGGGTGACTGGTGAGTGTGTGTGTGTACCGCTGGAGGACGGCGTCAATAAACGTCTCCTTTGTGAACTTGGAGGCCTGTTTCTTGCGCCGAGCCGCTCTCCTCTCTGCACAGGTTGAACGCCGCCGCAGCGGTGCCCCAGGGTGCGTGTGGTGACGGCTGATCGGGGCCCTTGGCTCACGCGAAGCTCGAACCCGCGGTGGGTAGTGGCCTGTGTCTACTGAGAAACCCACAACTGGCGCCCAACGTGCTAAGTCACTGGCTCTTAGCCTTTGATAGCACATTTGCCGAGCAGGTCGCCTTGACGATACGGCGGTACAACCCCCAACGTCGATCACGCAGCTCCCATTGGAGCTGTATCGGGAGCACCCTGCCGTGCACCCGTCAATCGCATGCCTCCGCTGTGCGTGCTTTGCACCCAGTGTGAAAGCGGTGCGTGCGACGCTGCCGCAACCGGCCGTCCTGCACAGCAGCAGCCGTGCCCCGCGAGCAGTCAATTCTGCTCTGGGAACGGTGAGGCGCTGGCCCGGCTCCCTGTGGAAACCGCGCCGTTCATCGAACTGGGCGCCTTGCCTCCTGCGTTCGTGGTGCCCGCCCAAGCCTCCTCTGAAGCCGGGGCGCAGTCGCTGCTAAGAAGTGCTGCCCAGATGATTCAGTCGCTGTCAGGGGCGGTTGAGACGCTTTTGGCCGCGCCGAAGGTGTCTCACCCCGCTGTCAAGTTGCCCATGCCAACATACCGCGGGTATGATGACCTCCTCAGTGCCCGGGATTTCCTTGAGTCCCTCACCCATTAACAGAGAGCTATGGGTCTCACTGATCAGGTTGTGCTTGCACACATCATCCCCGCAGCACTGACTGACACCGCAGCTAAGTGGCATCGGCTTTCCGGCCACCAAGGCAGCGACTCTCGAGGAGTTCCGTGCAGCATTCTTGCGCGAATTCCTGCCCGCTGACTATGAGCGTAGGATGCGGCGAGAGTTGGAGATCCGTACCCAGGCTCAGGATGAGTCACTCCTGGAGTACGTACGTGCGATGGAGGACCTTTCCTCAATCGCCGAGCCCACAGCGTCGAACGAGGAACTGGTGGAAAGGACGATCAGTCAAGCACATCCTACTTTTTCGGCATACCTGCGCGGAGGCCGGTTCCGAGATTTTGAGGAGCTGGCCGCCGAGGCAAAGCGCATTCAAGGCGACATTCTCGCCGCGCGCGCCTATCGTCCGCCACCGCCGGCAAGCGAGGCCCTCGAGCCACGCTGTGCATGGAGAGGGGCTATGCCCCTACCCAACCGGCGACCACCCGCACACGCTGCCTCTGCAGCCGTTAGCGGGCAAAACGAAGTATGGGAGTTGAGCGAACGAGCTCTCGATCCCTACTCCTACAGGAGACGGACAGCCTGCGCTGCACCGTTTTCTGGACCGCCTGCCCAGGGACGCCAAGTGCCCGTACGCACAGCGGAGGGGGAAACCCGAATCAGCCAGCCCTTTGGCCGTGCAACGGGCGGAACCAGGCAGGGAGAGGCGCCATTGTTCCTCGACCAAGCTCGCGGCGGTGTGCGCTGTTTCCGCTGTCAAGAGACGGGGCACTTAGCGAGAGAATGCCCCGTAACCAGTTCTCCTTTGAGGCAGGGAAACGGCGGCGCGGGTCGGTCGTAAAGGGACGACCGGCCCAATCCTTGCTAATCCCCTCAGCGTACAGAGCAAGCTGCCTTGCTAATGCGCACGCGCCGTTTATTCCGGTCACCATTGCTGGCCTCGAATTTTTGGCGTTACTGGATACTGGAGCCACTGCCTCCTTGTTCGGTGAAGAGGTGTTGTCCCACTTGCAAAAGTACTTGGTGCGCTTGCGGGACTGCCGTACGACATTCAACCTTGCGAAAGGCGTAGCCCATTCGGCTGGCGCCGCGAGGCTGACTGTCAGGTGGGGAGAGCGGACGAGACGCACGCGTTTCATCCACCTCCCCGGCCTCAGTGTGCCTGTGATTCTCGGAAGGGACTTTCTCCTGAAAACCGGGATCGTGGTGGACATTGCGAATGGCGGCTATCGCGACGGACCATTTTCCCAGCTGAAGCTGTTCATCTGCCCACCGGCGTCAATAACTGCCTGCGCAGTGAAGGCGTTCGGAGAGTGCCACGCTCAGCGACCAGGGCCAAGCTCTTGTGTCGAGCGTTCCGTCGTTCACGCTCCCCTTTGGGACCGAGCGGCGCGGCACGACCAGGCACCACATCCGCTGGCCGCCTTTGCGGTAACCTTGGATGACACTCAGAAGGCTCGTTTGACAGCACTGTTGCGTCAGTACGATGAGCTCTTCACGGATCAACCTGGCTGTACTAATCTAGTGAGCCACAAGATCCACACTGGAGATGCGCTTCCTTTGAAGTGCAACCCCAGACCCGTCAGCCTTGCGGAAAGGCAGGTGGTCGATGGGTTGCTGGATGAGATGCTGTCGGCGGACATTATCCGTCGCTCGTCCAGCGCTTGGGCGTCTCCGGTTGTGTTGGTGCCTAAGAAAGATGGCGCCACCGGTTGTGTGTGGATTATCGCCGTCTGAATGCGCTGACTCGAAAGGATGCCTATCCGCTCCCGACGATCAGCTCAATCGTAGGAAACCTGGGCAGTGCGCGGTACTTTTCCACACTAGATGCCTCCAAAGGTTACCTACAGGTCCAGATGGCGGACGCTGACCGGTCTAAGACCGCGTTCACGTGCCACAGAGGGCTGTTTGAGTTCACTCGCATGCCCTTCGGTCTCTGCAATGGTCCTGCGACTTTTCAGAGGCTCATGGACCGCGTCCTATGGGAAGCTAAATGGTCTCATGCCATGTGCTACCTGGACGATATCGTGATTTATTCACGAACCTTCGATGAGCACTTAGGCCACATTGCCGACATGCTCGCGAGGGTACGGGCTGCTGGGATGACTTTGAATCCTGCAAAAGCCCAAATAGCGCGGACCCGAGTTCAGTTGCTAGGGTTCACGCTGGGCGAGGGCTCCATTGAGCCCGATGCGGACAAACTCCGAGCCATACTCGAGTTTCCCGCGCCCAAGGACGTACGCGGCCTCCGCCGTTTTCTGGGAATAGCCAATTTCTATCGGTAGTTCATCCCGTCCTGTGCCCACGTGCAGGCACCCTTGACCAAGCTCTTGGGAAAGACTGCCGCGTGGCGATGGGGGCCCGAGCAAGAGCGATCCTTTCGCCTCCTGTTTAGTGCCATTGCCGAGACAGCGCAGCTCAGGCTACCCGACCTGACCAGACAGTTCGTAGTCCAGACTGACGCGAGCGATCTGGGTTTAGGAGCAGTTCTCCTACAGGATTTCGATGGCGTGCTGCAGCCGCTGGCCTTTGCCAGCCGCTCCTTGCTGCCCTCGGAGAGGAATCGCTCCGTGACCGAGAAGGAGTGCCTCGCCATCGTGTTTGCACTGTGGAAATTCGACGTCCACCTTGACGGAACGCAATTCGTGGTGCAGACAGACCACAGTGCGCTCAGTTGGCTGATGCGGCTCCGCGAGCCTGCGGGTCGGCTGGCGCTCTAGGCTCTCCTGGTACAGCATTACGACTTTTCGGTGCAGTATCGAAAGGGGAGCTCGAACGTGGTAGCTGACGCGCTATCCCGTGCCCCACTCGCCAGCGGTGCCTTGACGCCAGCAGGCGGAGCGGGCGAAAAAGCGGACGAGCCGCCGGGCGGCAAGGAGGGGGAGCCCGCAAACGGGCTAACCCATTCCGCTAACCAGGCAAGCAGCGCTTCGCAAAGCGGGCGAGAGGCAAAGCTCCGCGTGAGCGCCTCGGAGACGCCGTCGCGAGCGGAAATTTTGGCTGCAAACCTGAAGGGGGACGAGACCAGGCCCCCATCTGGGGTAACTGGAATCGTTTTCAGCCGGAAAGAGCTGCTGAAAGCCCAGAAAAATGACCCCATGTGTCGCGAGATGAGCGACGGTCTCATGGAGACGGAGCGCCGGGACGCTACTTGTATTGTAGCGGGTGCAGGGGGTGAAAGCCAGCGTGTGTCGCGGCGAGCCCCGGGGGATTCATATTTGCTGGACCATGACGGGCTCGTGCTGAAATACATAGCCACCGATGATGAGTCCATTGACCCGTTGAAGGTGGTTATCCCCAAAAGTCTGAGAGGCGCACTGTTGCGATTTTCTCATGACGAACCACTGGCCGGTCACCTGAGTGGCTCCAAAGTTTTTGCAAAACTGAGTCAATCGGTGACGTGGCCCGGCATGAAGCGTGACATTTTCCGCTATTGCCGTTCCTGCCATGTCTGTCAAGCGGTGAAGTCAAGGGGCGGCAAGCCGCCCGGAATGATGAAACCAATTGACAGTGTGCGTTCGTGGCAGATGGCCACCTGCGATCTGATGGGGCCTTTCCCCAGGAGTAAGCAGGGGTTCATTCACCTGATGGTAGTAGCTGACCATTTTTCCAAATGGGTCGAGTTGTACCCGCTTCGGAAAGTGTCAGCACGAGCGGTGCTGGATAAACTCCAGGAAGTGTTCTGTCGGTTCGGCTTTCCGGAAAGACTGATCACGGACAATGCGTCCTATTTCACCGCTCGGGTGTTCGGTAACACGTGCCGTTCCCTCGGAATTGAGCACTACACCACTTCACTCTACCATCCCCAGTCCAACTTGACCGAGCGAGTCAACCGAACGCTCAAGCCAATGCTGGCGGCCTTTGCCGGGTGTCAAAAGGAATGAGCAGACCATTTGAGCGAATTTGCGTTCGCCATTCGAACAGCTGAGAATCTTTCAACTGGTTTCTCTCCCGCCTTCCTCAATTTCGGGAGGGAGCTGGCGAATCCGATGTCAAACGTCGTGCAGAGCCAGCTCGGGGATGAGCAGACGCGGGCAGACTGCTCTGCTTATGCGTCGACGCTTCGGGACCGGCTTGGTCGGGCTCTCAACAGAGCAAGGCAGAGTTTGGCGGCAGCCAGAGCCCAACAGAAGGCTCAGTATGACCGCAAGCACCGCAGCCTGACTTTTCAGGCTGGCGATCTTGTCCTGAAGCGCAACCACGTTCTTAGTGATGCGAGCAAAGGGTTCTCAGCTTCGCTCGCTCCTAAGTGGCTTGGTCCGTACCGAGTGGTCAGTCTGGTCGCCGCTCGCGTACCTGCTGGAGGATCCCCTTACGGGAAAATCCAGCCGTGCCCACATCGCAGACCTGAAGGCCTATGCGTCACGGTCTGACGAGATTGCGTCGGTACCCATTGGTATCACAAGCAAGCGCAAAGGCACAACTGGTGCTGCGGAACGCAACCGTACCGAGCACCGGTATAATCTGAGGCGACGGTCACCGATGTGATTGATGCCGGATGGCGGACTCTTCCGCAACCGAAGGCACGCAGCCTCAGCGAGCGGGCGAGCTTTCTCGCCAGGCCCTACCCCAAGTGAAGCACGGCGGTTTCTTTCTTTTTTTGTTTGCCGCATGCTCAGTTCCAGCCTTGTGCAGTTATTTAGTCGTTTGTTTGTTTTAGTCAGTCTGTGGCATGTTTTTGTTTCCAGTTTATTCGTTGTTTCTTCTAACGTTCCGAGATCTCAACATATGTAATATACGTTTGCGTTGGCGTTCAGTTTTTTTTAAACCAGACTTGTACATATGTAAACTTCAGCCTACTCGCGATTGCACTTTTCTTGTAGCGCAGAGATGGCCTTCTTTTGTACAGCGCGCCTTCTTTTCGTTTACGTTCTGACCCCACGGGCGCGGCCTTCCTCGCGAACACGGGACCGGCTGGTTCGCGGAGGGGTCGGCGAAAGTGTCCCCTTCCGGCTGGGGAGTGGTTTGCTCGTTAAGGAGCGAGTGTCTCGAGGCATGGTTTTTTGTGCGGCTATGGGGAGCGTGAAGAGTGCGTGTGTGTTCTTTGACCCCTGCCACGGCGCCTCGGGACGATTCCGACAAGCGGGTCGTTGTCAATGAACAATGTCCGCATCTGTGCCGGTGCGTGCCTGAGATTATGTGCGTGTTCCCAAGATCAAAGGCAACGCCGAGAGGGGGGCAGGAAGGACAGCACCTTTTCCCGTGCGGCTCTTCGGGATCGTCGAGCGTCGTCAACGTCCTCATGCTCAACTTTGATGACCTTGTGGAGGACATGGGACCGCCGTCAATAAATCGTCCACCGGGACCCTGAAGGCAGCAAAAGCGTGAGTTGGCCGCCGACAGGCCCAATGGGCCGCGCCACCGAACATTATGAAGCTGCAGGCCACCTGTTAGCTGGCCTTGTGTACAGTGTACAGTGTAGTTAGATTTGTCCCTTTGAAACGTATGCAAGTGTTGTTTGTTTTCTGTTCTTATTTGTTTGTCGTTTGAGTTTATGGCTGGAACTGAAGTGTGGTAGTTTTATATGGATTAATTGTTTTTATTAATATTTTGCAGCATGCAATCGCCGATGGGTAGGAGGGCATTTAAGGATAGGAGGATGTGCGAAGCCTGCTAGATTCCCGCCGTGGCGTCTGCGCGGCATCCCGCGTCGCCCTCTTTCCCTTTCTCCCGCCTCGGGCGGCGGAGAGACGGCTGGTGGCTAATCGCTGTCATTCGGCCGCAGCTCCGCCCCCGGATTCCCAAGGGCCTTTGCCATTGGTGACTTTTGGCGGGAATTCGGGACCCGTTTGGGGTGGTCGCGCGGCCCGCGACCGTCCGAGCCGGGCCCAGAGAGAGAGAGAGAGAGACCCCTCCGAGACAGCGTAAGGTGCGTACGTTACTGTTCGTCCGGGCCGGCCTCTGCCGTTCGGACCAGTTCATACTCGAGCTCGCCAGCGTGGGTCCTTGATCCGCCGCGGCTCGAACCTGTCCAGGGGTCCAACGACCTCTGACAGGCGCACCTTGCGTTGACTGCCCACTCTCTCTCGCAAACGGTCCAACGGCCGTCACGAGAGAGATCACAGCACTGCCGCGGGGACAATCTCCTGCAGCGGCGTGCTAGCGGCGCGCATTTCTCTTGTTGCCCCGAGCGCGCACCGGAGCCTTGCTCTGAGCGCGCCCCGGTACGGGGTGACTGTTGAGCGTGTGTGTGTGCCGCTGGAGGACGGCGTCAATAAACGTCTCCTTTGTGAACTTGGAGGCCTGTTTCTTGCGGCGAGCCGCTCTCCTCTCTCCAGAGGTTGAACGCCGCCGCAGCGGTGCCCCAGCGTGCGTGTGGTGACGGCTGATCGGGGCCCTTGGCTCGCGCGAAGCTCGAACCCGCGGTGGGTAGTGGCCTGTGTCTACTGAGAAACCCACAGGAGAAACAACGAGCTCGAGGAACGATGTCTCTTGAATGACGCCACTGACTGAGTCCACGGTTGCAATCTCAGCAGCACTATGCTAAAAAATCAGAAATAACCGCACAGCTGGCCGCTGACGTTGAAGGTTCGGCGCACTCTCGTGGAGTCCAGGTCTTGTGGAGAACTGCTGTTACTGAGTGGACACCTTCGCTGGCAGTACTCAAAACTACCGTAGAGGATGTACCTGGAACGTCGATGAAGAGACGCAGTGTGCTTAGCCAGTTCTAGACTCTGTCCTTTTTACCTGGCGATACCAGTTTACTACGCCTGGAGGGAGTGAGAAGGGGGGAGGACAGGGGGTTGGCGGGAACTTAGGGCCCAATAAGGCGACTCCTAGGAATTGGTTGGTACTGCCCTGCGACAAAAGCACTCCAGCGAGCAGTATAGGGACCATTAGCGGAAATGAGTCAGCATTTTAGAGATTTGCTTTCCCAAAGAAAAAGATGTGGTTTCTCAGACGACCGTCAAACATTTTTTGTTGAAACCAAAAATGTCAAGCTCCCCTTCAGAGTAAACTAAGGAGTGCCGCGGCAATTGACTTCAAGATGGTTCGGAGGAAGGTGTGGAAAGAGTACAAGGGCACAACAAACCATAGAGGGGATCACTGGAGCGGGACAGTAGGGGCTAGGCAGGAAATGGGCCTTGGTTCTCGTGTTGGCAGTAGTGGGCTTCCTCGCACTAATCTTTCTTAACTTTCAAAATTTCAGGAAAGACGTCTTACGTTTTCCAACCGAAAACACTACGTCAAAGATGGCAATCTCGCATCCTTGTTGGGAAAGGAAAGGGGGAGGTGCCCCTTTTCCTGTGGGTCATTTCATGGGAACCGTTACAGGGTCCAAAAAAGACCGTGACTGATTTTGTCGAAAAAAATTCGGTTAATTGTCGAGTATGTGAATAGCTTTTTTTTATAGTATTTTCGAGGAAAAAAATATCTCACGTAAGCGCCTTTCGAAGTTTTTGCGAACACGCGAAAGTTGCTCGCAGGTGAATATTTTTGAATCAGGCGTGAAAGCAGATTAAAGAACAAATTCATTATATTATCGCGTACGCATCGTTCTTTGATGCAACGTCATTATTGCCCCCATATAAGACATTGCTGCTTTTTCTCGGTACAATAAAGCAGCAAAAAATTGTGCATTTCCAGCATTTGTTATTATAAACGTTGTTCATATTTCAATCACAATAAAATTTTTACCGTCCACTTAATAGTAGTCGTCTGCCAAAAATATATTGATCTTTCTTTAAAGAGTATTTTTTTAGAAAATCAGTCCCAAAGTTGGCAAAAAGTGATGCTTTTCTTAGATTGAGACCAAAATTAAGCATAAAGGCCATCGAGATAAAAGACTTGAGATTACTCTTTAAACATACAGACTTATTAGCTTGCAATCCACAGTCTTTTGTTTGAATAAATTTTGTATGCCGCAAAAAATGTTTTTTTTTTTGAAAGTTCACTACCAGTGTCATGGGGTTTGCACTACCGAAATGCGCTTTCACCGCATCACACGTGCGCTGCACCGACCTTTTTTTTGGTACGCATGTTTTCTTTAGGCCTTTGCCAAGCGAGGACGTTCTCAGTCAGTTGATGCCAGTAAGTATCCATCTTGAACGAGGTCCTTTCCTCGCCTTAACACTCATTTTTGGCCACAGCGTGGCCATGTAAACGAATAAAACATAGATGTCACGATTATTGTGTGGAAGGTATTCGTAAACGATTTTGAATTATTTAGCGGCCGTATGAGAATATCACATAGAGATTCATGCATAGTAGTGTCTTCCGCATAATTGTAGTGAAGGAAAACATGCCACCAAAATTGTGTGTGTATTCCTTTTAAAAAATTATACGTGTAACGTTAAGAGACCGGAAGCGGGCAGAGTGGGGGAGGGAATAAACGCCGGTTAATGATATGCTAGTCGAAATCAAGAGGAAGAAATGGGCTTGGGCAAGGCATTTAATACGAAGGCAAGATAACCGCTTGCCTTTAAGGGTAACGGAGTGGATTCCAAGAGAAAGCAAGTTTAGCAGGGCGCTACAGAAGGTTAGTTAGGCGGATGAGATAAAGAAGTTTGCAAGCATAGGGCGTGCGCAGCTGACAAAAGACTGGGTTAATTGGAGAGACATGGGAGAGGCCTTTGCCCTGCAGAGGGTGCAGTCAGGCTGATGATGATGATGACTCCTTTAAAGGGACACTGAGGAGAACTAGCATTTTTTTTTTGTTAGCAAAATCTGGTAGTTCGACATTTCATGGTTTTGTTGCCGCTTGTCCGGGCGCGAAAGATGCGTTTATATAAAGGAAATTTGGATTCATAGTTGAAAAAGTTTTTCCCGCTCCTCTGATTCAAACTCAGGGAACTCTTATGACGCCACGGCAACTCTTATGACGTCACAGAACGGCGTGACGTGAATCGTGACGTAAACGCAACTGCGTGATTTCTGCCGGCTAGCGGTGCGGTGTGCAACCTTCCTTTGCAAGCCTCAGAGGTTCGTGACGTCCATGAATTAAGGATAATTTCTCCAAGGTGGCGCCTCTTCTCCTAGGAAGTCATCACGCTTGTACTTGCGAGATTGGCCTGTGGCGGCGATACCTGTATTTTGGTTCGTGCTATTTTCTACATTACAAGAGCTTTGTTTTCAGGAAGAGTGGCGTTTTTGTGATCAGGAGCTTGTATTCTATGGATACAAGCCAACTTCAATTTCTCCTCAGTGTCCCTTTAAAAATCCGGTTCGACACCTTCCCTTGACTCTCGTACGCCACAGTAGTACCTTGGGTTCTCTGCTACTAATGCGCCGCCACAAGGCAACGAGACTTTTTTAGACCAGCACGGCCGCAAGCTCCGGATGCCTTCACGGGGGCTGGTATCACAAACTGGAAGGAGGATAAGGAGAAATTTTCCAATCACGAAAAGTCAGGAGGGCATAGAAACGCTGTCTACCAGCACAGCAGCCTGCAGGCGACGTCGGTTCGTAACCAAGTCAACACTCAAGCTCTAAGGCAGCAGGAGATAGCGAAGCGCTCTCTGAAGCTTAATTTTCAGGCATCCGAGTACCTATTGCGCCAGGGTCTCCCATTCCGTGGTCACACAGACAAGGAAGGGAACTTCCATCAGTACCTCATGTTACGCGCACAAGATAGTGATGAATTCACAACTGGTATGAAACGGAACACGACGTACACTTCTGCACTGCTGCCAAATAAGATAATAAACCATTTTGTAGAGACCATGCAAGAAACACTGTGCAGCGTCATTCCGGCAACCGACTACACCATAATTGTAGATTGGACGCGCGGGACGTCGCCGGTGTTGAGCAGGAAAGCACATCTGTGCAATACGTCGATGACACAATGACTGACAAACTTTTATAGCTTGCTTTAACTACGTTACCTCTTACTCATCACGTCTCTTGATTTCTTGGGGTCTGCTGCCACCTTCTTTCGGCGTCAAGTCCGAGGAATTCCAGATGGTGACTCCCGTAGTAAATCGATATAGCAACGAAATTGGTGATTGATTGGTGACTTCACTATTGTATCCAATTGGGGATTGATTGAGGACTTAACTTATAAATCCAAGATGCCGGCCAATAATGATAATTAATTGAGGACATTAAATAATAAATCCAAGATGGCGGCAGCTAACGCTCGTTACTTGAACTAGTTCCAGACGCTGGCGGCATCTTTTTTTATAGAAGTAGGATAATAATAATAATAATTGGTTCTTGGGGAAAGAAAATGAAATGACGCAGTATCTGTCTCATATATCGTTGGACACCTGAACCGCGCCATAAGGGAAGGGATAAAGGAGGGAGTCAAAGAAGAAAGGAAGGAGAGGTGCCGTAGTGGAGGGCTCCGGAATAATTTCGACCACATGGGGATCTTTAACGTGCACTGACATCGCACAGCACTCGGGCGCCTTAGCGTTTTTCCTCCATAAAAACGCAGCCGCCGCGGTCGGGTTCGACCCGGGAACTCCGGATAAGTAGTCGAGCGCCCTAACCACTGAGCCACCGTGAAGTAGGATGGCAAATGGACAATCGCGTGATATTCCTTACCTGACCTCCTGGTCTTTGTAGTTCACCTACTGTAGGAAACTCTTCATCGTCAATGCTAATGATAATAAGATATGTACAAAGAGCGCGTCGGCCGTGAACCACTCCGGTTTAACGCCGGCCAAATATTTTCGAACGCCAGACATGCAGCAATTCCTCAGTTGTTTCTCGTCCGTTCGTTTAAACCGTCGTGAACAGAGGCTGTCCGACTAACGCGAGATGCCATCTACTGGGAAACAAAGGTCAGTTTATAGTGAAACTAAAAAAAACCCCGATTTCACATAGGCTGACTCCCAGAGCAGCTTTCAGTGGCACCGCCATATAGAATCGATTCAGGCGCTCCCTCTAGGTAGTGAAGATCACCAATACGCTGCAGCATACAGGCAGGCTGTGATATTTTTTGTAGCGAGAGCTACACTGGGCTACCAGCAGTGCATTTCGCAGTGGCTGGGACAGGCCAGTTGTGCGCATGCGCAGTTACTATGGAAACCGGAGATTTGCAGCAGGTGCGGCGTGCGCTCTACCGTCGGAGGAAAGCGCAGCACGCGCTTCATCGCCGCACGCCGCTCTATCACCCGAACCGCGCGTCGCATGCGCAGGATTGCGTATAAAAGGCGGAGATATAATAGGCGTCTTTATCACAACGTTTGACATGGAATCACAGAAGGAGAGTCCAGGCGCTGCTAAGCGGCAGAATGGACAAGAGAAGAGAAACTCTTCCGATCCTGAGGTCGTCGCCTGGCTTACTCAACAAAGATAGAATGTCCGTGAGAAGGCGAAGAGTGCAGCGGAGACGCCTGAACAGAGAGAGTAACTGCTTGCCAAACGGAGATGCCAGACTGCCGACCGTATTAGACGGCGCATAGCCGCAGAGATGGAGCCCAATGTCTATCATTGCTAACAATACAGTGACCACAACAAGCTCAGCCAGGGAAATGTACCTCTCGCCACTTATAGGCTGGCATAACCGAGCTAAGCCACTGCCAATTTTTTTTTTTTTTTTTGCAGCGATAGCTGTATCCGCCGCACCTTTACAAACGCGCCTTAACACAGATTGCACCGCGGATGTGTGAGGAGGAGCGGAGCCATCGCTACGAATGGCGAGGGGAGAGGAACGCCAGCTGCGCGCTAACCAGGCCGGTCACAGTCATAGATGCGGTCGGTGAGAAGGAGCACCAGCTGCTGGCCAAGCGGACGAGGGGAAGCGCTGCCAAAGCTACGCATACAAAGCCACAAAGTAGATAACCACGATTAATGTCGGCGTTGTCAGTAGTGGGCGAAGAGTGCAGCGAATCCTGTGACATTGGGTGCGTTCCAATACTCCCAAGTAGACGGCTACTTAGACCTCTAGCCGGACAGCCGCCATCTTGGGACGCGTTCCATTTCTCACGAAGCAATAAGATTGCTTCGCCGAAGTTCACATCGATGCAGGCTAACTTGCTGTCTAAGGATGGCGGAGCTCATGTACGCGGATGAGCGAGTCGTGCTCTAGCGGGCGTCGGACTGTGCACGGAGCATAGGAAAGGAAAAATGTGAGTCATTACATTGTTATTTGCTACGCAAAGTAGTGTCCAATTAATCTTCGGGGACGTGCGATTCCTAGCAGTGAATCACGCAGGAGAAAATCGTTCACTTGAGAGCTCTGCTACAGCAGCGGACGCTGTAGGTCTGTTTACGTGGTCTGTTTACGTGATCCGGTATCTGACGATGCCGGATCTTAATTAGCACCTTGATTTTAGAGATTAATACTCGTCGCAGTCGTTGGGTTCTTCGACGGGCGTTAAGACGGCTGGCGTGACGGTTAACAAATGTGTTCTTCTATTGCTGTATTAGTTGCATCAACTCTTTCGCGTACATTCTTTTTATCTCTACACTCTCAGAACAAGCACACCGGCATGTTGCGAATTGATTTTAGACTTTGCAGGATTAAAGCTCGCAGCTTTCTTTAGGTTTCTCGCCGGCTCCGAGTGCCACGTGCGGCAGACAGCGGGTTTAATGGCACGCATGTGTTTTCCTGTTGCAGTGTATATTAGCCGTATCGCATTTCGCGCATATTGATTACAGTCTTTCGTATTCTTTATTATGTTTACAGCGCCGTCTGGACGAGCACTTTCGAGGAGCATGTACAGTTTAGCATCAATAATAAAAGAATAATCGCATATCTCTTTAGCGTTGTCTTCGGAGAGAGGCCCCGTCTGCTACATGTAGACTGACCTATAGGCACATCCACCAGTCCGGTTTACGCGCAATGTCATTCCAGAAAAAAATGTGAAAACTTGTTGAAAACACGTTTTTAATGATCGTTATTGCTCAGTTTGAGAAAAATTGTAGTACAACTGTTCATAAGCTTTATTTTTACCTTATTATGCCGCGAGACGGCGTGAGCAGTAGAAAAGTTCAAATACATGGGCTTCTAGACGTATGCCACTCTCACAAGACGGCTTCCTAAACGTCACACTAGACGTCTTGTTAGACGTCTAGAGTATTGGAACGCAGCCATTGTGGACATGGGCCTTCAGAAAAAAGCAAACGACTCCCCGGACTTTTCCACATTTGGCGTGCTAGAAAGTGTAGAGCATGTTTTAGTGGCGTGCCCAGCATATGCACGAGAAAGAGTCATGCTAGCACCTACTTGAAGTCTTTGGACGCTATGCCCTTCGCGGAGGATTTGACCCTCGGCGCTTGGCCAGATAGTTCGAAAACTCTACAGGTAACGCGAGCGTTCTCACGTTTTTAAGCGTCACGGGCTTTGACTGGCTTTTGTAATGTTTGAAAGTGTACCTTGTTTTTTTTTCATCTGCTTCGTCCCATCATCATCATCATCCCCCATCGTGACAGTCTTTTTTCTCCTCTTCCCGTTCCCCAGTGCAGATTAGCAGACCAGTGTACATATATTTTTCAGGCCAATCTAACTGCTTTAACCTAAACCCCCCCTCTCTCTCTCCGCCGCAGAATCTCCCTCATAAATGACGTGACTGTCTCAAGTATCAAAGGTGTCACAGCAGGAGATGTTCTTTAATTACATGGTCGGGCTGGAGGAGGGATTCGGCGAGGCTCGCGCTTGCTCAATTCGCGTCTATACTGGCCACGTAACTTCGTCTAATCTCGATGATGGTGAGTTCCCTGAAGTGTTTTCTTCATTTCTCTTTCTACTTGCCATTCTTATTTTCTCACGCATCATATCTGAGCGCTGGTTGTGAAAAAAACGACGCGTTACCTCGCGCGGGTGCTGCGCGAGCTATTTGGAAGCGCGCGCAACCCGAGCTGCTGTTGGCCGACCCTCAGCCGAAGGACTTCGTCCCTGCGATGCTGAAACATGTGAGTTCCCCGTATTTCGCTACAACATCTTCGTCTGTCCGTCGACAGAGATGGATGGCTCAGCGCTCGGATCAACAGAAAGAGGGCACGGCTTCAATCTGTTCAATACGAGGGGCGGCGACCGCCTTTCGATGGAGGCCAAAGATAAGACTCCCGTGTGCTAGTTAAAGAACCTCAAAGACATTAAATTAATTTACAGCCCTCCAGGAGGGTGCTTTTTTTTCTTCATCGACGGTGGCTCAGTGGTTAAGCGCTCGGTTATTGAGCTGGAGTACCCAGCCGCGGCGGCTGCGTTTCGATGGCGGCGAAACGCTAAATGCACCCTTGTGCTGTGTGATGTCAGTTCACGTAAACATCCCCAGCTGGTCGAAATTATTCCGGAGCCCTCCACTACGGACATCATTCTCTTTCTTCTTTCACTCCCCTCCTTCATGGCGTCTGGAGCCGACGCCACGTTACCTCCTGGATTTTGTCCCGCTTTCTTTCTGGTGGCAATTAGATTCCTTTTTTCAGTTTAAACTGATTGGTGTAGGTGTGAAAGGATATGAATGCATCTCTCGGGAAATTTGGGGACTCAACCCGGCTCACTACTCGGCTGACATAACCTTGAGCCAAACTGTGAGCCAACTCGTTTCCCCTGTTCCCCGAGTGTGCCGGAGCACCCATATTATTTCCACTTCTCTTTGGTTCCAGACTTGATGTCTTAAAATTCGTTTTGTCTCCTTGGAGATCCTGCCCTGCGGCAAATTGTTTACAGCGACCTTAGAGTCACTAATTATGGTGACTGCTTTGGTGCTGACCATTGCCATGGCGATAGCCTCATCTCCGCTGTCCCTGAGTTCTTTGTTTTGACCGAACCAACCGTTAATGTTTCACCCGAGTCGTTCACGCCGACGATCACAAAGGAGTCGCCTCCTTCGTATTCCACCACATCTGCATAGGTTGTGTATTCCGAGCCTTCTAACTTGGCTTCAAGGGCCTTAGCTCTTGCTCGCCTCCTGCCTTCTTGAAAAACAGGGCGCATGTTTTTTTTGGAATAGGTTTAAAATTCAGTAATTTTCTCACTTCGGTTAGAAACTTTGCCCGCGCGTTTCTATCCGGGATTCTGTCATGTGTAAGATCCCCCTTTCCAGTTTAAACTAATTGGCGTAGTTGTGAAAGGATATAAATTCATATATCGTGAAATTTGGGGACTCAACCGGCTCACTGTTCGGCTGACATAACCACGAGCTGTGGGGAAATTGCGCTGAAGTATGCTGTGCCTATTGCAGCCCCATAACACACTGCCCAGCGAGAAGACCAATCAGTTTTGGTTAGTACTATTAGTACTTTTGCGCGCCACCTTCAGGCGCTTATTGGTGTGAGCCTCTGCGCTCTGTCGAAGGCGCACGTGCCGTGCGTCAGCTATCTGGGCTACGACGAGAGAAGCTAGGCAATGAATGCTGTCAGCCAAACGCGGGTATCTAATCGCGTAGAATGTGTTCTCGCGTTTTCAGCGACCCAAGCGGCTGACAAATGCAGTTTTGAGTCACCGAATGGAACAATTGCAGTGCCACCTCGGCAGGGCAGGTTCCCCATACTGTGAGCCAACTCGTTTCCCCTGTTCCCTTAGTGTACCGGCGC
Source organism: Amblyomma americanum (assembly GCF_052857255.1). Taxonomy (NCBI): domain Eukaryota; kingdom Metazoa; phylum Arthropoda; class Arachnida; order Ixodida; family Ixodidae; genus Amblyomma; species Amblyomma americanum. The sequence continues at coordinate 4,274,920 of NC_135497.1, read as the reverse complement.
CCATAATAGTTCCACCTCACTTTGGTTCTAGTCTCGATGTCTTAGGATTCGTTTTGTCTCCTTAGAGATAATACCACGCGCGGAATTGTTTATCGCGACTTTGGAGTCCCTAATTATGGTAACTGCTTTGGCGGTGACCATTGCCATAGTGATAGCCGCCTTCTCCGCTGTCCCTGAGTTCTTTGCTTTGACCGAACCAACCGTTAATGTTTCTCCCGAGTCGTTCACGCCGACGATCACAAAGGAGTCGCCTCTTTCGTATTCCACCGCATCTGTATAGGCTGTGCATTCCGAGCCTTCTAACTTAGCTTCAAGGGCCTTTGCTCTTGCTTGCCTCCTGCCTTCGTGAAAAACAGGGTGCATGTTTTTTGGAATAGGTTTAAATGTACGTAATTTTCTCACTTCGCTTAGTAACTTTGCCCGCGCGTTTCTATCCGGGATTCTGTCATGTAGTCCTACGTTGCTCAGGATCTTCCACCCCACGGGTGTGGTTGCGAGCCTCCTTAATTGTGCAAATATATCTGCGTAGCATAGTTCCGTGATGGTGTTGTAGACCCCCAGTTTAAGAAGTCTTTGCGCAGGTGTGCAGTGGGGCAGCCCCATGACTGCTTTATATGCCTGCCTTATGATCCCCTCTATTTTAGATAGCCGGATACGATCACATCCTATGGAGCTTCAAAAATGTGCCGCCACATACATACTTAGTACAAGTCCCTTCTCTAGAGCGGTGGGAGGATATAATGGCCAGCTCAGATCCGTTCACGCAATCCTGGCCACTGGTTGGGCTCACAAGGTGGCCAACAGCCATGCCCACTGAAGTTTACTGCTACCAATACAACCCCTCATGGCGCAGTTCGGGACAGTTACTGTGCCATTTCCTTTCCATAAAAACTGTTTTCAGTTTCATCTCTTCCCCTTCATCTGTTCACTCTCGCCACCGTTGAGGTGTCCAGCAACAAACAAGAATGAGAGAGAAAGCTACTGCCCTTTATTTACCTGATAATGAATTTTTAAACTCCACAAATTATTCGGAGCGTAACTGGTGTGATGCGGCAATGATGTGGTTCTTGGGGGAACCCTTCAAGAATTCATACCCATGAAAGAAAAAATAGTTTTAAAATTGGTTTTCGAGGAAAGTAAATGCACAGTAATTGTCTCACATCTCTGTGGACATTCGAGCCTCGTTTTTCCTGCATCGAAACGTCGCCGCCGCGACCGGGCTCCAACCCGGGAACACCGGCTCAGTAGCCGAACGCGCTAGCCAGTTTCTTAAAACTAGTTTTCAGAAAAGGAAAGGCATCGCTTTCCAAGGACGCCTCAACCACGCCCTAAAGGAACGGATTACGAAGGGAGTGAAATAAGAGAGAAAGTGTAAGCAATAAAGAAAAGGCTGGAGTAGTGAGCTGAAGAAAGTAAAGAGCAGCGTTTATCGAACCGTAGCAACCAAACCTCTAACTTGCCCTAATAGATGCTGTCACTTCGTGTTCGTAGCTTACAGTTCGCTGCAAGAAGTATCGAGGTGGAGTAAAGGTATTTCATTCATTGCCGTTCAGATCGCGTCAGGAAGGTCCAAGTTTGTACTCAGTTTAAAATCAGGCAGCCAACTTTCACCGTAATGCACAACGCAATGCTCGACAAGGCCGTCACAACGCCAGTGTAATTCCACTGAAGGACAGAAGTCTGTCTCACTGACATCTAATTAGCCATGTTTGCGAGAATCGCATTCACACTTGATCAGCAAATGCTTATTTCGCCTCTCTATCTGAACCTACGCCACTGCGAGCTGCGTCTGCTGTTCTTGCTCTTATCTTTGTAAAGTTGACATAACATCTTTGACCCTTTACTACAGTTTCGTTATAACGCGTACATATATTTATTCTTTCTTTTCCAGTCTTGAAGCGGAAACGTATCCTGCGCTGAAATCCCCACATTGAATCGAAGCAGAAGAGCACTCCGCTAAACGTGCCATGACGACTGAAAAGCCATCTGTGTCAAACGCTCGCTATTAACCCTGCCCTGCCCCAGAAGTGAAGCGGCACCAGTGTGTCAGATGGTTCGTCGTGTTGCCGAGTGTAACATGATTCTCTGGAACGTAGGCCTTGAGATAAGAGAGGAAAATGGCCTGGGGGAATTGGGCATCGCTATTGCCCCGAAGGCCCTGCTCATGAACCCTTGGGAAGTCCCAAGGATTGACTGTGAAACCATCGCCAGGATTCTGCTGCGCAACGTCCTCGCCCATCATCGCTGCATTGTGGTTGTAGAGATAACTTTCTTTGTAGCGAGGAGCCCTGTCCTCCTCAGCATTCTTTAAGACAAGTACAGCGTCAGGAAGCTTACCATCTCAGATGTACCGTGCTGTGAAACGAAAGTCTTTGAAGCCCTGCAGATGCTTGCCAACCCCTCAGATCAAAATTATTCAGACGAAGGCGAAAAATACTTCTGCTTCTCTGTCAGACTGCCACTCTTTGTAATCCCTAAGGAGCAGGGCAGTATCACCCTTACTTCGCTGGATGTCGCCGATCTGGAATTTTGCACCGGCTGCGCACGACAGTTGATAAACATACTCTTGCAGAATCACACCATAAGTGACTTAACCGCCGGCTCCTGCGTGTTCACTTATGACTGCGTCGACCTCCTTCATGGCTTCGTCCTCTAGCTGCAGAAACACCGCTCGCCGCTCAAGAAGCTGACAGTGCGAACACCCGAGGTTAGCAAGCGTGCACGGGAGTCTCTGGTCAGGGCCATTGCACCGAGGACGACGGTAGAAGAGTTGGTCATCGATATAGATATCTACGATGTCGAAGAGAAAGCCCTCTTTGCCGAAGTAATCGCCCGGAACCGCAATCTGCGTAAGCTAAGTGTTACGTGGCCGAGAAACTGCGTCGTGTCCATCAACAGCTGCGGCTTCGAACTTCTCGCCGGAGACGCAGCCACAATGATCGAGCCGTGGCTGGTAGCCCTGCCAGAAAACGCCACACGTTTGGCGCTGAACGTAGACCTCTTGGGTTTCTCAGAAGAGGAGTGTTGCGCGTTCTTTCGCGCCCTGGCACTCAACAAAGCCCTCCAAAACATCAACATAAGCCATCTTCCAGCATGCGCTGACCTCAAGCAGATATGCCAAATCATTCGTCATTCCCGCTTGGCGAAGGCCATTCACATTGAAGATCATCCCCTGAGCATCGGTAGCCTTCCCATGCTTCCCGAATGCCCGAAGTGACGCCCCTCACGGTCAGCTCTTTGCACCTCAAAAATTCGGAGATCTTGCGCAGAACCTTCGAAATCCTCGTCTCCTCCAATCACGTTACTTCACTTCGCGTGTGCCTGCAGAAATGCTTCCTTGATAAGATCCAAGCTGCCATGGCAGCCTATATAATGGAAGCACGCACACTGAAGGACTTAGAAGTGCACGCCTACGTCGATGAACCCGAACTCGAAGACCAGCAGCATGACCCTGACGCCGGAAAGCTTCTCGTGAACGCGCTGGCATCCAACCTCAGCCTCACCCGAATCACAGTAAGAGAGCTGCCTCTAAGCGAAGACACTGTGAGTTCCTCGCAAACGGCTTTGCCAACAGCCAAAATCTATCCGAGCTCTCGATCGCGGTGCTCAGCCGCGATAGCTACAACTCCTTTTTGCAGACGCTGGTGTCGGGCATCGAAAGCAATTACCGCCTGCTCCGCGTTGGTCTTCCAAGTTGCAAAGGCCGTAACACAGAGCTCCTTGTCATTCGCAGCATCACGAGGCGCAACGCCAGCCTCGTCACCAGAGCAGCCCGCTTCGTGATGGGTGACCACGATCCTTTCAACGCACGCGCGGTCGAGCTCGTCTCGGGACATGAAAGGGTCCTCAGCATCATTCAATAAAATGCTGGCGTCGATGCCAGGGAAGCGGCGACGATGGTCAGTCGTGCCTTGGGGCTTCGATGTTTGACGGGTCTCGACGACTACATGAGACTGGCTGGCGTGGTCAAGCGACGGGTTCAGTGCATCGGCGGACGCGATAGCTCAGTGCAACTCGACGAGCTCAGCTACGACTGCTGGATTCACATCCGCAAACTCCTGACTGTGGCCGACATTTTGGGAGCTGACTGCTTGTGAAGCTGTGATCGGACATTGTTTGGAGGTAAGCTTGCAACGTTGTTCTTTAACTCGTTATTATGAAGCGAATAACGACTATTTTAATTAGTGAACATTTGTCTCGCTTACATGTGCACCACACTTAACACTGAGGGTTATGCATGAAATGAAGGCCTCGAATAGGGTTATGCCAACGCATGGGTGGTTGTTTGTACTAGAATAACCCTTCCCTCAACAGATTTAAAAATACAGCGCCTGGTGTTTAAAGCAAGGAAAAACAATTACTGATCCTTATCGAACCGGTGGACCGTATGAATTGCAGTTTGAAACGCACGTAGTTAGGCTGCACACAGGCACACTTGTACGGTGGGCTCACGGACCTTTTTTCCATGTCAATAATGCTGAAGACAAAGAAAAGTCAAAGTGAACACTTCGTCTAAGCCTTGGGTAATCGTCTTCCACCCTTCCTGGTTTCTTCGATTATGTAAAAGCACTGCTTGTTAAAATCGTGATACCACACTGATGTTCCCCCATTCTCTCGAACAATTTACCTTAGCACACCTCTTAGTCGCCTTCAAGGATATTTTGTGCGACATTTTGTAATTTGGTTAATTTAAATATATAAGGGTAATGTAAATTAAATTTCGGTAAGTGTTATGTATTGCGGCTTACGCTTTACATTGCACGCTGAAGTGTAGGACTATACGGATAGTGCAAACAGCTTGCATCATCAAAGAAAACGAAGGCAGGATGCCGCAGTATTGAGGGTACGGTATAGCTGCTGACGAAAATACAATAGTGGCGTTGTTTTTTTCTTCGGACATCAAACAAGATCGCAATTTAATCGGTTTTTCTCATCACGAACAAAAGCCAAATTTAACCTCTCGAACGGCTCCAATTAGTTTTAAAAGCCTAATTAGTTTCTTGTTTTTCAACTCGTTGCTAAGGCTGCGCCCCACCAGATCGTGCCCTCTCTGCTGAGATACAGGTACAGAAGGTCCAGGTACATAACTACGCACCGACGCCCTAGCTCGAAAATATGCCTGCCGAGCAGGGCACACTGACTATACCCTCTCTCAGACACCTCGTCCGGACATCCCTCACAAGGCACCCTTCTAACGCCCGCTCCGCTCAGCCCATCTTAGCATCCCCTTTAAGGAAACGCACACGCGGCCTCATTCCCCCGCGAAGTTTCCCATTCCCTCATGACTGCCCGAAATAATCCACACCGGCTGGAGAGGCGGAAATTCGCCACCTGCTTTGGACCAGTAGACATAGTCAACAGGGCACTAGATGTCAATCCGGCATATGTCTTCCCAGCATGCGTCGGGCGTCCATGGTGGATGAAGTGAAAAGGCGCCAGCTTACCCTCAAGGCTTCACTAAGGAACTATATGGTTGCAAGTACACGGGAGCAGCGGCCGGCGCCGGAGACCGCAGCGCCGCCACTCGGCTACGAGCCCGCTCCCGCCGCGGCTGGTCGCTTACTTTCGGCGAAGACGCTACTCGATATGCGTGCAGCCAGCATAGCCTCCTGACAGGCAGCACTCAATAATCTGTGCTTGTATAATATGGTTGATAAGCGCAACATTAAAGGAGTATAGACACCTAATTTTGGTGTCATGTTTTCTTCTCTATATTGATGCGGGAGGCACTACTACGCATGAATCACCATGTGATATTCGATTACGCCCGCTAAAAAGTTTATAGTCGACTTTTTCCGTTGTCCTGTTTCGGTTTCAACAGCCGAATGATGGCTGTGACGTCAGAGTATATTTGTGTCTCGTGCGTCATGAAAAATCGCCTTAAAATCGTTGCTTCATCGTTTAATTCACTGCAGTGTTGAAGCCAGCCTTCTTCAAGAGCCGGAATGACAACGATTGGGGAAGCATCAGATGGCTTGAAAATTGTTTTTTTTTGGGGGGGGGGCGGGAGGAAGGGGGGCAAAGGAAATGGCGCAGTATCTGTCTCACATCTCGTTGGACACCTAAACCGTGCAGTGAAGGAAGTAATAAAGGAGGGAGTGAAAGAAGAAAGGAAGGAGGTGCCCTAGTCTCCGGAATAATTTGGACCACCTGGGGATGTTTAACGTGCACCGACATCACACAGCACAAGGGCGCCTTTTGCGTTTCATCTCTATCGAAACACTCCCACATCGGTGGAGTTCGAAACCGGGTACTCCGGTTCAGTAGCTGAGCGCCCTAAACACTGAGCCGTCGCGACTGGTTATATCGGAAACTTTTTTGTGTCTCACATGACTAGCGTAGTACAATTTTATGTCACAGTCCTCATTCGATTGTTGAAGTCGAAGCGGCACGCAAAAGAAATGAGAGTATAAATTGTTTAGCTGTTGTACGTGATTACATGTGGTAATCCGTGTATAATAATGCCTTACACATCTTTACAAATAATAAAATGCGCAACGAAAATTTAAGTATCTCTACTGAGGATTTAAAATTCTTCGTAGACAAAGTCAGCTGCGTACGCCAGAAAGTTCTAGTGCCATTGGGCTTATCGCCATCAACACTATCACTAGCGCAGATTTATGAGTCACGAGGAAGACGATTCGTTGTCTGGTGGTCGCTTGGGAAGCCAGGCGCAATTAGCCATTGAACGTCGAAGCATTGCTACTGACAAGATGTCAGAAAGCGAAGAAGAACCTATGTACGCCGAGCCGCAGCCGTGCGTACTGACGCCGGCTGACATGACACGCTGGACCGAGAGCGAAGTGTACATGGAGTATGTCGGCTTCGTCCTCGCCCTCAACGAGCGTGTCACGGGGAAGAAGCTGACCGATAACTTTATCGTATCAGATTTCACGTCGGATCTGCTGTCGGTGCTGGGTTCAAGAAACGCCTCCAGTCAGCCAATTAGCAGTGGCTTAGCTCGAATATGCCAAGATAGACGTAGCGTGAGCTACGCTGATCCCCTGAGCATCAATTGCCGCTGAGCAGCAATTTCGCTCTCCTTCTTCATGGCTATACCACACTGGCAAACGCCCTGCTATATGTACACTCCCACTGACACCTGTGTGCTTGCGCACAAAATGAGAGGCGCTATTAAGCAGCTCCGGGGCAGCGTCAGATGGCTACTGTGCAACGGAGGCGCACAGCTGGGCTGCGCCGGTGACAATGCCTCTGCATCGGCTATTACGGGTGAGGCGCGCGCGGTGGCGGCTCCGGCGCGCCAGCTGTGCGCCGTGTGACGTCACTGCTCCTCGCGCATGCGCAGCACGGCTCTCCAGGAACCACGCGAAACTGCTTAACCTCGGCCAGTGTAGCTCACGCTACAAAATTCGAAGCCGGAAACACAAATGCCATCTTCAGAACCCGCCTTGTTAAAAGAAACTGTAATGAGCAGACAACACAATTAGAGAAAAGGCAAATTTGACATTCAAGAAAACAGTGCCTCCATGCACTATTTCGTGTCTTTTTTGAGTGATTCTGTCTTTGTAAACGCCATCGACGGGACAACTTATAGAGATCGTATCGAAACAGAGTGGCAACAAACGAGAAGTGGCAGCTTGTTCTACAATGCCAGCGGCACCATTTCTTCCACGCACCCCCGCAACGCGTCAAGAGCAGTGCTGGCCGAGCAATTCCGCCAAAACGCGGCTTTCTTAGAGATGTAGCGCACTTAGTGCTTCCACATTGGTTGCGACGCGGTCAGCCCTGCAACGAGCTCATAAATGTCGTAGCATTTCAGGGATAATAAGCGGATTGATTTGGCAGCACTTTTTTCCTTACAGAAAATAAAAAATGATCGGATAATTTGAGCGCTTAGTTTTAGCAGGTACTTAGGATTCCTCATGAAGCTTTTCATAAGTATTTTAACAGTTCATAAAATGGGCGTTCCTAAACCAAGTCATTCTAAGCGTGATTTCACTACAGCACCAGACAGAGCTGACGGCCGCTAGGGAAGACTAGCGGTGGCGCTCACGACGGCAGATATTTCACAAGTGCCTCCCTCTGAACCCGACCCCGAATTTCTCGTAATGCCGCCTGTTTTCTAGGCGCTCTCGCTGGCAAACGCGTATGTGAAGCTCTTGCTGCTGCATTCTGGTGGTTATGTTCAGTTCATCAACAGAGCGATATAGCACCCTGGAGACATACCAGCGTAGAAGTATAGCAGTTTAACGTACAGCCCCCGTAAAAAGTATACAGCCCAAAGCGTTTGCATGCGAGGCCTGCAGCGTGCTTAGTTATACATCCGCAGCGGCCGTAACATCTCGAAAGAAGAATGGCTTCATGCTCTGAATCCTCCCAAGCTTTGGACTGCTAAATGTTCTAGGGAGCCGCGTTAAACAACTTAGAAGCAAACTTCTTGGGATGTACATTTTTGACGCAGGCTGTATGCCTGTTGCGCACGCGCAGTAGTCCTATCCGGCCACGCATTTGCAACCGTGCATGCGAAGTTATCAGTTATAGAATGCTCAGTTATTTGTACAGCTGACACAATTTACGTCAGAACTGAAAGATCGGATCAATGCAAGTGAAGATAGGACCCACAAATCCCTGTGTGCCAGCAGGTGAAGTCAATGTGATCACAGGAATTTCCAGATACGCAATCTAATGGTAAACACGTTACGGAGGTTTCTGCTGTTATGGTGGTGTCTACTGTCCCAGGGGGTACAATGCTGTTTAGCAACCATGCATGCCGTAAACATTACACCAGTCTTGTTACATGTTACATTACATGACACAGCAACGAGCTGATCCCATGGTGTGCCTCAGAACCTGAATTTCTTATCCTGGTGGCACTCGGATGCCGTGTCCCCCCCCCCCCCCGCCCTAAGCGAAGGGAAGAGGGGGGGCCAGGAACCCCTGCCCCCTCCCCCCACCCCGATTTACACCACTGCTGCAGGTTCAGCAGTGCTCTGGTCAGTGGCTCGAAGATTTACACATCGATGTGCCGCGCCCACATTAAAACCCTCCTAGATAAAAGTGTCATTTTCCAGCAAGCGAACATGGCAGTCTGGATTCGTAATTAAAAAAAAAATGTAAAATAAAGTGGTGTACCATTCGCTGAAAAATATCTGTGAATGGTTTCAAGCATAGGCATTGCCATGAAACATAAGAGAAAGAGCAAGGTTGCTTCACGATCTTTTCGAGACTGTATCTTTGTGGCAATCGTCGAACCCTTGTGAACGAAGTTAAAAACCTGAATCACTTGAATACTTCCTCCTATGCTTCCGCAGGTTTTCGTCTCGGAGAAGAACTTATTTGGCGATCCCCTCGCTCGATCAGGGCTTCATCCTTGTATTCATGTTCTCCTCTCCTTTGGTGGAAACGTCCTGCAGGAGTCTCGTTCTGAAACCAGTGTGCGTACCTGTACCTTAATAAATCATTGCGTAATGTAGGTTCATTTGTTCGTTATGCATTTCTAGATTAAACTATTTTTGAATCCAAAAAAGTTTACCGATGCTTACCTAACAGAATTGAGTAAACATATACCTCGTGTTTGAGTTTATCATCATCATCAGCCTGAATACGCCCACTGCAGAGCAAAGGCTTGGCACTCCATGTCTTTCCAATTAACCCTGTTATATGCCAACTTTGCTCACCGTATTCCCGCAAATGTTTTATTATCGTCCGCCCAACTAACTTTCTGCCGCCCCCTGCTACAATTGCCTTCTCTTGGCATCCACTCCGTTAACCTTAAGGACCTGCGGTTATCTTGCCTTCGCATTGCATGCCTTGCCCAAGCCCATTTCTTCCTCTTGATTTCGATTAGTATGTCATTAACCCGCGTTTGTTCCCTCACCCACTCCGCCCGCTTCCGGTCTCTTATCGTCACACCCAAATATTTCTTTCCATAGTTAATTTACCCCGCAAATTTTCCACCGCCGGTATGTGCCATTCCAACAGAGGGCAACAACAACAGTGAAGAAGAAGAAAGAGGCTCAGTCGGTGTGCGAGCGGCGACGAGTGCTAGAGAAAGTGGATAAGACTCTAGTGCCCCCCTCCCTGCCGTCATCTGCTCAAAATTCGCTGCCCTATGAAGCCGTACCATCTGGACTCAAGGAACACAAGCATGGACGTGCCAGTCATGACCGACATGTGTCAGGGAGGGTCGTCACATGTTTCCACGCCTTGTATGGAAGTGGGTGTCACTGAAAGCCTGGGTGCGCTACAGACTGTCTTCGACGGAAATTACGAGGACTGCGATGAAGGGCGTGGTCTTGTCCCAAAAGCAGTCATCTTCTGCCCGCAGACTCGTCAGGAGGGGTTGTCTGGAGCTGACAGCAAGAAGGAGGTAGCGTTGTGGGCTCTGCAGAAGCGCTGCTGTATGGTCCGGGATGAACGGAGTAATCGCACCGAAGGATGCTCTGGTAACATGGTGCGCGTGGGCGGAAAGATGTCCTTGAAATTCGACGGGGCCGTCACGCCAACAGTCCTGGCATCCGCCATCGCCTTCGTGGTGAGTTCATTCTGGCATGGAAAGCGCACCACTCTTGCCAACTCGCGTTAACACATGTGGACGCTGCGCTAGATTATGACGCAGTGGAATTAAGTGCTTCACCGCCAGAGCTTGATATCCTGATAAGAGTACTCACGGTTTTTAGAGCAGTGTTCTCACCTTTTCATCTTTGACTTTGATTAACTATTTCGGCTTTAGTTTCTGGCCTACAATGCGACCTGAAGTGCACGCGTATACCATGAACCCTTGTGTGTGTCATGTTGTTCACAACCTTAGACTTGCCGCTCCCCTAGCTGCGTCACCAATACCGTGTTCAGATTTCTGTAATTTATAACCTTCTCATCTCCTGAAAAAAAAAGACTGCAAAAGAGAGAAAAAATACACCACAAAGAAGGCTTCTCTGAAGATATCGAAGAAGCCTTGTGTAAAGATACCGAATTGTTTGCCCTAGTCAACACACTGACGTGGCTAGAAGTGCGCGCAGATTAGCAGCAAAAATTTTTTTTCTTGCACACCTTGTCCGAAAACATAATCTGGATCAATCTTAGGTTTGCAGTGGTTGATTTTTACTCATTCACGTCTTAAAAGGCGCCTGTGTTTCACAGAATAACAGCCACGTACGACGACGATTGAAATGCTAGCATGCAAGCTAAATATTCTGTGGTTGAGGTGACACTTAGGTATGGTGAGTTTCTGCCTTGCAGTTGTTCTCATTGAACTCTACGCAGTCCGTCACTTTCTGTTAGGATTTCCACTCAGAACATCGGTTTCGTTTGACGCCCTGCATGTATCCTCATTGGGAACTTCAGTTCCCTGGAACAGCGCTGCACATCTGCCACGCCTATTGCGACTTCTACAGGGCCTGCCTCTTGTGGTGTTCCTGGGTGGGATGATGCGCCACCGACAGTCCGCCTTGCCGCTGTTCACCGACCTGAAGGTGCCAGCGCTGATTGTGGTCGAGTCTTAAATCTTCGCCGGCCCCGAGGTTGTACTGCACTTGAGTCTCGAGGCGCTACACAAGGGGAGGCACAGTGCATCCTTTGCCGTCTTAGTCCTGACCAGGCTGCTCTACACGGTGTGGCTGGCCGTCTCGTTCAGGGCGAGTGGTCCCCTGCTGGCCTGGGAGATAGCGGTAAGAGTGGCAAAACTGGCTCGCATTGCTCTTCTAGACCTAACTTGCATGCAAAGGCTTGAGGAAACACTGAAGCTCCGCCTCGAGGATATGACGCGATAGCGTTAATGAGCCCCTTCAGCGGCTTGGAGTCTTCTTTGCGTATCGCTTCGCAGACGTGGTCATTATGTGCTTTAGATTGATATAAAGCGGGAAGTCCTCATATATAACTCCTGGCACATAATTGCAGGAGTTAAGTGACGCGCAACCTGACATGGCGTGGTAGCTGTTTCAAACACAGCCATCTCTCACGACCAGTCATTAATGTAGCTGCCACCTGACAGGTCGAGCACGTTGTGATGACGTCACAATGTCTCGTGACCTATGTGAGAAGTGGGCCATCTGCTTTTTCGCTCACAACGCGACAACGTTGCAGCCGGACTTAGTGCCAGCGGAAGCCTTGACTTAAGCGCTCAAAATAATTCAAGAGTGCAACGTGTCATATAGCTGCACGGCTACATTTGGATGGCTATTTACAGCAGCTTAGAACTTTTTGCGAGTTGTCAATAATTTTCGCTTTTACGGGTGGTTCCGAACTCTCAACGGCATAAAACGACAGCTTCTAGTTAGGGCTAATAGCTTGTCTTGCATCTCTCTAAATGGTATTGTTAGCTCACGCATCCAAAATTCCTATCTAAATGACAACACGAATCCACGAGCGATCTTAAATAATTTGCTTCCAAGCTATTTTTAGCATAAAAAAGAAAATGAAAGAAAGTGAGCTTGAGAAGCGGACTTGAAAAAGCTTGAAAAGGTCCGTTCGACGTCCAGCAACAAGGAAATTAATCGTTACGCCACAGCATGACTGTGCAATGTGTTGTTATCGGTTTTTTATGAATCTCCACTTTCGTCCTTTTGGCGAGGCTGCTTAAATGAAAGTTTTAGGGTGCCTGATTGCGCACGCCCCCTCGAACGTGCGGTGTCGTTCTGTGAAGTGGTCAACGCTGCCTCCCAAGCGGCGATGGCCATTGGGCTCCGCACGCTTCATCGCTGCGGGTGGGAGAGACGTGTGCGCGGCGTTCTTGGGCAAAACGCTCAGGGCTGTGTGGCCCTGTTCACGAAACGCTCGCCACATGGCTGAGGATTGTTTGTTTTTCTGAGAGAAGACAAACGTCTACTGCTCCCTCTGGCAAAAAATCTATTGAGACATAGCCCAAGGTCAGTTGATGTGTTTTGTGCGAGTAATACCATTTCTGCGAGGTTCACAGTTGATTGGCGTGTACATAGCCACTGAGTTTATCGCTTAGTTGTTCTGGGTCTTTGTGTATATGTGTGCGTGCACAGCTAGTTTAATTTCTAAGTAAGCAATGGTCCGCTTTGAGGTGCATGTGTCGACGCCAATACAAATTATAGGATGCTTATGTTATGTTTTACACTGCCGATGGTTAATTATATTTTTCTTCATCTTAGGCCAAAGGGCCAACCGTGCACAACAAACGTTATCATCATCTTCTCAGCGCGGCATGCCTTTCTTCGCCTCGAACTCGACATGCAGTTGCGCTCTGCCCATGTGCTGCCTGCGCGTCGGGCTCCATGATGGCGGGCGCCGCAAGGGAACTCGCTAAAGGGGTAACGACGCGGTTGTCTCCACCCTAAGCGGCGGCGCTCCCGGAGACACGACGTCGACAGATCGGAATCCCGCCTCCTGGGCTCTATTCTGGAACCACCGCCATGTACTTTACAAGCATCTCTCTACCAAATGGGTTGAGAACGTAGGATAGGAAAGAACAAGGGTAGGCTTATCACAGGGAAAAGGCGAAATGCGAAGATGGATCGCGGACTAAGACAGAAGGAAGGGGAGACGGACGAATAGCCCCGTATAGTCTATCCACTGTACCCTCTTGCAAATAAGAAAAGGGTTTCATTTCTATGTACGGCCCTGTTGTTCCTTCAAATGCAGACGAATACTGGCGGTTCTACGGTCTCCTTTTGGTCAGTTGTGCCTTCATGTAAGAATGCAGTATAGAACTGAAATGATAATTAATCGCCAACTGGCCCAAAACGTTGTTTTTGATTTTCTTGTCCTGTTACCTGGAAGCTATCCTGGTGAGATTATCTTTACAGAGACTGTTGTGATATCACGTTTGTACTGCGACCTTGCTTTGGAAGAAGCTGAATTTTCAATCATTCAGGAAGGGTTGAACAAAATATGTGAGCCAATCTGTTTGGAATGTCCTGCTGCTTTCTTTTATGCTTAAGTTTTACGGAGAGTCACATCTCTCAGCAAAACTACTAAGTTTTGCTGAGAGATGTAACCTTTGCGGCCCTCTGAATAAGTGGTGCTCTTTTGGCATTACCTAATGAAGCCATGCTGCGCTGGTTGCTTCTTCAGATGATGCGAGGCAGTTCTGCTATGGCGGTGTTCTTGTACGCGTACGACGGCTACAGCAAGTACCTCGTGTTCCTGCCCCGCACGCTGTCGTACCTGTACGGCTCGGAGACCTGTACACTTCCCACGTGGTGCCGGACGCCGTCGGGTCGGTCGAAGGAAGACATCTTCGAGGCGTGCGCATATCTCTATGATATGTTGGCCATGTCAGAGCAGGCCGAGGTTATCCAGGTATATTATATATATGCACCACTGTGGTCGGAGAATGTTTTCTTGCGCAATGCATGCTAGGTTACCGGGTTAGCGAATCTCTGCGCTAACAGCTTAAGCTGCAGACAGTAAAAATTCGGCCTTACGCGAATCTCCTCTTAAGCACAAAGTGAAACTAACGGAGTTTAAGCGAGGATTGAATTCGTTGACGTGCCCACCGACGACCAAATTTTCACTTTCAGTGCTAAGAAATAAAAAATGTCACGGTAGTTCTTGCGCTTGAGTAAAACCGAGGTGGCAGGGAACAATTGCTTTTAACTCAAGGAGCATCGGGGGATGCGGATGCTAACATACTGAGCTTCACACACTGCACGCACTGTGTACATATTTGCATACAAGCTGAGGGTTAATGGTTGCTCTTTTGCGGTATTTGACACGCACACCATGCTTTAAAGGCTCCGTGGTTGTGCTAAGCACAACGATCATTGTTGTTTACAATGTTATAGATCCTAATCGGGAGGCATGATGCTTGTCCAGGCAGGCATAAGACCCACATACCCAGTCATTTTGTCTACCTTAGAGAATCAAGTCATTTGCACAATAACGTTCCTGTAACCAACGAACAGAAGAAAGGTGACAGTTCAAAAATATCACGTTGTATGGTCATTGCACCAAGGATCGACAATTTGCATCGGCTTGTGCGCCATCTCTTTTTTTCAGATGCACATCGAGATGTACGAACCACACATGCGGAACTTCGTGCGTGACAACACTCTCGGGGCCTGCGTATAGGTCTGCGATCTGAGCTTGGCAGTGCTCGTGATCTTGCGCATGTTAAAGATGATCTGGGGCGACATCGCTGCTGTGGTCCATCTCTACAAGCGCTACACGGCAGAGCGGCGCAAAGGAGTCACTCGGAACAGCGCCTTTCACGCAGTGGCGCTAGCATTGCTTGCTACTGACACGTCACCCATGGAGGCACTCCTTGCTGGTGGGTCTTCTGTTGTAGGAATAACTTGAAAAAGGGTCATCTGACATCGAATCTTATCAGATATCCAATTTTTTCGTGCTAGTTCTTTTGTGGGGAAAGGTTAGTGTGAGGGCGATGCTGTATCTCCCTTAGATTCTGTATCTCGGTACAGTACACAATTTTAGTTTACTGTCCGTCGGTATGCGAAACAGATACTGAGCTATTTTCTTTCGGCAAAAACCAATTTTCATTTTTTTCAACCCAATTTTCAATATCAGGCTTAAACAGGTGCCCTTTGTAAAAAAAACAAAAAAGAAGTGCTTTCAATAAGGGCTGCTATCATACGCCTTGAAAACGTAGCTGCCCGAAGCGCAAACAACGGATGAAGGCCAGAAGGAAGATAATTTCATAGTGATAAAATAATGCGAGCACCACTGATCACACAGGCGGAACATTTGACACTGGCGTTCACAACCTACAGTGTTGCTGACAATTGCCCAGTACACATGGAAGTGGAGAGTAACGTTCAGTAATGAGAAGGTACTTCCATCTGGCACAAGAAAGCCTTCATTTGCACTGAGCAGAAACTGCTGTATCTTGAAGACAGGGATCTTTTAGCAAGTGTGGAAATAGTTTCATTGGTGGCTTACCGAATGGATTCTGTTCGCAAGTTTTTTGTTTTTATTTCAGTGTGATTTTATCTCCATGTTTTCAGTATGCTGCACTGTTGGAATTTTAGAATAGGGTATGCGGCGACTTGGCACCCTACTTAGCTTCGTGCGAACTCCTCGAAAGCGTTCTGGCTGAAAATTGCCGTCAAGAAGAGACCAGCATTAGCATGACATATTTTCTAAGCAGCCGACATAGCTATTAAAGTGCGCCAGCGCTAAAGCTGCTTCATAATTCTCATTTCGCAGGGTAACAGCACGTTGATTGATGCCAAATCTTGATGTACGAACCATTCAGTTCGCAGTTCCGGTCTCATGTGTTGGAAGTGCTGTTGTTGGTAAAAAACGCTAGGATTCAAGGCGATGCTTTCGTTCCCAAGATTCCGGCCATAGGCAACAGGATATACTCATACTTCGAAACGAAGCTGCTCTGGTGATGGAGCTAAAAAAACCGACATTCAAAAAGAAGACCACGAAGGTTGTTCGCGCAAGCTCTTGATACACTGATCTAAACAGGTCTGTGGTGCGACATATTCGTTGATATCATGGCTGTCGCCCATGACACATATGAACGAGGTTAAGCTTGGTTGTGAGTCTTTTTAACTTGAAACTTCTTAATGATTTAATTAATTCATGTATACAATTTCAAGTGATGTCTACTGAATAGGGCACTGAAGGTCTCCACATAATATTGTGAACAGATAAATGCCTGAAAAAAATAATTACTAATTCTGTGAGACGAAAAGTTGTGGCTGTCTAAGTCATCAAGTCTTACTCGCCCGAAGGTGTCAGAAATTAAGAAATAAACGTTATTTGAAAGTTATTTGCAGGTTACGAGAATAGCGGTGTATTTGCCACAGCATATGATCAGATAAATCCACCTTTATGCAACCATTAAGCGTGGTCCTTTCCCTGCCTGGATGCCACTCACATTTAGGGTTGCGAGATTTTGAGCATTGCGGGCTATCACTATATTTATTTTATTGACTATTTGCTATCCAAAATTTGTCCGCATTTTTTTTGCACGTTACATATATCTCTTTAAATGTGAGAAGGTGCGCTGCCGGTCTAATTCCTCTCGAGGTGCAGTCAGTTCTCACTTGCATTACCATCTGCGGGTCAGAATGCATTTCGATCTCGTTCTAGGTGTAGTGCCGCAATGTCATGCTTTTCGTAACCTAGTTGTACACTATGATCACTTGATATATCTGAGAGCAATTAAGTCTAGTGCGCACAACCACACATGCGTGGGCATTAGCCCGATTCGAGGCCTTCATTTCATACATAACCCCCCAGTGTTAAGTGTGGCGCACATGCAAGCGAGACAAATGTTTACTAATTAAAATCATGTGTATTTTTTTCATACAAACCAGGTAAAGAACAACGTTGCAAGGTGATCTCCATACTAGGTCCGATCACAGCTTCACGAGCAGTCAGCGCCCACAACGTCGGCCACAATCAGAAATGTCCGGATGTGAATCCAGCAGTGGCACCTGAGGTCGTCGATTGGCACGGAGCTCCAGAGTCCTCCGATGCACTGCACCCGTCGCTTGACAACGCCAGCCAGTCTCATGTGCTCGTCGAGGTCCGTCAAACATTGAAGCCCCAAGGCGCGCCTCAGCATTGTCGCCGCTTCACTGGCTTCGACGCCAACATTTTCTTGAACGATACGGAGGATCCTTTCATGTCCCGACACCAGATCGGCCGCGCGTGCGTTGTAAGGATCGTGTCACCCGTCACGAAGCGGGCTGCTCTGGCGACGAGGCTGGCGTTGGGCCTCGTGATGTTCCGGATAACGACGAGCTCTGCATCACGGCCTTTGCAACTTTGAAGATCGACGCGGAGCAGGTGGTGATTGCTTTCGATGCCCGACACCAGCGTCTGCAAGAAGACAGTGTTCTTGTCGCGGCTTGGCACCGCGAACGAGAGCGCGGAGAGATTTTGGCTGTTGACAAAAGCGTTCGCAAGGAACTCACAGTGGTCTTCGCTCAGACGCAGCTCTCTGAGTGTGATTCTGGTGGGGTTGACGTTGGAAGCCAGCGCTTTCTCCAGACGCTTTTCGGTGTCAGGGTCATGCTGCTGGTCTTCGGCCTCGGGTACATCGACGTAGACGCACACTTCGCACTTCTAACTCCTTCAGTGTGCTTGCTTCCATTATATAGGCCGCCATGGCAGACTGGATCTTATCAAGGAAGCAGTATTGCACGCACACGCGAAGTGAACTCAAGTGATTGCAGGAGGCGAGGATTTCGAAGGTTGCGCGCAAAATCTCCGAATTGATGAGGTGGAAAGAGATGACCGTGAGGGACGTCGCCTCGGGGCATTCGGGAAGCATGGAAAGGCTACCGATGCTCTGGTGGTGATCTTCAATGTGAATGGCCTTCACCAAGCGGGAATCACGAATGATTTGGCATATCTCCCTTGAGGTCAGCGCATACTAGAAGATGGCTCATGTCGACATTTTGAAGAGCTTTGTTGAGTGCCAGGCCGAGAAAAAACGCGCAGCACTCCTCTTCTGAGAAACCAAAGAGGTCTACGGTCAGCGCCAAAAGTGTAGCGTTTTCTGGCAGCGCTAACAGCCAAGGCTCGATCCTTGTGGCTGCGTCTCCGGAGAGATGGTCGAAGCCGTAGAAGATGGGGGACACGAGGCAGTTTCTCGTCCACGTAACACTTAGCGTACGCAGAGTACGGTTCCGGGCGATTACTTCGGATAAGAGGGCTTAGTCTTCGTCATCGTAGATATCCATATCAATGGCCAACTGTTCTAGCGTCGTCGTTTGTGCAATGGCCTTGACCAGAGACTCTAGTGCGTGCATGCTGGCCTCGGGTGTTCGCACATTCAGCTTCTTGAGCGGCGAGCGGTGTTTCTGCAGGTAGAGGATGAAGCCATGAATGAGGTCGACGCAGTCATAAGTGAACACGCAGGAGCCGACGGTTAAGACACTTATGGTGTTATTCTGCAAGAGTATGTTTATCAACTGTCGTGCGCAGCTGGTGCTAAATTCCAGATCGGCGACATTGAGCGCAGTAAGGGTTATGCTGCTCTGCTCCTGAGGGAGTACAAACAGTGGCAGTCTGACAGAGAAGCAGAAAAATTGTTCCCGTGCGTCTGAATAATTCTGCTCCGAGGGGTTGGCAAGCTTCTTTAGGGCTTCAAGAAGTTTCGCTTCACAGCACGGTACATCTGAGATGGTCACCTTACGGACGCTGTACATGTCTTGAAGAAGGCTGAGGAGGAAAGGGTTGCTCGCTACAAAGAAAGTCAGCTCGACGGCCACAATGCAGTGATGATGGGCGAGGACGTCGACCTGCAAAATAATGGCGAAGTCTAGGCTTTCACAGTCAATACTTGGGTCTTCCCAAGTGTCCATGACTACGATTCCCGGGGCAATAGCGATGCCCAATTCACCCAGGCCATTTTCCACTCTTATCCCAAGGCCTACGTTCCAGAGAACCTTGTTATACTCGGCGACACGTCGAACCAGCTTACACAGTGGTGCCGCTTTACTTCTGGTGCAGCGCAGGGTTAATGGCGTACGTTCTTCTAACACGGATGGCTTTGCAGTAGCCATGGCGTGTTTAGCGGAAGGGACTTGTGCTTCGGTTCAGTGTGGGGATTCCAGCACAGGACAAGCTTCTGCTTCTAGACTGGAAAAGAAATAAAAATTATATAAGTGTTATAAACTAAACAGTGGTGAAGGGTCAAAGATGTTATGTCAAGTTTACAAAGATAACACCAGGAACAGAAAACGCAGTGGCCGAGGTTCAGCTATAGAGGCGAAATGAACGTTTGTTGAGCTAGCGTGACTGCGGCTGCCGCCGAACGTAGCTAATCAGATGCCAATGAGACAGACATTTATCCTTCAGTGGAGTACACTCTCGTCGTGATGGCTTTGGGGAACACTGCGTTATGCATTACAGTGAAAGTTGGCTTCATAATTTTAAACTGAGCACAATCTTAGAATTACTGACGCGATCTGAACGTCAGTGAATGAAATATCCGTCCTAAACCTCGATACTTCTTGCAGAAGACTGTACGCCACGAACGCGAAGTGACAGCATTTAGTAGGGCAAGGTAGAGGATTTGGTGCAACGGTTCGCTGAACGCTGTTCTTCACTTTCAGATGAATTTTCTGCAGCTCGCTACTGTAGCTCTTTTTTCCTTATTAAACTACCTCCGTCATCCATTTCTTTAGGGCATGGTTGAGGTGTCCTTGGAAAGCGATGCGTTTCCTAGTGACTAGGGCTATCAGGAACTGGGCCGGAGTTCCTGGGTTCGAACCCTGTCGCGGCTCCCGGGGTGGAGGCGAAACGAGGCTCGCATGTCCACAGATATGTGAGACAATTGCTGCTCATTTCCTTTCCTCAAAGGCAATTATTAAATATATTAAATTATTAAATCACAACAGTTGCGCTCCGAGTAAGCTGTGTAGTTTGCAAAACGGTTATGATAAAGGATAAACGCAGTAACTTTTCTCACTCTTGCTTGCTGCTCAACACCTCAACTGCGCCGAGGGTGAACAGATGAACGGATGAGATGAAACAAAATAGTTTTTTTTGTAGAAAGGAAATGCGCAGTAACTGTCATACATCTGAGTAGACAACCAAACTGAGCCATGAAGGATTGTATTGTATAGACAGCATTTACTGTCAGCACTGAACCTTAGTGGTAATTGCTCTTGGCGGCCTTGTGAGCCCACTCAGTGGCCCGCACTTACGTCAACGCGTCTGAGCTGGTCATTATAGCCTCCCACCGCTCTAGAGAAGGAACTTGTGCTAAGCCAGTAGGTGGCGGCGTATTTTTTCAGCTCCATAAAACGTGATAATGTCCGGCTATCTAAAATAGAGGAGATCATAAGGCAGGCTTATAAAGCAGTAACGCGGATGCCCCACTGCACCTTTACGGAGACTTCTTAAACTGGGGGTCTACAACACCACCACGAGACTATGGGAGGTACATATATTTGCACAATTAAGGAGGCTCGCAACCACACCAGCGGAGTGGAAGATGTTGAGCAACCTAAGACTACATGACATAATCCCGAATAGAAACACGCGGGCAAAGTTACTATTCGAATTGAGAAAATTACTGACTTTTAAACCCATTCCAAAAAAACATGCACCCTGCTTATTACGAAGGCAAGAGGAGAGCAAAACCAAATGTCCTCGAAGGCAAGCTAGAAGGCTCGGAATACACAACCTTTGCAGATGCGGCGGAATACGAAGGAGGCGACTCCTTTGTCGCCGTGGGCGTGAACGACTCGGGTAAAACAACTGCCAGTTCGGTCAAAAGAAACAACTCAGGGACAGCGAAGATGAGATAGATGAGACGAAGTAACGTGGCCGGTATAGACGGGAAGTAAGAGCGAGCTTCGCGGACTCTCTCCTACAGTCCGGCCGTGGAAATACAGAACCCCATCCTGCTTGGCACCTTTGATACTTGCGAAAATCGCGGCATTTTTAAGGGTAACCCGCGGCAGATGCTTTCTCATGGATGCGGGTGTCCTCTGTCCTATACATTTTTCAGGAAACCCGTGTCTACAATGTCACAGGACTCGCTACACTCTTCGCCCTCTACTGACAGCGACCGGCAAAAACCGTGATTATCTACTTTGTGCCTTTGTCTCCGCAGCTTTGACTGTGCTTGCCCTTGTCCTCTTGGCCAGCAGCTGGTGCTCCCTCTCACCGACCATATTTATGACTGTGACTGGCCTGGTTAGCGCGCAGGTGGCGTTCCTCTTCTTCTGATTCGTAGCGATGGCTGCGCTCCTCCTCACACACCCGCGGCGCAAGCTGTGTTAAGCGGTCGGCGCGTGTTGTGAAAAAGCGCGGGAGATAGAGCTATCGCTGCAAAAAACAAAATTTAGAGAATATATCACCGCTTCCGCATACTCCGCCTGCGGCACCGGCAGTGTTCTCTGAGTTAGCATTGCAGCGTGCATCCTGCCGTGTGTTGGTGATTTTCAATACCTATAAGCGGCGCCTGTACCGATTCAATATGTCGGCGTCACTGAGGGCTGCTCTCGTGGTCAGCTTATTGAAATCACGTTTGTTTTTAAATTTCACGATAAACTTGCGTTTATTTGCAGATGGAAGGTACCTCGCTTTAGTCGTGACCGTCTAAAGGAGTCTCGTTGCTTTGCGGCGGCGCTGTAGTCGCAAACAACCCCAGATACTTCTGTGGCGCAGTGGACCCAATGGAGGCTGTCGCACCAGCCTATTAAGAAACGTGTCGATTACTACTCGCATTCTAACGTTTCCAAACCGTTCGAGATTTCAAGATGGCGGACGGTCATGTGATCAAATTGCTGCAGCACCGTGCAAAATGTGACCCACATCACGTGACCGCACGCGCGCAGTCGTCAGGCCGCCGATATGCTGCCTTTGCTAGCGTTCCGATATATGCATATATACCTCCTGAGCGGGTGCCGAGAGCGGTGCCGAAATACAGCAGTTGAAAACAAATGTCTGCACAAACGTTTTGTTCTTTAATCAGTGACGTTGTGGTGAAAATATTATTAATGCGAAAGCATTACTAGGTCATGTGGACATGATCGTGTCCGCAGCAGTTGTGAGGAGCTTAGAAGTAGTGCCAAAGGGATGGATGTAATGGAAAGAGGATAATGTGAGGTTGATGTCGAATAAAGAATTGTGTCCAAAAGTTCATTAGTAAATTAAATAGAGCCAAAAATGTCCAAAAAGTGAGCGGAGCCAGGGCAACGTTGGGCAGCAAGTTTGAAAACCCAAAATGGGCAATTCATGTAACTTCAATAAGTAAGACAATTAATTGTGGTAATTTAGACATGGCGTGAATTTAAATCAGTGCTTAATAGAGAAAATATGACGAGAAGGGACAAGTGAAGCAAAGAGAGGCAAACAAAAACGAGGAGGCGTCAATGCTTCCGCATTCCTGCAATGCATTTTACCGCAGTTGAAACAAAGTTATGCTTTCGCATTAAAAATGGGTATTTTCAGGTACATGTCAAAGGGAGGTTTTGGTTCAGGCACCGTGCGCCCGCCAGGCACCTGTCTGTCCAGCGCTCTGCCACGTTATTGGTTGCCACGTCATGCGCTGAACGAACAACCAGCCTAGCCAAGAGAAGCATTTAACACGTTGCATTTAAAGGAGCAACCTTTGTTACTGTCATTTCAAAGGCACTCAATTTTTGAAACACGCAAAACATGCGCGTATAGTAGTCGCCCCCCCCCCCCCCCCCCTCTGTCTTTAGGCTGACATGTACCGTAGTGGAGCGCGACATTTAAAAACACACGTAAACACAACTTTCGGAAACGTTCTGCTCGCCTCGCACAGCACCCCTGGGAGCAGCCATTCGTTGCCAGTCTGTCACTGCTTTGAAGAAGACTGTGACAAAGTATGCAGTGTCCTTTCGAAGCGATCTTTACACAACTTCACGATGAATATGTGTTGTGAACCCGGACATACCCCTAAATACTGGTCTTTCGCCGAATCACACAACATTTTCGCGGTGTCCGACATGCAGTGACCTCCTGTATACCGTTCAAAAACCGCACAGCCTAGGAAGCTCTACACGAAAAGCCGTTCTCAAACGGCATGATAAGCGAACGAAAGCAAATCACGCATCATCGTAGATGACGGTGCAGAGGAGAGCCTCCTGTGTTTGTAGACGCACCAAGGTTTCGGCCTGCTAACACCCTGACGAGTTCTCCCAAGGTGAGAACTTCACTAAAGGCATTAAAGGGGTATAGACACCTTAATTTAGTGGCATGTTCTTTTCTACACAATGATGTGGAAGACAATACTACGCATGAACCACCGCCTGATATTCGCCTGTGACCGTTAATAATTTTTAATCGAATATTTTCTGTCGTGCTGTTTCGGTTTCAACAGCAGAACGGTGGCTGTGACCTCAGAGTGCGGTTTTGCGTCACGTGAGGCGTTGGAAAGCGTCCTTATAGTCGCTGATTAATCGTTTTAATTTACTGCAGGGTTGAAGCTAGCCTTCTTCAATACCCGGAATAACAGTGAATGTTGAAGTAGCGATTTTATTGCTGTTTTTTATCTCTTACGTAACCTGTACGCGCACGTTGACGTCACCGTCCTCATTCGACTGTTAAAACCGAAAGAGCACGAGGCAGAAATGCGATTATCAATTATTTAGCCGTCCTAGGAGAATCCCAAGTAGTAATTCACGTATCATAATGCCTTACGCGTCATTACCAACAAGAAAACGCACACCGAAAAGGTAGGTGTCCATCTCCTTTAAGCTTTCTCAATCCGATCACGTCTATGAATGGAGAGAACCATTGATAAAATGGAAGGAAAGTAGTAACGCCGTCTTCCACATGCCGATGAAAAACGAAGCGCCGGAAAGGAAACAATGGGGGTATTCCCCGCATTATTCTTATTACATTGCATCGCTCCAAAATGTACGTGAAACAGGCAGGTAGCCTTTTACAGCTTGTTTAAGACAACAAAAAACGCATGAGTGAAGAAACTAACTCCGCCAAAAAAAAAAGGGGGGGGGGGTATAAAAGAAGAGCGTCTTCCTGACTGCGAACGATTTAAATCCTACGTTTCCTCCGCTCCTGCTTCCAATTACACTTCGTCGGAAAACGGTACAAGTTCGTCCGTGCAAAATTCATATCAGTGCTGTGGCAGTACACAACACAGCGTTTAGCATTACTTTTTCTAGGGTGTATACGCGCGCAAAAGAAAACAGCGAACCTGAAAATGCTGCTCAACTAAGTGTCGCGCGCGCCGAGTTGCCGTCGCCATCCGGATCATTATGGATGGTCCCTCCAGAGTGAGTTAGGTTTGCACATTGCGAAGCTATCTGTGGCAATGAATACGGTAAATCTATTTAGCTCACTGGTGGAGTTAAATGTGCTTAAGGTGTACTGCTACACAGTGTCAGCGGTAGTTTACATTGGTAAGTAATATAAATTTAGGAAACTTAAACGGCAAGCAATGAAGAGAAGCCAAAGCAAACACGCCGCTGCGGTCGGTCTTTCGTGAGAGCTGACCATCAGTGAGAGACGTAAGGTCGTTTCGCACCGAAGGGAAGCCAAAACAGAAAGGCCCAGACATCTCGCCACTCGTATGAACACCAACATGCACGATGGCTAAAAACATACTACGAAGGAAAGATGCTGGCACGGCTCCATGTTTGCTTATGTTTATTCGCCCTGTTACTCTAGCGCTTGAGCGGTCGCTTCGATATTTATGTTGCCATTATTCGTTGCCCTCGTAACAAACGGACAGTAGGCCTTAACAACTGACGGATTAGAAAGAAGTCTCACCTGACGATGGCACTTTGTGGTCTGTTCCGTCGCAGGGCGCTTGGGAGTGTGGGAAGCCTGCTAGATTCCCGCCGTGGCGTCTGCGCGGCATCCCGCGTCGCCCTCTTTCCCTTTCTCCCGCCTCGGGCGGCGGAGAGACGGCTGGTGGCTAATCGCTGTCATTCGGCCGCAGCTCCGCCCCCGGCTTCCTAAGGGCCTTTGCCGTTGGTGACCTCTGGCGGGAATTCGGGACCCGTTTGGGATGGTCGCGCGGCGCGCGACCGTCCGAGCGGGGCCCAGAGAGAGAGAGAGACCCCTCCGAGACAGCGTAAGGTGCGTACGTTACTGTTCGTTCGGGCCGGCCTCTGCCGTTCGGACCAGTTCATACTCGAGCTCGCCAGCGTGGGTCCTTGATCCGCCGCGGCTCGAGCCTGTCGTGGAGTCCAACGACCTCTGACAGGCGCACCTTGCGTTGACTGCCCACTCTCTCTCGCAAACGGCCCAACGGCCGACACGAGAGAGATCACAGCACTGCCGCGGAGACAATCTCCTGCAGCGGCGTGCTAGCGGCGCGCATTTCTCTTGTTGCCCCGAGCGCGCACCGGAGCCTTGCTCTGAGCGCGCCCCGGGACGGGGTGACTGTTGAGTGTGTGTGTGTACCGCTGGAGGACGGCGTCAATAAACGTCTCCTTTGTGAACTTGGAGGCCTGTTTCTTGCGGCGAGCCGCTCTCCTCTCTGCAGAGGTTGAACGCCGCCGCAGCGGTGCCCCAGGGTGCGTGTGGTGACGGCTGATCGGGGCCCTTGGCTCGCGCGAAGCTCGAACCCGCGGTGGGTAGTGGCCTGTGTCTACTGAGAAACCCACAACTGGCGCCCAACGTGCTAAGTCACTGGCTCTTAGCCTTTGATAGCACATTTGCCGAGCAGGTCGCCTTGACGATCACGCTTGCGCACCATGTCGGCCACCCCCATCGGGGCACTCGGCAGCTACGTGTCGGCTCCCTTAGGAGTCGTAGCGTCCTTTGATCCGTTGGCGGCTGTTTCTTCAAATAGCCAAACACCGTTGTTGGCCGCGGCCCCTATTGGGGCATACGGCGGAACAACCCCCAACGTCGGTCACGCAGCTCCCATTGGAGCTGTATCGGGAGCACCCTGCGGTGCACCCGTCAATCACATGCCTCCGCTGTGCGTGCTTTGCACCCAGTGCGAAAGCGGTGCGTGCGACGCTGCCGCAACCGGCCGTCCTGCACAGCATCAGCCGTGCCCCGCGAGCAGTCAATTCTGCTCTGGGAACGGTGAGGCGCTGGCCCGGCTCCCTGTGGAAACCGCGCCGTTCATCGAACTGGGCGCCTTGCCTCCTGCGTTCGTGGTGCCCGCCCAAGCCTCCTCTGAAGCCGGGGCGCAGTCGCTGCTAAGAAGTGCTGCCCAGATGATTCAGTCGCTGTCAGGGGCGGTTGAGACGCTTTTGGCCGCGCCGAAGGTGTCTCACCCCGCTGTCAAGTTGCCCATGCCAACATACCGCGGGTATGATGACCTCCTCAGTGCCCGGGATTTCCTTGAGTCCCTCACCCATTACCAGAGAGCTATGGGTCTCACTGATCAGGTTGTGCTTGCACACATCATCCCCGCAGCACTGACTGACACCGACGCTAGGTGGCATCGGCTTTCCGGCCACCAAGGCAGCGACTCTCGAGGAGTTCCGTGCAGCATTCTTGCGCGAATTCCTGCCCGCTGACTATGAGCGTAGGATGCGGCGAGAGTTGGAGCTCCGTACGCAGGCTCCGGATGAGTCACTCCTGGAGTACGTACGTGCGATGGAGGACCTTTTCTCAATCGCCGTGCCCAGAGCCTCGAACGAGGAACGTGTGGAAAGGGCGATCAGGCAGGCACATCCGACTTTTTCGGCATACCTGCGCGGAGGCCGGTTCCGAGATTTTGAGGAGCTGGCCGCCGTGGAAAAGCGCATTCAAGGCGACATTCTCGCCGCGCGCGCCTATCGTCCGCCACCGCCGGCAAGCGAGGCCCTCGAGCCACGCTGTGCATGGAGAGGGGCCATGCCCCGACCCAATCGGCGACCACCCGTAGTCGCTGCCTCTACAGCCGTTAGCGGGCAAAACGAAGTATGGGAGTTGAGCGAACGAGCTCTCGATCCCTACTCCTACAGGAGACGGACAGCCTGCGCTGCACCGTTTTCTGGACCGCCTGCCCAGGGACGCCAAGTGCCCGTACGCACAGCGGAGGGGGAAACCCGAATCAGCCAGCACTTTGGCCGTGCAACGGGCGGAACCAGGCAGGGAGAGGCGCCATTGTTCCTCGACCAAGCTCGCGGCGGTGTGCGCTGTTTCCGCTGTCAAGAGACGGGGCACTTAGGGCCGTTTTACGATCGTTTCGGAGCGCCTTCCGCCACGTCCGCTTCGCGAGCGGTCCGCCAGTTTTCGGCCGCCAGGCGGACGTGAGGCGGAAAGGTGTTGTACGATCACTTTGGCGCTTGCGAGCGAGGCGGATGGTCCCAGCATGCCGATTGGCGCGCCGGGCATATCCGTCTGTCCAATAGCCTTCTCCGGCTGGAGGCAACCTAGCCGGCGCGAGCGCACCGCCAGCATCGCTCCACGCGCCGAAACGGGCTCCCGCATCCCAAGGGGCAGATCGGTATGCGCCCGACTACCTTCTCCCTTGCCTCCTTTCCCGCCCCCCTCTCCAAACCCCGATATCCCTGCACACTGCGCTCCCCCCCCCCCCCCCTTCCATACCTACTTCCCGTACGAGCGCCCCCCCCCCCCCAAATAATAACCTCTTTTCGTGGTCACGTGGTACTTTTTTCCGTTCCTTGGCGACCTGCACCTAGGCCTAGTAGGCTGCGCTTCGGCATCGCCATGGTGTGCGTGTTGAAGTTCCTGCTTTTGTCGGCGGCTCTCGTCAGCGACCCTTGTGTAGAGATTTTGCGCACTACGAGACGAAAAATGCAATGCTCTGGTTTCAGGCATGCACGTTAGGCAGAAACAGAACTTTGTTCCAGTGCAAAGTGGAGAATCTGTGAATGCTAATGACCACAACCATTTCAGCCGATCCAAGCAAAAAAGAAATGGGTTCAATTTATATCTGGTGTCAGCCTCAACTGATCGAGAGTTGCGTCAATACTGCAGGGCTCGCAGGAATGAGTGCAAACTGGTATTGCAAAGCCAACCGCCACGCAACAGTGCATAGCACATTTCAAGGCATTAAAAAAGCCTTGTAACTGTTGTTTGATAACATGTGCAGGAATAGTGCTGTCATGACCATGAAACAATGGGATCGGATAAGTGTTGAAGGCAACTTATATAAGTGAGGAATGTTCAATTATGAATTTACTGATGAGCAAATAAATTTCTGCTCGTGGAAAATGCGAGGAGGGCTAAGAAAATTCCGGAACATACTACATTGCCGACACAAGTTCTTGCAGGCCAACCAGGGTTATCATCACCCTGCAGGCAAATAATCGTGTTCATAGGCAGTCACAAACAAATGAAGGCAGCATATGAACATGCAAATGTGCATGGATTACATCTCTTGAAGGCTTCGATAATGCCTCATCAAATAAACTAATGCAGCTGATAGCATTAAGCGCTGCTGCTCAACAACTGCTCGGCACTGACAAAATCATGTTGGCAAACAGGCCTCCAACAAAAGCATAGAGACAGCTTAATTCACTTTGGTACCTTTGTTTGACGTGTGGCACACACACACACACACATACAAAATGACGGTGCCCCCGAACTGACATTTGCACTGCGCACCGATTTTTTTCACACACGCTACATAATGCCGCTGGCACACTGTCTCAACCTGCGCACCCATGATCATAAAACGTACCACTGTATCGTGCACCAAGACGCACAAGACTGGCGACGCTGCTGTTGTCGCAGCAGAAAACACTGCGACGGCCGTGCAGCCAAGATCGTGTCAAGTCGCACACGCAGCAGTTTGCTATGTAGCAGAAACAACGTCGTGGGCTCGCCTCGGTCACGATCACTGCAGCCATCGCAACGGAAGCGACCAGCTGCACAGCTCCAAGTTCATTTCAACATTCGGAAAACGGCGGGCGTCGCGAGTTTTTCGCAGATGAACATATCGCTGATTTGACGGGAAAGCACTCGCACCGACCATAATCACTTTCACTACGCGGACACTTGTCGCTATGCTGTGAAACTTGCGCACGCACAGGAAAATAACTCGCAGCAGAAATTCAAAACGCTTGCCACAACCACAAACAGCTCGAAATAAACACTTCGTGACACCGCCATTGCACAGGTCTTGCGTCGGTTTGCAGAGCCGCAGCAGGAATTACAAACGCATGCAAAAACCAAAAACAGCTCGAAATAAACACTTCGTGACACCGCCACTGCACAGGTTTGCATCGGTTTGAAGAGGCGCTCTGTCAACTCCGTCAACGTAGATGATTACAGAATTCAACTAGTGGAACTATCGCTCGCCACTGCTGAACGCAGCGAAGTTTGCAGTCGCTCTGAACACTGGTAATATCAAGATGTGTACAATATAATATGCTTCGCGACATTGCTGCCACTGCCCAGGCCGCGCTCCCCAGTTCAGTCGACGGATGGCCATCTTGCCCCGGCAGGCCGGGGCAGAGCAGAACCGAGGCGGAAGGAGGAGGGGCTCGGACGTCACTGACGTCACGGGAAAAGCAGCCAATAGCTGCAATCCGGTCGACGGCCGGATGCGCTTGTCCGCCAGAAAGTTGAAGTTCACCAACTTTCCATCCGTTCGCCGAACGAGGCGGATCCGCCAGCTCCGCTACGGAAGCGGACGAGGCGGAAGGCGCTCCGAAACGATCGTACAACGGCCCTTAGCGAGAGAATGCCCCGTAACCAGTTCTCCTTTGAGGCAGGGAAACGGCGGCGCGGGTCGGTCGTAAAGGGACGACCGGCCCAATCCTTGCTAATCCCCTCAGCGTACAGAGCAAGCTGCCTTGCTAATGCGCACGCGCCGTTTATTCCGGTCACCATTGCTGGCCTCGAATTTTTGGCGTTACTGGATACTGGAGCCACTGCCTTCTTGTTCGGTGAAGAGGTGTTCTCCCACTTGCAAAAGTACTTGGTGCGCTTGCGGGACTGCCGTACGACATTCAACCTTGCGAAAGGCGTAGCCCATTCGGCTGGCGCCGCGAGGCTGACTGTCAGGTGGGGAGAGCGGACGAGACGCACGCGTTTCATCCACCTCCCCGGCCTCAGTGTGCCCGTGATTCTCGGAAGGGACTTTCTCCTGAAAACCGGGATCGTGGTGGACATTGCGAATGGCGGCTATCGCGACGGACCATTTTCCCAGCTGAAGCTGTTCATCTGCCCACCGGCGTCAATAACTGCCTGCGCAGTGAAGGCGTTCGGAGAGTGCCACGCTCAGCGACCAGGGCCAAGCTCTTGTGTCGAGCGTTCCGTCGTTCACGCTCCCCTTTGGGACCGAGCGGCGCGGCACGACCAGGCACCACATCCGCTGGCCGCCTTTGCGGTAACGTTGGATGACACTCAGAAGGCTCGTTTGGCAGCACTGTTGCGTCAGTACGATGAGCTCTTCACGGATCAACCTGGCTGTACTAATCTAGTGAGCCACAAGATCCACACCGGAGATGCGCTTCCTTTGAAGTGCAACCCCAGACCCGTCAGCCTTGCGGAAAGGCAGGTGGTCGATGGGTTGCTGGATGAGATGCTGTCGGCGGACATTATCCGTCGCTCGTCCAGTGCTTGGGCGTCTCCGGTTGTGTTGGGGCCTAAGAAAGATGGCGCCACCGGTTGTGTGTGGATTATCGCCGTCTGAATGCGCTGACTCGAAAGGATGCCTATCCGCTCCCGACGATCAGCTCAATCGTAGGAAACCTTTGCAGTGCGCGGTACTTTTCCACGCTAGATGCCTCCAAAGGTTACCTACAGGTCCAGATGGCGGACGCTGACCGGTCTAAGACCGCGTTCACGTGCCACAGAGGGCTGTTTGAGTTCACTCGCATGCCCTTCGGTCTCTGCAATGGTCCTGCGACTTTTCAGAGGCTCATGGACCGCGTCCTATGGGAAGCTAAATGGTCTCATGCCATGTGCTACCTGGACGATATCGTGATTTGTTCACGAACCTTCGATGAGCACTTAGGCCACATTGCCGACATGCTCGCGAGGGTACGGGCTGCTGGGATGACTTTGAATCCTGCGAAAGCCCAAATAGCGCATACCCGAGTTCAGTTGCTAGGGTTCACGCTGGGCGAGGGCTCCATTGAGCCCGATGCGGACAAACTCCGAGCCATACTCGAGTTTCCCGCGCCCAAGGACGTACGCGGCCTCCGCCGTTTTCTGTGAATAGCCAATTTCTATCGGTCGTTCATCCCGTCCTGTGCCCGCGAGCAGGCACCCTTGACCAAGCTCTTGAGAAAGACTGCCGCGTGGCGATGGGGGCCCGAGCAAGAGCGATCCTTTCGCCTCCTGTCTAGTGCCATTGCCGAGACAGCGCAGCTCAGGCTACCCGCCCTGACCAGACAGTTCGTAGTCCAGACTGACGCGAGCGATCTGGGTTTAGGAGCAGTTCTCCTACAGGATTTCGATGGCGTGCTGCAGCCGCTGGCCTTTGCCAGCCGCTCCTTGCTGCCCTCGGAGAGGAAATGCTCCGTGACCGAGAAGGAGTGCCTCGCCACCGCGTTTGCACTGCGGAAATTCGACGTCTACCTTGACGGAACGCAATTCGTGGTGCAGACAGACCACAGTGCGCTCAGTTGGCTGATGCGGCTCCGCGAGCCTGCGGGTCGGCTGGCGCGCTAGGCTCTCCTGATACAGCATTACGACTTTTCGGTGCAGTATCGAAAGGGGAGCTCGAACGTGGTAGCTGACGCGCTATCCCGTGCCCCACTCGCCAGCGGTGCCTTGACGCCAGCAGGCGGAGCGGTCGAAAAAGCGGACGAGCCGCCGGGCGGCAAGGAGGGGGAGCCCGCAAACGGGCTAACCCATTCCGCTAACCAGGCAAGCAGCGCTTCGCAAAGCGGGCGAGAGGCAAAGCTCCGCGTGAGCGCCTCGGAGACGCCGTCGCGAGCGGAAATTTTGGCTGCAAACCTGAAGGGGGACGAGACCAGGCCCCCCTCTGGGGTAACTGGAATCGTTTTCAGCCGGAAAGAGCTGCTGAAAGCCCAGCAAAATGACCCCATGTGTCGCGAGATGAGCGACGGTCTCAGGGAGACGGAGCGCCGGGACGCTACTTGTATTGTAGCGGGCGCAGGGGGTGAAAGCCAGCGTGTGTCGCGGCGAGCCCCGGGGGATTCATATTTGCTGGACCATGACGGGCTCGTGCTGAAATACAGAGCCACCGATGATGAGTCCATTGACCCGTTGAAGGTGGTTATCCCCAAAAGTCTGAGAGGCGCACTGTTGCGATTTTCTCATGACGAACCACTGGCCGGTCACCTGAGTGGCTCCAAAGTTTTTGCAACACTGAGTCAATCGGTGACGTGGCCCGGCATGAAGCGTGACATTTTCAGCTATTGCCGTTCCTGCCATGTCTGTCAAGCGGTGAAGTCAAGGGGCGGCAAGCCGCCCGGAATGATGAAACCAATTGACAGTGTGCGTCCGTGGCAGATGGCCACCTGCGATCTGATGGGGCCTTTCCCCAGGAGTAAGGAGGGGTTCATTCACCTGATGGTAGTAGCTGACCATTTTTCCAAATGGGTCGAGTTGTACCCGCTTCGGAAAGTGTCAGCACGAGCGGTGCTGGATAAACTCCCGGAAGTGTTCTGTCGGTTCGGCTTTCCGGAAAGACTGATCACGGACAATGCGTCCTATTTCACCGCCCGGGTGTTCGGTAACACGTGCCGTTCCCTCGGAATTGAGCACTACACCACTTCACTCTACCATCCCCAGTCCAACTTGACCGAGCGAGTCAACCGAACGCTCAAGCCAATGCTGGCGGCCTTTGCCGGGTGTCAAAAGGAATGGGCAGACCATTTGAGCGAATTTGCGTTCGCCATTCGAACAGCTGAGAATCTTTCAACTGGTTTCTCTCCCGCCTTCCTCAATTTCGGGAGGGAGCTGGCGAATCCGATGTCAAACGTCGTGCAGAGCCAGCTCGGGGATGAGCAGACGCGGGCAGACTGCTCTGCTTATGCGTCGACGCTTCGGGACCGGCTTGGTCGGGCTCTCAACAGAGCAAGGCAGAGTTTGGCGGTAGCCAGAGCTCAACAGAAGGCTCAGTATGACCGCAAGCACCGCAGCCTGACTTTTCAGGCTGGCGATCTTGTCCTGAAGCGCAACCACGTTCTTAGTGATGCGAGCAAAGGGTTCTCAGCTTCGCTCGCTCCTAAGTGGCTTGGTCCGTACCGAGTGGTCAGTCTGGTCGCCGCTCGCGTACCTGCTGGAGGATCCCCTTACGGGAAAATCCAGCCGTGCCCACATCGCAGACCTGAAGGCCTATGCGTCACGGTCTGACGAGATTGCGTCGGTACCCATTGGTATCACAAGCAAGCGCAAAGGCACAACTGGTGCTGCGGAACGCAACCGTACCGTGCACCGGTATAATCTGAGGCGACGGTCACCGATGTGATTGATGCCGGATGGCGGACTCTTCCGCAACCGAAGGCACGCAGCCTCAGCTAGCGGGCGAGCTTTCTCGCCGGGCCCTACCCCAGGTGAAGCACGGCGGTTTTTTTTTTTATTTGCCGCATGCTCAGTTCCAGCCTTGTGCAGTTATTTAGTCGTTTGTTTGTTTTAGTCAGTCTGTGGCATGTTTTTGTTTCCAGTTTATTCGTTGTTTCTTCTAACGTTCCGAGATCTGTACATATGTAATATACGTTTGCGTTGGCGTTCAGTTTTTTTTAAACCAGACTTGTACATATGTAAACTTCAGCCAACTCGCGATTGCACTTTTCTTGTAGCGCAGAGATGGCCTTCTTTTGTACAGCGCGCCTTCTTTTCATTTACGTTCTGACCCCACGGGTGCGGCCTTCCTCGCGAACACGGGACCGGCTGGTTCGCGGAGGGGTCGGCGAAAGTCTCCCCTTCCGGCTGGAGAGTGGTTTGCTCGTTAAGGAGCGAGTGACTCGCGGCATGGTTTTTTGTGTTGCTATGGGGAGCGTGAAGAGTGCGTCTGTGTGTCCTTTGACACCTGCCACGGCGCCTCGGGACGATTCCGACAAGCGGGTCGTTAACAATGAACAATGTCCGCTTCTGTGCCGGTGCGTGCCTGGGATTATGTGCGTGTTCCCAAGATTAAAGGCAACGCCGAGAGGGGGGCAGGAAGCACAGCACCTTTTCCCG
This sequence comes from Amblyomma americanum, assembly GCF_052857255.1. NCBI lineage: Eukaryota > Metazoa > Arthropoda > Arachnida > Ixodida > Ixodidae > Amblyomma > Amblyomma americanum. Next base: position 4,240,546 of record NC_135497.1, on the reverse strand, counting down.
TGCGGCTCTTCGGGATCGTCGAGCGTCGTCAACGTCCTCATGCTCAACTTTGATGACCTTGTGGAGGACATGGGACCGCCGTCAATAAATCGTCCACCGGGACCCTGAAGGCAGCAAAAGCGTGAGTTGGCCGCCGACAGGCCCAATGGGCCGCGCCACCGAACATTATGAGGCTGCAGGCCACCTGTTAGCTGGCCTTGTGTACAGTGTACAGTGTAGTTAGATTTGTCTCTTTGAAACGTATGCAAGTGTTGTTTGTTTTCTGTTCTTATTTGTTTGTCGTTTGAGTTTATGGATGGTACTGAAGTGTGGTAGTTTTATATGGAATAATTTTTTTTTATTATTATTTTGCAGCATGCAATCGCCGATGGGTAGGAGGGCATATAAGGAGAGGAGTATGTGGGAAGCCTGCTAGCTTCCCGCCGTGGCGTCTGCGCGGCTTCCCGCGTCGCCCTCTTTCCCTTTCTCTCGCCTCGGGCGGCGGAGAGACGGCTAGTGGCTAATCGCTGTCATTCGGCCGCAGCTCCGCCCCCGGCTTCCAAAGGGCCTTTGCCATTGGTGACTTTTGGCGGGAATTCGGGACCCGTTTGGGATGGTCGCGCGGCGCGCGACCGTCCGAGCGGGGCCCAGAGAGAGAGAGAGAGACCCTCCGAGACAGCGTAAGGTGCGTACGTTACTGTTCGTCCGGGCCGGCCTCTGCCGTTCGGACCTGTTCATACTCGAGCTCGCCAGCGTGGGTCCTTGATCCGCCGCGGCTCGAACCTGTCCAGGGGTCCAACGACCTCTGACAGGCGCACCTTGCGTTGACTGCCCACTCTCTCTCGCAATCGGCCCAACTGCCGACACGAGAGAGATCACAGCACTGCCGCTGGGACAATCTCCTGCAGCGGCGTGCTAGCGGCGCGCATTTCTCTTGTTGCCCCGAGCGCGCACCGGTGCCTTGCTCTGAGCGCGCCCCGGGACGGGGTGACTGTTGAGCGTGTGTGTGTGCCGCTGGAGGACGGCGTCAATAAACGTCTCCTTTGTGAACTTGGAGGCCTGTTTCTTGCGGCGAGCCGCTCTCCTCTCTGCAGAGGTTGATCGCCGCCGCAGCGGTGCAACGGGGTGCGTGTGGTGACGGCTGATCGGGGCCCTTGGCTCGCGCGAAGCTCGAACCCGCGGTGGGTAGTGGCCTGTGTGTACTGAGAAACCCACAGGAGAAAGAACGAGCTCGAGGAACGATGTCTCTTGAATGACGCCACTGACTGAGTCCACGGTTGCAATCTCAGCAGCACTATGCTAAAAAATCAGAAATAACCGCACAACTGGCCGCTGACGTTGAAGGTTCGGCGCACTCTCGTGGAGTCCAGGTCTTGTGGAGAACTGCTGTTACTGAGTGGACACCTTCGCTGGCAGTACTCAAAACTACCGTAGAGGATGTACCTGGAACGTCGATGAAGAGACGCAGTGTGCTTAGCCAGTTCTAGACTCTGTCCTTTTTACCTGGCGATACCAGTTCACTACGCCTGGAGGGAGTGAGAAGGGGGGAGGACAGGGGGTTGGCGGGAACTTAGGGCCCAATAAGGCGACTGCTAGGAATTGGTTGGTACTGCCCTGCGAGAAAAGCACTCCAGCGAGCAGTATAGGGACCATTAGCGGAAATGAGTCAGCATTTTAGAGATTTGCTTTCCAAAAGAAAAAGATGTGGTTTCTCAGACGACCGTCAAACATTCTTTGTTGAAACGAAAAATGTCAAGCTCCCCTTCAGAGTAAACTAAGGAGTGCCGCGGCAAATGACTTCAAGATGGTTCGGAGGAAGGTGTGGAAAGAGTACAAGGGCACAACAAACCATAGAGGGGATCCCTGGAGCGGGACAGTAGGGGCTAGGCAGGAAATGGGCCTTGGTTCTCGTGTTGGCAGTAGTGGGCTTCCTCGCACTAATCTTTGTTAACTTTCAAAATTTCAGGAAAGACGTCTTACGTTTTCCAACCGAAAACACTACGTCAAAGATGGCAATCTTGCATCCTTGTTGGAAAAGGAAAGGGGGAGGTGCCCCTTTTCCTGTGGGTCATTTCATGGGAAACGTTACAGGGTCCAAAAAAGACCGTGACTGATTTTGTCGAAAAAAATTCGGTTAATTGTCGAGTATGTGAATACCTTTCTTTTTATAGTATTTTCGAGGAAAAAAATATCTCACGTAAGCGCCTTTCGAAGTTTTGCGAACACGCGAAAGTTGCTCGCAGGTGAATATTTTTGAATCAGGCGTGAAAGCAGATTAAAAAACAAATTCATTATATTATCGCGTACGCATCGTTGTTTGATGCAACGTCATTATTGCCCCCATATAAGACACATGCTGCCTTTTCTCGGTACAATAAAGCAGCAAAAAATTGTGCATTTCCAGAATTTGTTATTATAAACGTTGTTCATATTTCAATCACAATAAAATTTTTACCGTCCACTTAATAGTAGTCGTCTGCCAAAAATATATTGATCTTTCTTTAAAGAGTATTTTTTAGAAAATCAGTCCCAAAGTTGGAAAAAAGTGATGCTTTTCTTAGATTGAGACCAAAATTAAGCATAAAGGCCATCGAGATAAAAGACTTGAGATTACTCTTTAAACATACAGACTTATTAGCTTGCAATCCACAGTCTTTTGTTTGAATAAATTTTGTATGCCGCAAAAAATTTTTTTTTTGAAAGTTCACTACCAGTGTCATGGGGTTTGCACTACCGAAATGCGCTTTCACCGCATCACACGTGCGCTGCACCGACCTTTTTTTTTGGTACGCATGTTTTCTTTAGGCCTTTGCCAAGCGAGGACGTTCTCAGTCAGTTGATGCCAGTAAGTATCCATCTTGAACGAGGTCCTTTCCTCGCCTTAACACTCATTTTTGGCCACAGCGTGGCCATGTAAACGAATAAAACATAGATGTGACGATTATTGTGTGGAAGGTATTCGTAAACGATTTTGAATTATTCAGCGGCCGTATGCGAATATCACATAGTGATTCATGCATAGTAGTGTCTTCCGCATAATTGTAGTCAAGGAAAACATGCCACCAAAATTGTGTGTGTATTCCTTTAAAAAAAATTATACGTGTAACGTTAAGAGACCGGAAGCGGGCAGAGTGGGGGAGGGAATAAACGCCGGTTAATGATATGCTAGTCGAAATCAAGAGGAAGAAATGGGCTTGGGCAAGGCATTTAATACGAAGGCAAGATAACCGCTAGCCTTTAAGGGTAACGGAGAGGATTCCAAGAGAAAGCAAGTTTAGCAGGGCGCTACAGAAGGTTAGTTAGGCGGATGAGATAAAGAAGTTCGCAGGCATAGGGCGTGTGCAGCTGACAAGACTGGGTTAATTGGAGAGACATGGGAGAGGCCTTTGCCCTGCAGTGGGTGTAGTCAGGCTGATGATGATGATGATGACTCCTTTAAAGGGACAGTGAGGAGAACTAGCATTTTTTTTTTGTTAGCAAAATCTGGTAGTTCGACATTTCATGGTTTTGTTGCCGCTTGTCCGGGCGCGAAAGATGCATTTATTTCAAGGAAATTTGTATTCATAGTTTAAAATGTTTTTCCCGCTCCTCTGATTCAAACTCAGGGAACTCTTATGAAGCCACGGCAACTCTTATGACGTCACAGAACGGCGTGACGTGAATCGTGACGTAAACGCAACTGCGTGATTTCTGCCGGCTAGCGGTGTGGTGTGCAACCTTCCTTTGCAAGCCTCAGAGGTTTGTGACGTCCATGAAGTAAGGATAATTCCTCCAAGGTGGCGCCTCTTGTCCTAGGAAGTCATCACGCTTGTACTTGCGAGATTGGCCTGTGGCGGCGATACCTGTATTTTGGTTCGTGCTATTTTCTACATTACAAGAGCTTTGTTTTCAGGAAGAGTGGCGTTTTTGTGATCAGGAGCTGGTATTCTATGGATACAAGCCAACTTCAATTTCTCCTCAGTGTCCCTTTAAAAACCCGGTTCGACACCTTCCCTTGACTCTCCTACGCCACAGGAGTACCTTGGGTTCTCTGCTACTAATGCGCCGCCACAAGGCAACGAGACTTTCTTAGACCTGCACGGCCGCAAGCTCCGTATGCCTTCACGGGGGCTGGTATCACAAACTGGAAGGAGGATAAGGAGAAATTTTCCAATCACGAAAAGTCAGGAGGGCATAGAAACGCTGTCTACCAGCACAGCAGCCTGCAGGCGACGTCGGTTCGTAACCAAGTCAACACTCAAGCTCTAAGGCAGCAGGAGATAGCGAAGCGCTCTCTGAAGCTTAATTTTCAGGCATCCGTGTACCTATTGCGCCAGGGTCTACCATTCCGTGGTCACACAGACAAGGAAGGGAACGTCCATCAGTACCTCATGTTACGCGCACAAGATAGTGATGAATTCACAACTGGTATGAAACGGAACACGACGTACACTTCTGCACTGCTGCCAAATAAGATAATAAACCATTTTGTAGAGACCATGCAAGAAACACTGTGCAGCGTCATTCCGGCAACCGACTACGCCATAATTGTAGATTGGACGCGCGGGACGTCGCCGGTGTTGAGCAGGAAAGCACATCTGTGCAATACGTCGATGACACAATGACTGACAAACTTTTATAGCTTGCTTTAACTACGTTACCTCTTACTCATCACGTCTCTTGATTTCTTGGGGTCTGCTGCCACCTTCTTTCGGCGTCAAGTCCGAGGAATTCCAGATGGTGACTACCGTAGTAAATCGATATAGCAACGAAATTGGTGATTGATTGGTGACTTCACTATTGTATCCAATTGGGGATTGATTGAGGACTTAACTTATAAATCCAAGATGTCGGCCAATAATAATAATTAATTGAGGACATAAATAATAAATCCAAGATGGCGGCAGCTAACGCTCGTTACTTGAACTTGTTCCAGACGCTGGCGGCATCTTTTTTTATAGAAGTAGGATAATAATAATAATAATTGGTTCTTGGGGAAAGGAAATGGCCCAGTATCTGTCTCATATATCGCTGGACACCTGAACCGCGCCGTAAGGGAAGGGATAAAGGAGGGAGTCAAAGAAGAAAGGAAGGAGAGGTGCCGTAGTGGAGTGCTCCGGAATAATTTCGACCACCTGGGGATCTTTAACGTGCACTGACATCGCACAGCACACGGGCGCCTTAGCGTTTTTCCTCCATAAAAACGCAGCCGCCGCGGTCGGGTTCGACCCGGGAACTCCGGATCAGTAGTCGAGTGCCCTAACCACTGAGCCACCGCGAAGTAGGATGACAAATGGACAATCGCGGGATATTCCTTACCTGACCTCCTGGTCTTTGTAGTTCACCTACTGTAGGAAACTCTTCATCGTCAATGCTAATGATAATAAGATATGTACAAAGAGCGCGTCGGCCGTGAACCACTCCGGTTTAACGCCGGCCAAATATTTTCGAACGCCAGACATGCAGCAATTCCTCAGTTGTTTCTCGTCCATTCGTTTAAACCGTCGTGAACAGAGGCTGTCCGACTAACGCGAGATGCCATCTACTGGGAAACAAAGGTCAGTTTATCGTGAAACTAAAAAAAAAACCCCGATTTCACATAGGCTGACTCCCAGAGCAGCTTTCAGTGGCACCGCCATATTGAATCGATTCAGGCGCTCCCTCTAGGTAGTGAAGATCACCAATACGCTGCAGCATGCAGGCAGGCTGTGATATTTTTTGTAGCGAGAGCTACACTGGGCTACCAGCAGTGCATTTCGCAGTGGCTGGGACAGGCCAGTTGTGCGCATGCGCAGTTACTATGGAAACCGGAGATTTGCAGCAGGTGCGGCGTGCGCTCTACCGTCGGAGGAAAGCGCAGCGCGAGCTTCATCGCCGCACGCCGCTCTATCACCCGAACCGCGCGTCGCATGCGCAGGATTGCGTATAAAAGGCGGAGATATAATAGGCGTCTTTATCACAACGTTTGACATGGAATCACAGAAGGAGAGTCCAGGCGCTGCTAAGCGGCAGTATGGACAAGAGAAGAGAAACTCTTCCGATCCTGAGGTCGTCGCCTGGCTTACTCAACAAAGATAGAATGTCCGTGAGAAGGCGAAGAGTGCAGCGGAGACGCCCGAACAGAGAGAGTAACGGCTTGCCAAACGGAGATGCCAGACTGCCGACCGTATTAGACGGCGCATAGCCGCCGAGATGGAGCCCAATGTCTATCATTGCTAACAATACAGTGACCACAACAAGCCCAGCCAGGGAAATGTACCTCTCGCCACGTATAGGCTGGCATAGCCGAGCTAAGCCACTGCCAATTTTTTTTTTTTTTTTTTGCAGCGATAGCTGTATCCGCCGCACCTTTACAAACGCGCCTTAACACAGATTGCACCACGGATGTGTGAGGAGGAGCGGAGCCATCGCTACGAATGGCGAGGGGAGAGGAACGCCAGCTGCGCGCTAACCAGGCCGGTCACAGTCATAGATGCGGTCGGTGAGAAGGAGCACCAGCTGCTGGCCAAGCGGACGAGGGGAAGCGCAGCCAAAGCTACGCATACAAAGCCACAAAGTAGATAACCACGATTAATGTCGGCGTTGTCAGTAGTGGGCGAAGAGTGCAGCGAATCCTGTGACATTGGGTGCGTTCCAATACTCCCAAGTAGACGGCTACTTAGACCTCTAGCCGGACAGCCGCCATCTTGGGACGCGTTCCATTTCTCACGAAGCAATAAGACTGCTTCGCCGAAGTCCACATCGATGCAGGCTAACTTGCTGTCTAAAGATGGCGGACCTCATGTACGCGGATGAGCGAGTCGTGCTCTAGCGGGCGTCGGACTGTGCACGGAGTATAGGAAAGGAAAAATGTGAGTCATTACCTTATGTTATTTGCTACGCAAAGTAGTGTCCAATTAATCTTCGGGGACGTGCGATTCCTAACAGTGAATCACGCAGGAAAAAATCGTTCACTTGAGAGCTCTGCTACAGCAGCGGACGCTGTAGGTCTGTTTACGTGGTCTGTTTACGTGATCCGGCATCTGACGATGCCGGATCTTAATTAGCACCTTGATTTTAGAGATTAATACTCGTCGCAGTCGTTGGGTTCTTCGACGGGCGTTAAGACGGCTGGCGTGACGGTTAACAAATGTGTTCTTCTGTTGCTGTATTAGTTGCATCAACTCTTTCGCGTACATTCTTTTTTATCTCTACACTCTCAGAACAAGCACACCGGCATGTTGCGAATTGATTTTAGACTTTGCAGGATTAAAGCTCGCTGCTTTCTTTAGGTTTCTCGTCGGCTCCGAGTTCCACGTACGGCAGACAGCGGGTTTAATGGCACGCATGTGTTTTCCTGTTGCAGTGTATATTAGCCGTATCGCATTTCGCGCATATTGATTACAGTCTTTCGTATTCTTTATTATGTTTACAGCGCCGTCTGGACGAGCACTTTCGAGGTGCATGTACAGTTTAGCATCAATAATAAAAGAATAATTGCATATCTCTTTAGCGTTGTCTTCGGAGAGAGGCCCCGTCTGCTACATGTAGACTGACCGATAGGCACATCCACCAGTCCGGTTTACGCGCAATGTCATTCCAGAAAAAAATGTGAAAATTTGTTGAAAACACGATTTTAATGATCGTTATTGCTCAGTTTGAGAAAAATTGTAGTACAACTGTTCATAAGCTTTATTTTTACCTTATTATGCCGCGAGACGGCGTGAGCAGTAGAAAAGTTCAAATACATGGGCTTCTAGACGTATGCCACTCTCACTAGACGGCTTCCTAAACGTCACACTAGACGTCTTGTTAGACGTCTAGAGTATTGGAACGCAGCCATTGTGGACATGGGTCTTCAGAAAAAAGCAAACGACTCCCCGGACTTTTCCACATTTGGCGTGCTAGAAAGTGTAGAGCATGTTTTAGTGGCGTGCCCAGCATATGCACGAGAATGAGTCATGCTAGCACCTACTTGAAGTCTTTGGACGCTATGCCCTTCGTGGAGGATTTGACCCTCGGCGCTTGGCCAGATAGTTCGAAAACTCTACAGGTAACGCGAGCGTTCTCACGTTTTTAAGCGTCACGGGCTTTGACTGGCTTTTGTAATGTTTGAAAGTGTACCTTGTTTTTTTTCATCTGCTTCATCCCATCATCATCATCATCCCCCATCGTGACAGTCTTTTTTCTCCTCTTCCCGTTCCCCAGTGCAGATTAGCAGACCAGTGTACATATATTTTTCAGCCCAATCTAACTGCTTTAACCTAAACCCACCCCTCTCTCTCTCCGCCGCGGAATCTCCCTCATAAATGACGTGACTGTCTCAAGTATCAAAGGTGTCACAGCAGGAGATGTTCTTTAATTACATGGTCGGGCTGGAGGAGGGATTCGGCGAGGCTCGCGCTTGGTCAATTCGCGTCTATACTGGCCACGTAACTTCGTCTAATCTCGATAATGGTGAGTTCCCTGAAGTGTTTTCTTCATTTCTCTTTCTACTTGCCATTCTTATTTTCTCACGCATCATATCTGAGCGCTGGTTGTGAAAAAAACGACGTGTTACCTCGCGCGGGTGCTGCGCGAGCTATTTGGAAGCGCGCGCACCCGAGCTGCTGTTGGCCGACCCTCAGCCGAAGGACTTCGTCCCTGCGATGCTGAAACATGTGAGTTCCCCGTATTTCGCTGCAACATCTTCGTCTGTCCGTCGACAGATATGGCCGGCGCGCTGGCTCAGCGCTCGGATCAACAGAAAGAGGGCACGGTTTCAATCTGTTCAATACGAGGGGCGGCGACCGCCTTTCGATGGAGGCCAAAGATAAGACTCCCGTGTGCTAGTTAAAGAACCTCAAACAGTTTAAAATAAATAAGAGCCCTCCAGAAGGGTGCTTTTTTTTCTTCATCCACGGTGGCTCAGTGGTTAAGCGCTCGGTTATTGAGCTGGAGTACCCAGCCGCGGCGGCTGCGTTTCGATGGCGGCGAAACGCTAAATGCACCCTTGTGCTGTGTGATGTCAGTTCACGTAAACATCCCCAGCTGGTCGAAATTATTCCGGAGCCCTCCACTACGGACATCATTCTCTTTCTTCTTTCACTCCCCTCCTTCATGGCGTCTGGAGCCGACGCCACGTTACCTCCTGGATTTTGTCGCGCTTTCTTTCTGGTGGCAATTAGATCCCTTTTTTCAGTTTAAACTGATTGGTGTAGGTGTGAAAGGATATGAATGCATCTCTCGGGAACTTTGGGGACTCAACCCGGCTCACTACTCGGCTGACATAACCTTGAGCTAAACTGTGAGCCAACTCGTTTCCCCTGTTCCCCGAGTGTGCCGGAGCACCCATATTATTTCCACTTCTCTTTGGTTCCAGACTTGATGTCTTAAAATTCGTTTTGTCTCCTTGGAGATCCTGCCCTGCGGCAAATTGTTTACAGCGACCTTAGAGTCACTAATTATGGTGACTGCTTTGGTGCTGACCATTGCCATGGCGATAGCCTCATCTCCGCTGTCCCTGAGTTCTTTGTTTTGACCGAACCAACCGTTAATGTTTCACCCGAGTCGCTCATGCCGACGATCACAAAGGAGTCGCCTCCTTCGTATTCCACCACATCTGCATAGGTTGTGTATTCCGAGCCTTCTAACTTGGCTTCAAGGGCCTTAGCTCTTGCTCGCCTCCTGCCTTCGTGAAAAACAGGGCGCATGTTTTTTTTGGAATAGGTTTAAAAGTCAGTAATTTTCCCACTTCGGTTAGAAACTTTGCCCGCGCGTTTCTATCCGGGATTCTGTCATGTGTAAGATCCCCTTTCCAGTTTAAACTAATTGGCGTAGTTGTGAAAGGATATAAATTCATATATCGTGAAATTTGGGGACTCAACCGGCTCACTGTTCGGCTGACATAACCACGAGCTGTGGGGAAATTGCGCTGAAGTATGCTGTGCCTATTGCAGCCCCATAACACACTGCCCAGCGAGAAGACCAATCAGTTTTGGTTAGTACTATTAGTACTTTTGCGCGCCACCTTCAGGCGCTTATTGGTGTGAGCCTCTGCGCTCTGTCGAAGGCGCACGTGCCGTGCGTCAGCTATCTGGGCTACGCCGAGAGAAGCTAGGCAATTAATGCTGTCAGCCAAACGCGGGTATCTAATCGCGTAGAATGTGTTCTCGCGTTTTCAGCGACCCAAGCGGCTGACAAAAGCAGTTTTGAGTCACCGAATGGAACAATTGCAGTGCCACCTTGGCAGGGCAGGTTCCCCATACTGTGAGCCAACTCGTTTCCCCTGTTCCCTTAGTGTACCGGCGCCCATAATAGTTCCACCTCACTTTGGTTCTAGTCTCAATGTCTTAGGATTCGTTTTGTCTCCTTAGAGATAATACCACGCGCGGAATTGTTTATCGCGACTTTGGAGTCCCTAATTATGGTAACTGCTTTGTCGGTGACCATTCACATAGTGATAGCCGCCTTCTCCGCTGTCCCTGAGTTCTTTGCTTTGACCGAACCAACCGTTAATCTAGCAAAACGTTGATTTGGGCGAGTTGGTAGATATTCATGATTTGAACAGCGCAAACTACAAGGGACAAGAAAAGAAGGGAAACAGGACAAGCGCTGACTCGCAACTAAAAGGTTTATTCAATGAAACCTTCTTATATGAAGAAACAATCAAAGGGAAAAAAACAACACAAAAAAACTAAAAACCATGAAACGCAACATTCGTCAGGTGCTCCCGAGATAATTCATCTCCCTATCGCAAAGGAACACAGAAGGTTTGCTGACGCACTTCAGTTGATCCCCTGCGATGTGAAAAGCCTCGACAACTTCTCGTGTCGTCTGATCACTGTGGGTGTATAGCACACGGGTTTGATTGAATAATGCAGTGCATTTTTTCTTTTTCTTTTTCATGACTTTACATTCTAGACAATGTTTGACCAAATGCGAAAGGTCATCACCATTGTTTAAGTTGTTCCTGTGCTCTTGTAGGCGCTTGTTAAGGCAACGCCCTGTCTGACCAATGTAACGCGCTCCACAGGAAAGGGGTACACTGTATACGACACATGTTTTACAGGCCACAAACTTATCCCTGTGCGCAACACCACATCCTTCTTTTTTCTCCTTGGCCTCTTTCTTTCTTTCAATGGCAGGGCATATCTGTTTGAGCTTGACGGGGGCTGTAAGGAACACGCCAACTTTGTACCTACTTGCTACGTTCTTTAGTCCGTGGGAGACGCGGTGAACATATGGCAAAACGGCAAATTTCTTCTTTTCAGGCTGGACGTCTGTCGTGAGCGGAGTGGCCAGACGCTTTAATGACTGAATTAAACGAGAACACGCCCCTGCTATCATCTGGTCTTGATATTCAGCAAACTTAACCCTAGACAACTGGGTCTGGAAGCTATCTTGAATGGTGTGATGACAGGACCTGGTCAAAGCACTTCGCAAGCAGGAACTGATAATGCTATTTTTTACCAATTTGGAATGACCGGAGTGAGAATTAAGAAGTGTCTTTGACGACCTCGGGTTATACTTCCAGAACACATGGTTCTGCTCGAACTGCAGCCGCGCGTCTAAAAACTGCAGTTCGTCGTTAACTGGTGCCTCAAACGTGAACTGTAACCCCGACCCACACTCCCTGAACACTTTTAGAATGTCAACCATTCGAGCCGGAAAACGCCCACGTTCTACAAAAATAAGATAGTCATCGACATATCTGACAGTCTTGAGATGTAGGCCAGACAGGTTCTTTTCCAGATCCCTGTCAACGTACAACAGAAAAAGGTCACTTAAGACAGGGGCGACGCTGGACCCGCTGCACACTCCTGATTTCTGCGCAAATAGCTTGCCTTGCCATCCTATGAATGTGGAATGCAAATAAAACCGTACCAATTCAAGGAAGTTTTCCACAGACATCCCGCATCGTGTTACGAACGCCATTTCGTCATTATCATCTGTAATATACCTTTTCACACGCTTTAACAGGCAGTCATGAGGAAGGCTATAATACAGGTCTGTGACATCGATACTGAAGGCTGCACAGGCACTCGGGTTGTTCTCCTTCAAGAAGGAAACGAGGGCGTCGGAGTTGGGGATCTTGAGAGGGTCGAATGCATCTAAGGACGAAAGATGGCGTTGCAAAAATTTTGACACGTGGTGTTGCCATGTGCTCCTTTCCGATACAATCGCTCTGAAGGGTACATCAACTTTATGCGTCTTCGCGGTGAAAAATATGTCCAGGTGCAATTTCTTGCACTGCCCAACCTGCTTGGCCAAGCGTTCGAGGCCGAGAGTGTTCAGAAGGGAGACGCCTTGCTCCTTGACCTTGGTCTCTTTCAGCGGAGACAACTCGAAGTTCTTCATGACGGCGGCCAGGGCTTTTTCTTGGAATTGGCTTTCAGAAAAGATGGTAAAACAGCCTTCCTTGTCAGACATCAGGACCCTCAGATCCTTTGAACACATCCATTTCGCTATGGTGCCGACTGGATTGCGTTTGGCTGCTTTTGTCATGGTGCGCTCTAGGACTTCGACGCACTCTGTAATGCAACGGGGCCTATCATTTTCTTCCACCTTTTTGGCTATTGACCTTGATAGGGTGAGCTTTTCCGCCTTGTCTAGTGTGGGTTCAAAGGCATGCTTCGGGCCTAGCTTGAGTACGCTGCTGATGCTCTCGGGAATCTGTTGGTCAACAAAAGAGAAAACCTTGCCTTCTTGTAAGCCGCTCTTCTTATTCTTGGTCGGTAGTCGAGGACGAACATTGTTCCAGAGGAACTCGGTGAGACGATCAGATGTGGCACACCAACCACGGTAGGCACGGCCCATGCGCTGACTACCGTAGATGCGCCCGCAGGAAACAATCAGACAGTCCTTGAAGTGACGGACTTGTCTCCACGACTCCGAGGTCAGGATGCGGCACAACCTTCGGCTGTGTCCTGAGGACGGCTGAAGGAACCCAAAGGTAACCGCGAGTTCTGGAGGTGTTGAGCCGAGTCTCGCATACCACGATGCCTTCCTTGCTTGGCATACACAAATGGCTATGAGCGGCGCGAGCAACGCGGGGTTGTAGAAGGAAATGTTAGGACAGTGAAAAGAGCCCGTTGCATAAGAAATATGATTTAGCAAAACGTTCATTTGGGCGAGTTGGTAGATATTCATGATTTGAACAGCGCGAACTACAAGGGACAAGAAAAGAAGGGAAACAGGACAAGCGCTGACTCGCAACTAAAAGGTTTATTCAATGAAACCTTCTTATATGAAGAAACAATCAAAGGGAAAAAAACAACACAAAAAACTAAAAACCATGAAACGCAACATTCGTCAGGTGCTCCCGAGATAATTCATCTCCCTATCGCAAAGGAACACAGAAGGTTTGCTGACGCACTTCAGTTGATCCCCTGCGATGTGAAAAGCCTCGACAACTTCTCGTGGCGTCTGATCACTGTTGAAGTTGTCGAGGCTTTTTACATCGCAGGGGATCAACTGAAGTGCGTCAGCAAACCTTCTGTGTTCCTTTGCGATAGGGAGATGAATTATCTCGGGAGCACCTGACGAATGTTGCGTTTCATGGTTTTTAGTTTTTTGTGTTGTTTTTTTCCCTTTGATTGTTTCTTCATATAAGAAGGTTTCATTGAATAAACCTTTTAGTTGCGAGTCAGCGCTTGTCCTGTTTCCCTTCTTTTCTTGTCCCTTGTAGTTCGCACTGTTCAAATCATGAATATCTACCAACTCGCCCAAATGAACGTTTTGCTAAATCATATTTCTTATGCAACGGGCTCTTTTCACTGTCCTAACATTTCCTTCTACAACCCCGCGTTGCTCGCGCCGCTCATAGCCATTTGTGTATGCCAAGCAAGGAAGGCATCGTGGTATGCGAGACTCGGCTCAACACCTCCAGAACTCGCGGTTACCTTTGGGTTCCTTCAGCCGTCCTCAGGACACAGCCGAAGGTTGTGCCGCATCCTGACCTCGGAGTCGTGGAGACAAGTCCGTCACTTCAAGGACTGTCTGATTGTTTCCTGCGGGCGCATCTACGGTAGTCAGCGCATGGGCCGTGCCTACCGTGGTTGGTGTGCCACATCTGATCGTCTCACCGAGTTCCTCTGGAACAATGTTCGTCCTCGACTACCGACCAAGAATAAGAAGAGTGGCCTACAAGAAGGCAAGGTTTTCTCTTTTGTTGACCAACAGATTCCCGAGAGCATCAGCAGCGTACTCAAGCTAGGCCCGAAGCATGCCTTTGAACCCACACTAGACAAGGCAGAAAAGCTCACCCTATCAAGGTCAATAGCCAAAAAGGTGGAAGAAAATGATAGGCCCCGTTGCATTACAGAGTGCGTCGAAGTCCTAGAGCGCACCATGACAAAAGCAGCCAAACGCAATCTAGTCGGCACCATAGCGAAGTGGATGTGTTCAAAGGACCTGAGGGTCCTGTTGTCTGACAAGGAAGGCTGTTTTACCATCTTTTCTGAAAGCCAATTCCAAGAAAAAGCCCTGGCCGCGGTCATGAAGAACTTCGAGTTGTCTCCGCTGAAAGAAGCCAAGGTCAAGGAGCAAGGCGTCTCCCTTCTGAACACTCTCGGCCTCGAACGCTTGGCCAAGCAGGTTGGGCAGTGCAAGAAATTGCACCAGGACATATTTTTCACCGCGAAGACGCATAAAGTTGATGTACCCTTCAGAGCGATTGTATCGGAAAGGAGCACATGGCAATACCACGTGTCAAAATTTTTGCAACGGCATCTTTCGTCCTTGGATGCATTCGACCCTCTCAAGATCCCCAACTCCGAAGCCCTCGTTTCCTTCTTGAAGGAGAACAACCCGAGTGCCTGTGCAGCCTTCAGTATCGATGTCACAGACCTGTATTATAGCCTTCCACATGACTGCCTGTTAAAGCGTGTGAAAAGGTATATTACAGATGATAATGACGAAATGGCGTTCGTAACACGATGCGGGATGTCTGTGGAAAACTTCCTTGAATTGGTACGGTTTTATTTGCATTCCACTTTCATAGGATGGCAAGGCAAGCTATTTGCGCAGAAATCAGGAGTGTGCATCGGGTCCAGCGTCGCCCCTGTCTTAAGTGACATTTTTCTGTTGTACGTTGACAGGGATCTGGAAAACAACCTGTCTGGCCTACATCTCAAGACTGTCAGATATGTCGATGACTATCTTATTTTTGTAGAACGTGGGCGTTTTCCGGCTCGAATGGTTGACATTCTAAAAGTGTTCAGGGAGTGTGGGTCGGGGTTACAGTTCACGTTTGAGGCACCAGTTAACGACGAACTGCAGTTTTTAGACGTGCGGCTGCATTTCGAGCAGAACCATGTTTGCTGGAAGTTTAACCCGAGGTCGTCAAAGACACTTCTTAATTCTCACTCCGGTCATTCCAAATTGGTAAAAAATAGCATTATCAGTTCCTGCTTGCGAAGTGCTTTGACCAAGTCCTGTCATCACACCATTCAAGATAGCTTCCAGACCCAGTTGTCTAGAGTTAAGTTTGCTGGATATCAAGACCAGATGATAGCAGGGGCGTGTTCTCGTTTAATTCAGTCATTAAAGCGTCTGGCCACTCCGCTCACGACAGACGTCCAGCCTGAAAAGAAGAATTTTGCCGTTTTGCCATATGTTCACCGCGTCTCCCACGGACTAAAGAACGTAGCAAGTAGGTACAAAGTTGGCGTGTTCCTTACAGCCCCCGTCAAGCTCAAACAGATATGCCCTGCCATTGAAAGAAAGAAAGAGGCCAAGGAAAAAAAAAAGAAGGATGTGGCGTTGCGCACAGGGATAAGTTTGTGGCCTGTAAAACATGTGTCGTATACAGTGTCCCCTTTCCTGTGGAGCGCGTTACATTGGTCAGACAGGGCGTTGCCTTAACAAGCGCCTACAAGAGCACAGGAACAACTTAAACAATGGTGATGACCTTTCGCATTTGGTCAAACATTGTCTAGAATGTAAAGTCATGAAAAAGAAAAAGAAAAAATGCACTGCATTATTCAATCAAACCCGTGTGCTATACACCCACAGTGATCAGACGACACGAGAAGTTGTCGAGGCTTTTCACATCGCAGGGGATCAACTGAAGTGCGTCAGCAAACCTTCTGTGTTCCTTTGCGATAGGGAGATGAATTATCTCGGGAGCACCTGACGAATGTTGCGTTTCATGGTTTTTAGTTTATTGTGTTGTTTTTTCCCTTTGATTATTTCTTCATATAAGAAGGTTTCATTGAATAAACCTTTTAGTTGCGAGTCAGCGCTTGTCCTGTTTCCCTTCTTTTCTTGTCCCTTGTAGTTCGCGCTGTTCAAATCATGAACCGTTAATGTTTCTCCCTAGTCGTTCACGCCGACGATCACAAAGGAGTCGCCTCTTTCGTATTCCACCGCATCTGTATAGGCTGTGCATTCCGAGCCTTCTAACTTAGCTTCAAGGGCCTTTGCTCTTGCTTGCCTCCTGCCTTCGTGAAAAACAGGGTGCATGTTTTTTGGAATAGGTTTAAATGTACGTAATTTTCTCACTTCGCTTAGTAACTTTGCCCGCGCGTTTCTATCCGGGATTCTGTCATGTAGTCCTACGTTGCTCAGGATCTTCCACCCCACGGGTGTGGTTGCGAGCCTCCTTAATTGTGCAAATATATCTGCGTAGCATAGTTCCGTGATGGTGTTGTAGACCCCCAGTTTAAGAAGTCTTTGCGCAGGTGTGCAGTGGGGCAGCCCCATGACTGCTTGATATGCCTGCCTTATGATCCCCTCTATTTTAGATAGCCGGATACGATCACATCCTATGGAGCTTCAAAAATGTGCCGCCACATACATACTTAGTTCAAGTCCCTTCTCTAGAGCGGTGGGAGGATATAATGGCCAGCTCGGATCCGTTCACGCAATCCTGGCCACTGGGTGGGCTCACAAGGTGGCCAACGGCCATGCCCACTAAAGTTTAGTGCTACCAATACAACCCCTCATGGCGCAGTTCGGGACAGTTACTGTGCCATTTCCTTTCCATAAAAACTGTTTTCAGTTTCATCTCTTCCCCTTCATCTGTTCACTCTCGCCGCCGTTGAGGTGTCCAGCAACAAGCAAGAATGAGAGAGAAAGCTACTGCCCTTTATTTATCTGATAATGAATTTTTAAACTCCACAAATTATTCGGAGCGTAACTGGTGTGATGCGGCAATTCATACCCATGAAAGAAAAAATAGTTTTAAAATTGGTTTTTGAGGAAAGTAAATGCACAGTAATTGTCTCACATCTCTGTGGACATTCGAGCCTCGTTTTTCCTGCATCGAAACGTCGCCGCCGCGACCGGGATCCAACCCGGGAACACCGGCTCAGTAGCCGAACGCGCTAGCCAGTTTAATAATAATAATAATTGGTTTTTGGTGGAAAGGAAATGGCGCAGTATCTGTCTCATATATCGTTGGACACCTGAACCGCGCCGTAAAGGAAGGGATAAAGGAGAGAGTGAAAGAAGAGAGGAACAAATAGGTCCGTAGTGGAGGGCTCCGGAATAATTTCGACCACCTGGGGATCTTTACGTGCACTGACATCGCACAGCACACGGGCGCCTTAGCGTTTTTCCTCCATAAAAACGCAGCCGCCGCGGTCGGGTTCGAACCCGGGAACTCCGGATCAGTAGTCGAGCGCCCTGACCACTGAGCCACCGCGGCGGGGCCTAGCCAGTTTCTTAAAACTAGTTTTCAGAAAAGGAAAGGCATCGCTTTCCAAGGACGCCTCAACCACGCCCTAAAGGAACGGATTACGAAGGGAGTGAAATAAGAGAGAAAGAGTAAGCAATAAAGAAAAGGCTGGAGTAGTGAGCTGAAGAAAGTAAAGAGCAGCGTTTATCGAACCGTAGCAACCAAACCTCTAACTTGCCCTAATAGATGCTGTCACTTCGCGTTCGTAGCTTACAGTTCGCTGCAAGAAGTATCGAGGTGGAGTAAAGGTATTTCATTCATTGACGTTCAGATCGCGTCAGTAAGGTCCAAGTTTGTACTCAGTTTAAAATCAGGCAGCCAACTTTCACCGTAATGCACAACGCTATGCTCGACAAGGCCGTCACAACGCCAGTGTAATTCCACTGAAGGACAGAAGTCTGTCTCATTGACATCTAATTAGCCATGTTTGCGAGAATCGCAGTCACACTTGATCAGCAAATGCTTATTTCGCCTCTCTATCTGAACCTACGCCACAGCGAGCTGCGTCTGCTGTTCTTGCTCTTATCTTTGTAAAGTTGACATAACATCTTTGACCCTTTACTACAGTTTCGTTATAACGCGTACATATATTTATTCTTTCTTTTCCAGTCTTGAAGCCGAAACGTATCCTACGCTGAAATTCCCACATTGAATCGAAGCAGAAGAGCACTCCGCTAAACGTGCCATGACGACTGAAAAGCCATCTGTGTCAGAAAAACGCTCGCTATTAACCCTGCCCTGCCCCAGAAGTGAAGCGGCACCAGTGTGTCAGATGGTTCGTCGTGTTGCCGAGTATAACAAGATTCTCTGGAACGTAGGCCTTGAGATAAGAGAAGAAAATGGCCTGGGGGAATTGGGCATCGCTATTGCCCCGAAGGCCCTGCTCATGAACCCTTGGGAAGTCCCAAGGATTGACTGTGAAACCCTCGCCAGGATTCTGCTGCGCAACATCCTCGCCCATCATCGCTGCATTGTGGCTGTAGAGATAACTTTCTTTGTAGCGAGGAGCCCTGTCCTCCTCAGCATTCTTTAAGACAAGTACAGCGTCAGGAAGCTTATCATCTCAGATGTACCGTGCTGTGAAACGAAAGTCTTTGAAGCCCTGCAGAAGCTTGCCAACCCCTCAGATCAAAATTATTCAGACGAAGGCGGAAAATACTTCTGCTTCTCTGTCAGACTGCCACTGTTTGTAATCCCTAAGCAGCAGGGCAGTATCAAACTTACTTCGCCGGATGTCGCCGATCTGGAATTTTGCACCGGATGCGCACGACAGTTGATAAACATACTCTTGCAGAATAACACCATAAGTGACTTAACCGCCGGCTCCTGCGTGTTCACTTATGACTGCGTCGACCTCCTTCATGGCTTCGTCCTCTAGTTACAGAAACACCGCTCGCCGCTCAAGAAGCTGACAGTGCGAACACCCGAGGTTAGCAAGCGTGCACGGGAGTCTCTGGTCAGGGCCATTGCACCGAGGACGACGCTAGAAGAGTTGGTCATCGATATAGATATCTACGATGTCGAAGAGAAAGCCCTCTTTGCCGAAGTAATCGCCCGGAACCGCAATCTGCGTAAGCTAAGTGTTACGTGGCCGAGAAACTGCGTCGTGTCCATCAACAGCTGCGGCTTCGAACTTCTCGCCGGAGACGCAGCCACAATGATCGAGCCGTGGCTGGTAGCCCTGCCAGAAAACGCCACACGTTTGGCGCTGA
Source organism: Amblyomma americanum (assembly GCF_052857255.1). NCBI lineage: Eukaryota > Metazoa > Arthropoda > Arachnida > Ixodida > Ixodidae > Amblyomma > Amblyomma americanum. Next base: position 4,221,235 of record NC_135497.1, on the reverse strand, counting down.
ACGTAGACCTCTTGGGTTTCTCAGAAGAGGAGTGTTGCGCGTTCTTTCGCGCCCTGGCACTCAACAAAGCCCTCCAAAACATCAACATAAGTCATCTTCCAGCATGCGCTGACCTCAAGCAGATATGCCAAATCATTCGTCATTCCCGCTTGGCGAAGGCCATTCACATTGAAGATCACCCCCCGAGCATCGGTAGCCTTCCCATGCTTCCCGAATGCCCGAAGTGACGCCCCTCACGGTCAGCTCTTTGCACCTCAACAATTCGGGTATCTTGCGCAGAAGCTTCGAAATCCTCGTCTCCTCCAATCACGTTACTTCACTTCGCGTGTGCCTGCAGAACTGCTTCCTTGATAAGATCCAAGCTGCCATGGCAGCCTATATAATGGAAGCACGCACACTGAAGGACTTAGAAGTGCACGCCTACGTCGATGAACCCGAACTCGAAGACCAGCAGCATGACCCTGACGCCGGAAAGCTTCTCGTGAACGCGCTGGCATCCAACCTCAGCCTCACCCGAATCACAGTAAGAGAGCTGCCTCTAAGCGAAGACACTGTGAGTTCCTCGCGAACGGCTTTGCCAACAGCCAAAATCTATCCGAGCTCGCGATCGCGGTGCTCAGCCGCGATAGCTACAACTCCTTTTTGCAGACGCTGGTGTCGGGCATCGAAAGCAATTACCGCCTGCTCCGCGTTGGTCTTCCAAGTTGCAAAGGCCGTAACACAGAGCTCCTTGTCATTCGCAGCATCACGAGGCGCAACGCCAGTCTCTTTACCAGAGCAGCCCGCTTCGTGATGGGTGACCACGATCCTTTCAACGCACGCGCGGTCGAGCTCGTCTCGGGACATGAAAGGGTCCTCAGCATCATTCAATAAAATGCTGGCGTCGATGCCAGGGAAGCGGCGACGATGGTCAGTCGTGCCTTGGGGCTTCGATGTTTGACGGGTCTCGACGACTACATGAGACTGGCTGGCGTGGTCAAGCGACGGGTTCAGTGCATCGGCGGACGCGATAGCTCAGTGCAACTCGACGAGCTCAGCTACGACTGCTGGATTCACATCCGCAAATTCCTGACTGTGGCCAACGTTTTGGGAGCTGACTGCTTGTGAAGCTGTGATCGGACATTGTTTGGAGGTAAGCTTGCAACGTTGTTCTTTACCTCGTTATTATGAAGCGAATAACGACTATTTTAATTAGTGAACATTTGTCTCGCTTACATGTGCGCCACACTTAACACTGAGGGTTATGCATGAAATGAAGGCCTCGAATAGGGTTATGCCAACGCATGGGTGGTTGTTTGCACTAGAATAACCCTACCCTCAACAGATTTAAAAATACAGCGCCTGGTGTTTAAAGCAAGGGAAAACAATTACTGGTCCTTATCGAACCGGTGAACCGTATGAATTGCAGTTTGAAACGAACGTAGTTAGGCTGCACACAGGCACACTTGTACGGTGGGCTCACGGACCTTTAATTCCATGTCAATAATGCTGAAGACAAAGAAAAGGCAAAGTGAACACTTCGTCTAAGCCTTGGGTAATCGTCATCGACCCTTCCTGGTTTCTTCGATTATGTAAAAGCGGTGCTTGTTAAAATCGTGATACCACACTGATGTTCCCCCATTCTCTCGAACAATTTACCTTAGCACACCTCTTAGTCGCCTTCAAGGATATTTTGTGCGACATTTTGTAATTTGGTAAATTTAAATATATCAGGGTAATGTAAATTAAATTTCGGTAAGTGTTATGTATTTCGGCTTACGCTTTACATTGCACGCTGAAGTGTAGGACTATACGGATAGTGCAAACAGCTTACATCATCAAAGAAAACGAAGGCAGGATGCCGCAGTATTGAGGGTACGGTATAGCTGCTGACGAAAATACAATAGTGGCGTTGTTTTTTCTTCGGACATCAGACAAGATCGCAATTTAATCGGTTTTTCTCATCACGAACAAAAGCCAAATTTAACCTCTCGAACGGCTCCAATTAGTTTTAAAAGCCTAATTAGTTGCTTGTTTTTCCACTCGTTGCTAAGGCTGCGCCCCACCAGATCGTGCCCTCTCTGCTGAGATACAGGTACAGAAGGTCCAGGTACATAACTACGCACCGACGCCCTAGCTCGAAAATAAGCCTGCCGAGCAGGGCACACTGACTATACCCTCTCTCAGACACCTCGTCCGGACATCCCTCACAAGGCACCCTTCTAACGCCCGCTCCGCTCAGCCCATCTTAGCATCCCCTTTAAGGAAACGCACACGCGGCCTCATTCCCCCGCGAAGTTTCCCCTTCCCTCATGACTGCCCGAAATAATCCACACCGGCTGGAGAGGCGGAAATTCGCCACCTGCTGTGGACCAGTAGACACAGTCAACAGGGCACTAGATGTCAATCCGGCATCTGTCTTCCCAGCATGCGTCGGGCGTCCATGGTGGATGAAGTGAAAAGGCGCCAGCTTACCTACAAGGCTTCACTAAGTAACTATATGGTTGCAAGTACACGGGAGCAGCGGCCAGCGCCGGAGACCGCAGCGCCGCCACTCGGCTGCGAGCCCGCTCCCGCCGCGGGTGGTCGCTTACTTTCGGCGAAGTCGCTACTCGACATGCGTGCAGCCAGCATAGCCTCCTGACAGGCAGCACTCATCAATCTGTGCTTGTATAATATGGTAGATAAGTGCAACATTAAAGGAGTATAGACACCTAATTTTGGTGTCATGTTTTCTTCTCTATATTGATGCGGGAGGCACTACTACGCATGAATCACAATGTGATATTCGATTACGCCCGCTAAAAAGTTTAGAGTCGACTTTTTCCGTTGTCCTGTTTCGGTTTCAACAGCCGAATGATGGCTGTGACGTCAGAGTATATTTGTGTCTCGTGCGTCATGAAAAATCGCCTTAAAATCGTTGCTTCATCGTTTAATTCACTGCAGTGTTGAAGCCAGCCTCCTTCAAGAGCCGGAATGACAACGATTGAGGAAGCATCAGATGGCTTGAAAATTGTTTTTTGGGGGGGGGGGGGGCGGGAGGAAGGGGGCAAAGGAAATGGCGCAGTATCTGTCTCACATCTCGTTGGACACCTAATCCGTGCAGTGAGGGAAGTAATAAAGGAGGGAGTGAAAGAAGAAAGGAAGGAGGTGCCCTAGTCTCCGGAATAATTTGGACCACCTGGGGATGTTTAACGTGCACCGACATCACACAGCACAAGGGCGCCTTTTGCGTTTCATCTCTATCGAAACACTCCCACATCGGTGGAGTTCGAAACCGGGTACTCCGGTTCAGTAGCTGAGCGCCCTAAACACTGAGCCGTCGCGACTGGTTATATCGGAAACTTTTTTGTGTCTCACATGACTAGCGTAGTACAATTTGATGTCACAGTCCTCATTCGATTGTTGAAGTCGAAGCGGCACGCAAAAGAAAGGAGAGTATAAATTGTTTAGCTGTCGTACGTGATTAACAGGTGGTAATCCGTGTGTAATAATGCCTTACGCATCTTTACAAATAATAAAATGCGCAACGAGAATTTAAGTATCTCTACTGAGGATTTAAAATTCTTCGTAGATAAAGTCAGCTGCGTACGCCAGAAAGTTCTAGTGCGATTGGGCTTATCGCCATCAACACTATCACTAGCGCAGATTTATGAGTCACGAGGAAGACGATTCGTTGTCTGGTGGTCGCTTGGGAAGCCAGGCGCTCTTAGCCATTGAACGTCGAAGCATTGCTACTGACAAGATGTCAGAAAGCGAAGAAGAACCTATGTACGCCGAGCCGCAGCCGTGCGTACTGACGCCGGCTGACATGACACGCTGGACCGAGAGCGAAGTGTACATGGAGTATGTCGGCTTCGTCCTCGCCCTCAACGAGCGCGTCACGGGGAAGAAGCTGACCGATAACTTTATCGTATCAGATTCCACGTCGGATCTGCTGTCGGTGCTGGGTTCAAGAAACGCCTCCAGTCAGCCAATTAGCAGTGGCTTAGCTCGAATATGCCAGGATAGACGTAGCGTGAGCTACGCTGATCCCCTGAGCATCAATTGCCGCTGAGCAGCAATTTCGCTCTCCTTCTTCATGGCTATACCACACTGGCAAACGCCCTGCTATATGTACACTCCCACTGACACCTGTGTGCTTGCGCACAAAATGAGAGGCGCTATTAAGCAGCTCCGGGGCAGCGTCAGATGGCTACTGTGCAACGGAGGCGCACAGCTGGGCAGCGCCGGTGCCAATGCCTCTGCATCGGCTGTTACGGGTGAGGCGCGCGCGGTGCGGGCAACGGCGCGCCAGCTGTGCGCCCTGTGACGTCACTGCTCCTCGCGCATGCGCAGCACGGCTCTCCAGGAACCACGCGAAACTGCTTAACCTCGGCCAGTGTAGCTCACGCTACAAAATTCGAAGCCGGAAACGCAAATGCCATCTTCAGAACCCGCCTTGTTAAAAAAAACTGTAATGAGCAGACAACACAATTAGAGAAAAGGCAAATTTGACATTCAAGAAAACAGTGCTTCCATGTACTATTTCGTGTCTTTTTTGAGTGATTCTGTCTTTGTAAACGACATCGACGGAACAACTTATAGAGATCGTATCGAAACAAAGTGGCAACAAACGAGAAGTGGCCACTTGTTCTACAATGCCAGCGGCACCATTTCTTCCACGCACCCTCGCAACGCGTCAAGAGCAGTGCTGGCCGAGCAATTCCGCCAAAACGCGGCTTTCTTAGAGATGTAGCGCACTTAGTGCTTCCACATTGGTTGCGACGCGGTCAGCCCTGCAACGAGCTCATAAATGTCGTAGCATTTCAGGGATAATAAGCGCATTGATTTGGGCAGCAATTTTTTCCTTATAGAAAATAAACAATGATCGGATAATTTGAGCGCTTAGTTTTAGCAGGTACTTAGGATTCCTCATGAAGCTTTTCATAAGTATTTTAACAGTTCATAAAAGGGGCGTTCCTAAACCAAGTCATTCTAAGCGTGATTTCACTACAGCACCAGACAGAGCTGACGGCCGCTAGGGAAGACTAGTGGTGGCGCTCACCACGGCAGATATTTCACAAGTGCCTCCCTCTGAACCCGACCCCGAATTTCTCGTAATGCCGCCTGTTTTCTAGGCGCTCTCGCTGGCAAACGCGTATGTGAAGCTCTTGCTGCTGCATTCTGGTGGTTATGTTCAGTTCATCAACAGAGCGATATAGCACTCAGGAGACATACCAGCGTAGAAGTATAGCAGTTTAACGTACAGCCCCCGTCAAAAGTATACAGCCCAAAGCGTTTGCTTGCGAGGCCTGCAGCGTGCTTAGTTATACATCCGCAGCGGCCGTAACATCTCGAAAGAAGAATGGCTTCATGCTCTCAATCCTCCCAAGCTTTGGACTGCTAAATGTTCTAGGGAGCCGCGTTAAACAGCCTAGAAGCAAACTTCTTGGGATGTACATTTTTGACGCAGGCTGTATGCCTGTTGCGCACGCGCAGTAGTCCTATGCGGCCACGCATTTGCAACCGTGCATGCGAAGTTATCAGTTATAGAATGCTCAGTTATTTCTACAGCTGACACAATTTACGTCAGAACTGAAAGATCGGATCAATGCAAGTGAAGATAGGACCCACAAATCCCTGTGTGCCAGCAGGTGAAGTCAATGTGATCACAGGAATTTCCAAATACGCAATCTAATGGTAAACACGTTACGGAGGTTTCTGCTGTTATTGTGGTGTCTACTGTCCCAGGGGGTACAATGCTGTTTAGCAACCATGCATGCCGTAAACATTACACCAATATTGTTACATGTTACATTACATGACACAGCAACAAGCTGATCCCATGGTGTGCCTCAGCACCTGAATTTCTTATCCTGGTAGCACTCGGATGCCGTGTCCCCCCCCGCCCTAAGCGAAGGGAAGAGGGGGGGCCAGGAACCCCTGCCCCCTCCCCCCACCCCGATTTGCACCACTGCTGCAGGTTCAGCAGTGCTCTGGTAAGTGGCTCGAAGATTTACACATCGATGTGCCGCGCCCACATTAAAGCCCTCCTAGATAAAAGTGTCATTTTCCAGCAAGCGAACATGGCAGTCTGGATTCGTAATTAAAAAAAATGTAAAATAAAGTGGTGTACCATTCGCTGAAAAATATCTGTGAATGGTTTCAAGCATAGGCATTGCCATGAAACATAAGAGAACGAGCAAGGTTGCTTCACGATCTTTTCGAGACTGTATATTTGTGGCAATCGTCGAACCCTTGTGAACGAAGTTAAAAACCTGAATCACTTGAATACTTTCTCCTATGCTTCCGCAGGTTTTCGTCTCGGAGAAGAACTTATTTGGCGATCCCCTCGCTCGATCAGGGCTTCATCCTTGTATTCATGTTCTCCTCTCCTTTGGTGGAAACGTCCTGCAGGAGTCTCGTTCTGAAACCAGTGTGCGTACCTGTACCTTATTAAATAATTGCGTAATGTAGGTTCATTTGTTCCGTTATGCATTTCTAGATTAAACTATTTTTGAATCCAAAAAAGTTTACCGATGCTTACCTAACAGAAGTGAGTAAACATATACCTCGTGTTTGAGTTTATCATCATCATCAGCCTGAATACGCCCACTGCAGAGCAAAGGCTTGGCACTCCATGTCTTTCCAATTAACCCTGTTATATGACAACTTTGCTCACCGTATTCCCGCAAATGTTTTATTATCGTCCGCCCAACTAACTTTCTGCCGCCCCCTGCTACAATTGCCTTCTCTTGGCATCCACTCCGTTAACCTTAAGGACCAGCGGTTATCTTGCCTTCGCATTACATGCCTTGCCCAAGCCCATTTCTTCCTCTTGATTTCGATTAGTATGTCATTAACCCGCGTTTGTTCCCTCACCCACTCCGCCCGCTTCCGGTCTCTTATCGTCACACCCAAATATTTCTTTCCATAGTTAATTTACCCCGCAAATTTTCCACCGCCGGTATGTGCCATTCCAACAGAGGGCAACAACAACAGTGAAGAAGAGGAAAGAGGCTCAGTCGGTGTGCGAGCGGCGACGAGTGCCAGAGAAAGTGGATAAGACTCTAGTGCCCCCCTCCCTGCCGTCATCTGCTCAAAATTCGCTGCCGTATGAAGCCGTACCATCTGGACTCAAGGAACACAAGCATGGACGTGCCAGTCATGACCGACATGTGTCAGGGAGGGTCGTCACATGTTTCCACGCCTTGTATGGAAGTGGGTGTCACTGAAAGCCTGGGTGCGCTACAGACTGTCTTCGACGGAATTTACGAGGACTGCGATGAAGGGCATGGTCTTGTCCCAAAAGCAGTCATCTTCTGCCCGCAGACTCGTCAGGAGGGGTTGTCTGGAGCTGACAGCAAGATGGAGGTTGCGTTGTGGGCTCTGCAGAAGCGCTGCTGTATGGTCCGGGATGAACGGAGTAATCGCACCGAAGGATGCTCTGGTAACATGGTGCGCCTGGACGGAAAGATGTCCTTGCAATTCGACGGGGCCGTCACGCCAACAGTCCTGGCATCCGCCATCGCCTTCGCGGTGAGTTCATTCTGGCATGGAAAGCGCACCACTATTGCCAACTCGCGTTAACACATGTGGACGCTGCGCTAGATTATGACGCAGTGGAATTAAGTGCATCACCGCCAGAGCTTGATATCCTGATAAGAGTACTCACAGTTTTTTAGTGCAGTATTCTCACCTTTTCATCTTTGACTTTGATTAACTATTTCGCCTTTAGTTTCTGGCCTACAATGCGACCTGAAGTGCACGCGTATACCATGAACCCTTGTTTGTGTCATGTTGTTCACAACCTTAGACTTGCCGCTCCCCTAGCTGCGTCACCAATACCGTGTTCAAATTTCTGTAATTTATACCCTTCTCATCTCCTGAAAAAAAAAAGACTGCAAAAGAGAGAAAAAATACACCACAAAGAAGGCTTCTCTGCAGATATCGAAGAAGCCTTGTGTAAAGATACCGAATTGTTTGCCCTAGTCAACACACTGACGTGGCTAGAAGAGCGCGCAGGCTAGCAGCAAAGAATTTTTTTTCTTGCACACCTTGTCCGAAAACATAATCTGGATCAATCTTAGGTTTGCAGTGGTTCATTTTTACTCATTCACGTCTTAAAAGGCGCCTGTGTTTCACAGAATAACAGCCACGTACGACGACGATTGAAATGCTAGCATGCAAGCTAAATATCCTGTGGTTGAGGTGACACTTAGGTATGGTGAGTTTCTGCCTTGCAGTTGTTCTCATTGAACTCTACGCAGTCCGTCACTTTCTGTTAGGATTTCCACTCAGAACATCGGTTTCGTTTGACGCCCTGCATGTATTCTCATTGGGAACTTCAGTTCCCTGGAACAGCGCTGCACATCTGCCACGCCTATTGCGACTTCTACAGGGCCTGCCTCTTGTAGTGTTCCTGGGTGGGATGATGCGCCACCGACAGTCCACCTTGCCGCTGTTTACCGACCTGAAGGTGCCAGCGCTGATTGTGATCGAGTCTTAAATCCTCGCCGGCCCCGAGGTTGTACTGCACTTGAGTCTCGAGGCGCTACACAAGGGGAGGCACAGTGCATCCTTTGCCGTCTTAGTCCTGACCAGGCTGCTCTACACGGTGTGGCTGGCCGTCTCGTTCAGGGCGAGTGGTCCCCTGCTGGCCTGGGAGATAGCGGTAATAGTGGCAAAACTGGCTCGCATTGCTCTTCTAGACCTAACTTACATGCAAAGGCTTGAGGAAACACTGAAGCTCCGCCTCGAGGATATGACGCGATAGCGTTAATGAGCCCCTTCAGCGGCTTGGAGTCTTCTTTGCGTATCGCTTCGCAGACGTGGTCATTATGTGCTTTAGATTGATATAGAGCGGGAAGTCCTCATATATAACTCCTGGCACATAGTTGCAGGAGTTAAGTGACGCGCAACCTGACATGGCGTGGTAGCTGTTTCAAACACAGCCATCTCTCACGACCAGTGATTAATGTAGCTGCCACCTGACAGGTCGAGCACGTTGTGATGACATCAAAATGTCTCGTGACCTATGTGAGAAGTGGGCCATCTGCTTTTTCGCTCACAACGCGACAACGTTGCAGCCGGACTTAGTGCCAGCGGAAGCCTTGACTTAAGCGCTCAAAATAATTCGAGTGCAACGTGTCATATAGCAGCACGGCTACATTTGGATGGCTATTTACAGCAGCTTAGAACTTTTTGCGAGTTGTAAATAATTTTCGCTTTTATGGGTGGTTCCGAACTCTCAACGGCATAAAACGACAGCTTCTAGGTAGGGCTAATAGCTCGTCTTGCATCTCTCTAAATGGTATTGTTAGCTCACGCATCCAAAATTCCTATCTAAATGACAACACGAATCCACGAGCGATCTTAAATAATCTGCTTCCAAGCTATTTTGAGCATAAAAAAGAAAATGAAAGAAAGTGAGCTTGAGAAGCGGACTTGAAAAAGCTTGAAAAGGTCCGTTCGACGTCCAGCAACAAGGAAATTAATCGTTACGCCACAGCATGACTATCGGTTTTTTATGAATCTCCACTTTCGTCCCTTTGGCGAGGCTGCTTAAATGAAAGTTTTAGGGTGCCTGATTGCGCACGCCCCCTCGGAAGTGCGGTGTCGTTCTGTGAAGTGGTCAACGCTGCCTCCCAAGCGGCGATGGCCATTGGGCTCCGCACGCTTCATCGCTGCGGGTGGGAGAGACGTGTGCGCGGCGTTCTTGGGCAAAACGCTCAGGGCTGTGTGGCCCTGTTCACGAAACGCTCGCCACATGGCTGAGGATTGTTTGTTTTTCCGAGAGAAGACAAACGTCTGCTGCTCCCTCTGGCAAAAAATCTATTGAGACACAGCCCAAGGTCAGTTCATGTGTTTTTGTGCAAGTAATACCATTTCTGCGAGGTTCACAGTTGATTGGCGCGTACATAGCCACTGAGTTTATCGCTTAGTTGTTCTGGGTCTTTGTGTATATGTGTGCGTGCACAGCTAGTTTAATTTCTAAGTAAGCAATGCTCCGCTTTGAGGTGCATGTGTCGACGCAAATACAAATTATAGGATGCTTATGTTATGTTTTACACTGCCGATGGTTAAATATATTTTTCTTCATATTAGGCCAAAGGGCCAACCGTGCACAACAAACGTTATCATCATCTCAGCGCGGCATGCCTTTCTTCGCCTCGAACTCGACAGGCAGTTGCGCTCTGCCCATGTGCTGCCTGCGCGTCGGGCTCCATGATGGCGGGCGCCGCAAGGGAACTCGCTAAAGGGGTAACGACGCGGTTGTCTCCACCCTAAGCGACGGCGCTCCCGGAGACACGACGTCGACAGATAGGAATCCCGCCTCCTGGGCTCTATTCTGGAACCACCGCCATGTACTTTACAAGCCTCTCTCTACCAAATGGGTTGAGAACGTAGGATAGGAAAGAACAAGGGTAGGCTTATCACAGGGACAAGGCGAAATGCGAAGGACCGCAGACTAAGACAGAAGGAAGGGGAGACGGACGAATAGCCCCGTATAGTCTATCCACTGTACCCTCTTGCAAATAAGAAAAGGGTTTCATTTCTATGTACGGCCCTGTTGTTCCTTCAAATGCAGACGAATACTGGCGGTTCTACGGTCTCCTTTTGGTCAGTTGTGCCTTCATGTAAGAATGCAGTATAGAACTGAAATGATAATTAATCGCCAACTGGCCCAAAACGTTGCTTTTGATTTTCTTGTCCTGTTACCTGGAAGCTATCCTGGTGAGATTATCTTTACAGAGACTGTTGTGATATCACGTTTGTACTGCGACCTTGCTTTGGAAGAAGCTGAATTTTCAATCATTCAGGAAGGGTTGAACAAAATATGTGAGCCAATCTGTTTGGAATGTCCTGCTGCTTTCTATTATGCTTAAGTTTTACGGAGAGTCACATCTCTCAGCAAAACTACTTAGTTTTGCTGAGAGATGTAACCTTTGCGGCCCTCTGAATAAGTGGTGCTCTTTTGGCATTACCTAATGAAGCCATGCTGCGCTGGTTGCTTCTTCAGATGATGCGAGACCGTTTTGCTATGGCGGCGTTCTTGTACTCGTACGACGGCTACAGCAAGTACCTCGTGTGCCTGCCCCGCACGCTGTCGTACCTATACGGCTCGGAGACCTGTACACTTCCCACGTGGTGCCGGAAGCCGTCGGGTCGGTCGAAGGAAGACATCTTCGAGGCGTGCCCATATCTCTATGATATGTTGGCCATGTCAGAGCACGCCGAGGTTATCCAGGTATATTATATATATATGCACCACTGTGGTCGGAGAATGTTTTCTTGCGCAATGCATGCTAGGTTACCGGGTTAGAGAATCTCTGCGCTAACAGCTTAAGCTGCAGACAGTAAAAATTCGGCCCTACGCCAATCTCTTCTTAAGCACAAACTGAAACTAACGGAGTTTAAGCGAGGATTGAATTCTTTGACGCGCCTACCGACGACAAAATTTTCACTTTCAGTGCTAAGAAATAAAAAATGTCACGGTAGTTCTTGCGCTTGAGTAAAACCGAGGTGGCAGGGAACAATTGCTTTTAACTCAAGGAGCATCGGGGGATGCGGATGCTGACATACTGAGCTTCACACACTGCACGCACTGTGTACATATTTGCTTACAAGCTGAGGGTTAATGGTTGCTCTTTTGCGGTATTTGACACGCACACCATGCTTTAAAGGCTCCGTGGTTGTGCTAAGCACAACGATCATTGTTGTTTACAGCGTTATAGATCCTAATCGGGAGGCATGATCCTTGTCCAGGCAGGTATAAGACCCACATACCCAGTCATTTTGTCTACCTTAGAGAATCAAGTCATTTGCACAATAACGTTCCTGTAACCAATGAACAGAAGTAAGGTGACAGTTCAAAAATATCACGTTGTATGGTCATTGCACCAAGGATCGACAATTTGCATCGGCTTGTGCGCCATCTCTTTTTTTCAGATGCACCACGAGAAGTACGAACCACACATGCGGAACTTCGTGCGTGACAATACTCGGGGCCTGCGTATAGGTCTGCGATCTGAGCTTGGCAGTGCTCGTGATCTTGCGCATGTTAAAGATGATCTGGGGCGACATCGCCGCTGTGGTCTATCTCTACAAGCGCTACACGGCAGAGCGGCGCAAAGGAGTCACTCGGAACGGCGCCTTTCACGCAGTGGCGCTAGCATTGCTTGCTACTGACACGTCACCTATGGAGGCACTCCTTGCTGGTGGGTCTTCTGTTGTAGGATTAATTTGAAAAAGGGTCATCTGACATCGCATCTTATCAGATATCCAATTTTTTCGTGCTAGTTGTTTTGTGGGGAAAGGTTAGTGTGAGGGCGATGCTGTATCTCCCTTAGATTCTGTATCTCGGTACAGTACACAATTTTAGTTTACTGTCCGCCGATATGCGAAACAGATACTGAGCTATTTTCTTTCGGCAAAAACCAATTTTCATTTTTTTCAACCCAATTTTCAATATCAGGCTTAAACAGATGCCCTTTGTAAAAAAAACCAAAAACGAAGTGCTTTCAATAAGGGCTGCTATCATACGCCTTGAAAACGTAGCTGCCCGAAGCGCAAACAACGGATGAAGGCCAGAAGGAAGATAATTTCATAGTGATAAAATAATGCGAGCACCACTGATCACACATGCGGAACATTTGACACTGGCGTTCACAACCTACAGTGTTGCTGACAATTGCCCAGTACACATGGAAGTGGAGAGTAACGTTCAGTAATGAGAAGGTACTTCCATCTGGCACAAGGAAGCCTTCATTTGCACTGAGCAGAAACTGCTGTATCTTGAAGACAGGCATCTCTTAGAAAGTGTGGAAATAATTTCATTGGTGGCTTACCGAATGGATTCTGTTCGCAAGTTTTTTGTTTTTATTTCAGTGTGATTTTATCTCCATGCTTTCAGTATGCTGCACTGTTGGAATTTTAGAATAGGGTATGCGGCGACTTGGCACCCTACTTAGCTTCGTGCGAACTCCTCGAAAGCGTTCTGGTTGAAAATTGCCGTCAAGAAGAGACCAGCATTAGCATGACATATTTTCTAAGCAGCCGACATAGCTATTAAAGTGCGCCAGCGCCAAAACTGCTTCATAATTCTCATTTCGCAGAGTCACCGCACGTTGATTGATGCCAAATCTTGATGTACGAACCATTCAGTTCGCAGTTCCGGTCTCATGAGTTGGAAGTGCTGTTGTTGGTAAAAAACGCTAGGATTCATGAGCGATGCTTTCGTTCCCAAGATTCCGGCCATAGGCAACAGGATATACTCATACTTCGAAACGAAGCTGCTCTGGTGATGGAGCTAAAAAAACCGACATTCAAAAAGAAGACCACGAAGGTTGTTCGCGCAAGCTCTTGATACACTGATCTAAACAGGTCTGTGGTGCGACATATTCGTTGATATCATGGCTGTCGCCCATGACACATATGAACGAGGTTAAGCTTGGTTGTGAGTCTTTTTAACTAGAATCTTCTTAATGATTTAATTAATTCATGTATACAATTTCAAGTCATGTCTACTGAATAGGGCACTGAAGGTCTCCACATATTATTGTGAACAGATAAATGCCTGAAAAAAATAATTACTAATTCTGTGAGACGAAAAGTTGTGGCTGTCTAAGTCATCAAGTCTTACTCGCCCGAAGATGTCAGAAATTAAGAAATAAACGTTATTTGAAAGTTATTTGCAGGTTACGCGAATAGCGGTGTATTTGCCACAGCATATGATCAGATAAATCCACTTTTATGCAACCATTAAGCGTGGTCCTTTCCCTGCCTGGATGCCACGCACATTTAGGGTTGCGAGATTTTGAGCATTGCGGGCTATCACTATATTTATTTTATTGACTATTTGCTATCCAAAATTTGTCCGCATTTTTTTGCACGTTACCTATATCTCTTTAAATGTGAGAAGGTGCGCTGCCGGTCTAATTATTCTCGAGGTGCAGTCAGTTCTCACTTGTATTACCATCTGCGGGTCAGAATGCATTTCGATCTCGTTCTAGGTGTAGTGCCGCAATGTCATGCTTTTCGTAACCTAGTTGTACACTATGATCACTTGATATATCTGAGAGCAATTAAGTCTAGTGCGCACAACCACACATGCGTGGGCATTAGCCCGATTCGAGGCCTTCATTTCATACATAACCCCCCAGTGTTAAGTGTGGCGCACATGCAAGCGAGACAAATGTTTACTAATTAAAATCATGTGTATTTTTTTCATACAAACCAGGTAAAGAACAACGTTCAAGGTGATCTCCATACTAGGTCCGGTCACAGCTTCACGAGCAGTCAGCGCCCACAACGTCGGCCACAATCAGAAATGTCCGGATGTGAATCCAGCAATGGCACCTGAGGTCGTCGATTTGCACGGAGCTCCAGAGTCCTCCGATGCACTGCACCCGTCGCTTGACAACGCCAGCCAGTCTCATGTGCTCGTCGAGGTCCGTCAAACATTGAAGCCCCAAGGCGCGCCTCAGCATTGTCGACGCTTCACTGGCTTCGACGCCAACATTTTCTTGAACGATGCGGAGGATCCTTTCATGTCCCGACACCAGATCGGCCGCGCGTGCGTTGTAAGGATCGTGTCACCCGTCACGAAGCGGGCTGCTCTGGCGACGAGGCTGGCGTTGCGCCTCGTGATGTTCCGGATAACGACGAGCTCTGCATCACGGCCTTTGCAACTTTGAAGATCGACGCGGAGCAGGTGGTGATTGCTTTCGATGCCCGACACCAGCGTCTGCAAGAAGACAGTGTTGCTATCGCGGCTTGGCACCGCGAACGAGAGCGCGGAGAGATTTTGGCTGTTGACAAAAGCGTTCGCAAGGAACTCACAGTGGTCTTCGCTCAGAAGCAGCTCTCTGAGTGTGATTCTGGTGGGGTTGACGTTGGAAGCCAGCGCTTTCGCCAGAAGCTTTTCGGTGTCAGGGTCATGCTGATGGTCTTCGACCTCGGGTACATCGACGTAGACGCACACTTCGCACATCTAACTCCTTCAGTGTGCTTGCTTCCATTATATAGGCCGCCATGGCAGACTGGATCTTATCAAGGAAGCAGTATTGCACGCACACGCGAAGTGAACTCAAGTGATTTCAGGAGGCGAGGATTTCGAAGGTTGCGCGCAAAATCTCTGAATTGTTGAGGTGGAAAGAGATGACCGTGAGGGACGTCGCCTCGGGGCATTCGGGAAGCATGGAAAGGCTACCGATGCTCAGGTGGTGATCTTCAATCTGAATGGCCTTCACCAAGCGGGAATCACGAATGATTTGGCATATCTCCCTGAGGTCAGCGCATACTGGAAGATGGCTTATGTCGACATTTTGAAGAGCTTTGTTGAGTGCCAGGCCGAGAAAAAACGCGCAGCACTCCTCTTCTGAGAAACCAAAGAGGTCTACGGTCAGCGCTAAAAGTGTAGCGTTTTCTGGCAGCGCTAACAGCCAAGGCTCGATCCTTGTGGCTGCGTGTCCGGAGAGATGGTCGAAGCCGTAGAAGATGGTGGACACGAGGCAGTTTCTCGTCCACGTAACACTTAGCGTACGCAGAGTACGGTTCCGGGCGATTACTTCGGATAAGAGGGCTTAGTCTTCGTCATCGTAGATATCCATATCAATGGCCAACTGTTCTAGCGTCGTCGTTTGTGCAATGGCCTTGACCAGAGACTCTAGTGCGTGCATGCTGGCCTCGGGTGTTCGCACATTCAGCTTCTTGAGCGGCGAGCGGTGTTTCTGCAGGTAGAGGACGAAGCCATGAAGGAGGTCGACGTAGTCATAAGTGAACACGCAGGAGCCGACGGTTAAGACACTTATGGTGTTATTCTGCAAGAGTATGTTTATCAACTGTCGTGCGCAGCTGGTGCTAAATTCCAGATCGGCGACATCCAGCGCAGTAAGGGTTATGCTGCTCTGCTCCTGAGGGAGTACAAACAGTGGCAGTCTGACAGAGAAGCAGAAAAATTGTTCCCGTGCGTCTGAATAATTCTGCTCCGAGGGGTTGGCAAGCTTCTTTAGGGCTTCAAGAAGTTTCGCTTCACAGCACGGTACATCTGAGATGGTCACCTTACGGACGCTGTACATGTCTTGAAGAAGGCTGAGGAGGAAAGGGTTGCTCGCTACAAAGAAAGTCAGCTCGACGGCCACAATGCAGTGATGATGGGCGAGGACGTCGACCTGCAAAATAATGGCGAAGTCTAGGCTTTCACAGTCAATACTTGGGTCTTCCCAAGGGTCCATGACTACGATTCCCGGGGCAATAGCGATGCCCAATTCACCCAGGCCATTTTCCACTCTTATCCCAAGGCGTACGTTCCAGAGAACCTTGTTATACTCGGCGACACGTCGAACCAGCCTACACAGTGGTGCCGCTTTACTTCTGGTGCAGCGCAGGGTTAATGGCGTACGTTCTTCTAACACGGATGGCTTTGCAGTAGCCATGGCGTGTTTAGCGGAAGGGACTTGTGCTTCGGTTCAGTGTGAGGATTCCAGCGCAGGACAAGCTTCAGCTTCAAGACTGGAAAAGAAATAAAAATTATATAAGTGTTATAAACTAAACAGTGGTGAAGGGTCAAAGATGTTATGTCAAGTTTACAAAGATAACACCAGGAACAGAAAACGCAGTGGCCGAGGTTCAGCTATAGAGGCGAAATGAACGTTTGTTGAGCTAGCGTGACTGCGGCTGCCGCCGAACGTAGCTAATCAGATGCCAATGAGACAGACTTTTATCCTTCAGTGGAGTACACTCGCGTCGTGACGGCTTTGGGGAACACTGCGTTATGCATTACAGTGAAAGTTGGCTTCATAATTTTAAACTGAGCACAATCTTAGAATTACTGACGCGATCTGAACGTCAGTGAATGAAATATCCGTCCTCCACCTCGATACTTCTTGCAGAAGACTGTACGCCACGAACGCGAAGTGACAGCATTTAGTAGGGCAAGGTAGAGGTTTTGGTGCAACGGTTCGCTGAACGCTGTTCTTCACTTTCAGATGAATTTTCTGCAGCTCGCTACTGTAGCTCTTTTTTCCTTATTAAACTACCTCCGTCATCCATTTCTTTAGGGCATGGTTGAGGTGTCCTTGGAAAGCGATGCGTTTCCTAGTGACTAGGGCTATCAGGAACTGGGCCGGAGTTCCTGGGTTCGAACCCTGTCGCGGCTCCCGGGGTGGAGGCGAAACCAGGCTCGCATGTCCACAGATATGTGAGAATTGCTGCTCATTTCCTTTCCTCAAAGGCAATTATTAATTATATTAAATTATTAAATCACAACAGTTGCGCTCCGAGTAAGCTGTGTAGTTTGCAAAATGGTTATGATAAAGGATAAACGCAGTAACTTTTCTCACTCTTGCTTGCTGCTCAACACCTCAACGGCGCCGAGGGTGAACAGAAGAACGGATGAGATGAAACTGAAAATAGTTTTTTTTTTGTAGAAAGGAAATGCGCAGTAACTGTCATACATCTGAGTAGAACCCCGAACTGAGCCATGAGGGATTGTATTGTATAGACAGCATTTACTGTCAGCACTGAACCTTAGTGGTAATTGCTCTTGGCGGCCTTGTGAGCCCACTCAGTGGCCCGCACTTACGTCAACGCGTATGAGCTGGCCATTATAGCCTCCCACCGCTCTAGAGAAGGAACTTGTGCTAAGCCAGTAGGTGGCGGCGTAATTTATCAGCTCCATAAAACGTGATAATGTCCGGCTATCTAAAATAGGGTTAATTGGTTTGATCATAGAAGGTTGTGGCCAAGTACTACACCAGGGTGGCCAAATCCTGCTCTGGTGAGGGAGTGCGTTGTCGTTTTTCGTCACCGAGATCAGGCCGCACTCCAGGCCTGGTTATGCAATTCCATCAACACGCGGATTTTTTTTTTAAACCCGGTGGAGAATTGCGCGGCACCAGGATTTGGACCCCGGTCCTCTTGCACGCGAGGCGGATGTTCTACCTCTACGCCATCGCTGCATCTAAAATAGAGGAGATCATAAGGCAGGCTTATAAAGCAGCCACGCGGATGCCCCGCTGCACCTTTACGGAAAGACTTCTTAAACTGGGGGTCTACAACACCACCACGAGAATATGGGAGGTACATATATTTGCACAATTAAGGAGGCTCGCAACCACACCAGCGGAGTGGAAGATCTTGAGCAACCTAAGACTACATGACAGAATCCCGAATAGAAACGCGCGGGCAAAGTTACTAATCGAATTGAGAAAATTACTGACTTTTAAACCCATTCCAAAAAAAACATGCACCCTGCTTATTACGAAGGCAAGAGGAGAGCAAAACCAAATGTCCTCGAAGACAAGCTAGAAGGCTCGGAATACACAACCTTTGCAGATGCGGCGGAATACGAAGGAGGCGACTCCTTTGCAGCCGTGGGCGTGAGTAACTGCCGTTTCGGTCAAAAGAAACAACTCAGGGACAGCGAAGATGAGATAGATGAGACGAAGTAACGTGGCCGGTATAGACGGGAAGTAAGAGCGAGCTTCGCGGACTCTCTCCTACAGTCCGGCCGTGGAAATACAGAACACCATCCTGCTTGGCACCTTTGATACTTGCGAAAATCGCGGCATTTTTAAGGGTAACCCGCGGCAGATGCTTTCTCATGGACGCGGGTGTCCTCTGTCCTATACATTTTTCAGGAAACCCGTGTCTACAATGTCACAGAATTCGCTACACTCTTCGCCCTCTACTGAAAGCGGCCGGCAAAAACCGTGATTATCTACTTTGTGACTTTGTCTCCGCAGCTTTGACTGTGCTTGCCCTTGTCCTCTTGGCCAGCAGCTGGTGCTCCCTCTCACCGACCATATTTATGACTGTGACTAGCCTGGTTAGCGCGCAGGTGGCGTTCCTGTCCTACTGATTCGTAGCGATGGCTGCGCTCCTCCTCACACACCCGCGGCGCAAGCTGTGTTAAGCGGTCGGCGCGTGTTGTGAAAAAGCGCGGGAGATAGAGCTATCGCTGCAAAAAACAAAATTTAGAGAATATATCACCGCTTCTGCATACTCCTCCTGCGGCACCGGCAGTGTTCTCTGAGTTAGCATTGCAGCGTGCATCCTGCCGTGTGTTGGTGATTTTCAATACCTATAAGCGGCGCCTGTACCGATTCAATATGCCGGCGTCACTGAGGGCTGCTCTCGTGGTCAGCTTATTGAAATCACGTTTGTTTTTAAATTTCACGATAAACTTGCGTTTATTTGCAGATGGAAGGTACCTCGCTTTAGTCGTGACCGTCTAAAGGAGTCTCGTTGCTTTGCGGCGGCGCTGTAGTCGCAAACAACCCCAGATACTTCTGTGGCGCAGTGGACCCAATAGAGGCTGTCGCACCAGCCTATTAAGAGACGTGTCTCTTACTACTCGCATTCTAACGTTTCCTAATCGTTCGAGATTTCAAGATGGCGGACGGTCATGTGATCAAATTGCTGCAGCACCGTGCAAAATGTGACCCACATCACGTGACCGCACGCGCGCAGTCGTCAGGCCGCCGATATGCTGCCTTTGCTAGCGTTCCGATATATGCATATATACCTCCTGAGCGGGTGCCGAGAACGGTGCCGAAATACAGCAGTTGAAAACAAATGTCTGCACAAACGTTTTGTTCTTTAATCAGTGACGTTGTGGCGAAAATATTATTAATGCGAAAGCATTACTAGGTCATGTGGACATGATCGTGTCCGCAGCAGTTGTGAGGAGCTTAGAAGTAGTGCCAAAGGGATGAATGTAATGGAAAGAGGATAATGTGAGGTTGATGTCGAATAAAGAATTGTCTCCAAAAGTTCATTAGTAAATTAAATAGAGCCAAAAATGTCCAAAAAGTGAGCGGAGCCAGGGCAACGTTCGGCAGCAAGTTTGAAAACCCAAAATGGGCAATTCATGTAACTTCAATAAGTAAGACAATTAATTGTGGTAATTTAGACATGGCGTGAATTTAAATCCGTGCTTAATAGAGAAAATATGACGAGAAGGGACAAGTGAAGCAAAGAGAGGCAAATAAAAACGAGGAGGCGTCAATGCTCCCGCATTCCTGCAATGCATTTTACCGCAGTTGAAACAAAGTTATGCTTTCGCATTAAAAATGGGTATTTTCAGGTACATGTCAAAGGGAAGTTTTGGTTCAGGCACCGTGCGCCCGCCAGGCACCTGTCTGTCCAGCGCTCTGCCACGTTATTGGTTGCCACGTCATGCGCTGAACGAACAACCAGCCTAGCCAAGAGAAGCATTTAACACGTTGCATTTAAAGGAGCAACCTTTGTTACTGTTAAAAGTTTGGGACAACGTACTTCCTAGAACAGGCTGTGAAATTCTGAAACGTCATTTCAAAGGTACTCAATTTTTGAAACACGCAAAACATGCGCGTATAGTAGTCGCCCCCCCCCCCCCCCTCTGCCTTTAGGCTGACATGTACCGTAGTGGAGCGCGACATTTAAAAACACACGTAAACACAACTTTCGGAAACGTCCTGCTCGCCTCGCACAGCACCCCTGGGAGCAGCCATTCGTTGCCAGTCGGTCACTGCTTTGAAGAAGACTGTGACAAAGTATGCAGTGTCATTTCGAAGCGATCTTTACACAACTTCACGATGAATATGTGTTGTGAACCCGGACATACCCCTAAATACTGGTCTTTCGCCGAATCACACAACATTTTCGCGGAGTCCGACATGCAGTGACCTCCTGTATACCGTTCAAAAACCGCACAGCCTAGGAAGCTCTACACGAAAAGCCGTTCTCAAACGGCATGATAAGCGAACGAAAGGAAATCACGCATCATCGCAGATGACGGTGCAGAGGAGAGCCTCCTGTGTTTCTAGACGCACCAAGGTTTCGGCCGGCTAACACCCTGACGAGTTCACCCAATGTGAGAACTTCACTAAAGGCATTAAAGGGGTATAGACACCTTAATTTAGTGGCATGTTCTTTTCTACACAATGATGCGGAAGACAATACTACGCATGAACCACCGCCTGATATTTGCCTGTGACCTATAATAATTTTTAATCGAATATTTTCTGTCGTGCTGTTTCGGTTTCAACAGCAGAACGGTGGCTGTGACCTCAGATTGCGCTTTTGCGTCACGTGAGGCGTTGGAAAGCGTCCTTATAGTCGCTGATTAATCGTTTTAATTTACTGCAGGGTTGAAGCTAGCCTTCTTCAATACCCGGAATAACAGTGAATGTTGAAGAAGCGATTTTATTGCCGTTTTTTATCTCTTTCGTAACCTGTACGCGCACGTTGACGTCACAGTCCTCATTCGATTGTTAAAACCGAAAGAGCACGAGGCAGAAATGCGATTATCAATTATTTAGCCGTCCTAGGAGAATCCCAAGTAGTAATTCACGTATCATAATGCCTTACGCGTCATTACCAACAAGAAAATGCACACCGAAAAGGTAGGTGTCCATCTCCTTTAAGCTTTCTCAATCGGGCCACGTCTATGAATTGAGAGAACCATTGACAAAATGGAAGGAAAGTAGTGACGCCGTCTTCCACATGCCGATGAAAAACGAAGCGCCGGAAAGGAAACAATGGGGGTATTCCCCGCATTATTCTTATTACATTGCATCGCTCCAAAAAGTACGTGAAACAGGCAGGCAGCCTTTTACAGCTTGTTTAAGACAACAAAAAACGCATGAGTGAAGAAACTAACTCCGCCAAAAAAAAAAAGGGGGGGGGTTATAAAAGAAGAGCGTCTTCCTGACTGCGAACGATTTAAATCCTACGTTTCCTCCGCTCCTGCTTCCAATTACACTTCGTCGGAAAACGGTACAAGTTCGTCCGTGCAAAATTCATATCAGTGCTGTGGCAGTACACAACACAGCGTTTAGCATTACTTTTTCTAGGGTGTATACGCGCGCAAAAGAAAACAGCGGACCTGAAAATGCTGAAAACGGACAGTAGGCCTTAACAACTGACGGATTAGAAAGAAGTCTCACCTGACGATGGCACTTTGTGGTCTGTTCCGTCGCAGGGCGCTTGGGAGTGTGGGAAGCCTGCTAGATTCCCGCCGTGGCGTCTGCGCGGCATCCCGCGTCGCCCTCTTTCCCTTTCTCCCGCCTCGGGCGGCGGAGAGACGGCTGGTGGCTAATCGCTGTCATTCGGCCGCAGCTCCGCCCCCGGCTTCCCAAGGGCCTTTGCCATTGGTGACTTCTGGCGGGAATTCGGGACCCGTTTGGGATGGTCGCGCGGCGCGCGACCGTCCGAGCGGGGCCCAGAGAGAGAGAGAGACCCCTCCGAGACAGCGTAAGGTGCGTACGTTACTGTTCGTTCGGGCCGGCCTCTGCCGTTCGGACCAGTTCATACTCGAGCTCGCCAGCGTGGGTCCTTGATCCGCCGCGGCTCGAGCCTGTCCAGGGGTTCAACGACCTCTGACAGGCGCACCTCGCGTTGACTGCCCACTCTCTCGCAAACGGCCCAACGGCCGACACGAGAGAGATCACAGCACTGCCGCGGGGACAATCTCCTGCAGCGGCGTGCTAGCGGCGCGCATTTCTCTTGTTGCCCCGAGCGCGCACCGGAGCCTTGCTCTGAGCGCGCCCCGGGACGGGGTGACTGTTGAGTGTGTGTGTGTACCGCTGGAGGACGGCGTCAATAAACGTCTCCTTTGTGAACTTGGAGGCCTGTTTCTTGCGGCGAGCCGCTCTCCTCTCTGCAGAGGTTGAACGCCGCCGCAGAGGTGCCCCAGGGTGCGTGTGGTGACGGCTGATCGGGGCCCTTGGCTCGCGCGAAGCTCGAACCCGCAGTGGGTAGTGGCCTGTGTCTACTGAGAAACCCACAAATGGCGCCCAACGTGCTAAGTCACTGGCTCTTAGCCTTTGATAGCACATTTGCCGAGCAGGTCGCCTTGACGATCACGCTTGCGCACCATGTCTGCCACCCCCATCGGGGCACTCAGCGGCTACGTGTCGGCTCCCTTAGGAGTCGTAGCGTCCTTTGATCCGTTGGTGGCTGTTTCTTCAAATAGCCAAACACCGTTGTTGGCCGCGGCCCCCATTGGGGCATACGGCGGTACAACCCCCAACGTCGATCACGCAGCTCCCATTGGAGCTGTATCGGGAGCACCCTGCGGTGCACCCGTCAATCACATGCCTCCGCTGTGCTTGCTTTGCACCCAGTGCGAAAGCGATGCGTGTGACACTGCCGCAACCGGCCGTCCTGCACAGCAGCAGCCGTGCCCCGCGAGCAGTCAATTCTGCTCTGGGAACGGTGAGGCGCTGCCCCGGCTCCCTGTGGAAACCGCGCCGCTCATCGAACTGGGCGCCTTGCCTCCTGCGTTCGTGGAGCCCGCCCAAGCCTCCTGTGAAGCCGGGGCGCAGTCGCTGCTAAGAAGTGCTGCCCAGATGATTCAGTCGCTGTCAGGGGCGGTTGAGACGCTTTTGGCCGCGCCGAAGGTGTCTCACCCCGCTGTCAAGTTGCCCATGCCAACATACCGCGGGTATGATGACCTCCTCAGTGCCCGGGATTTCCTTGAGTCCCTCACCCATTACCAGAGAGCTATGGGTCTCACTGATCAGGTTGTGCTTGCACACATCATCCCCGCAGCACTGACTGACACCGCAGCTAGGTGGCATCGGCTTTCCGGCCACCAAGGCAGCGACTCTCGAGGAGTTCCGTGCAGCATTCTTTCGCGAATTCCTGCCCGCTGACTATGAGCGTAGGATGCGGCGAGAGTTGGAGCTCCGTACACAGGCTCCGGATGAGTCACTCCTGGAGTACGTACGTGCGATGGAGGACCTTTTCTCAATCGCCGAGCCCAGAACCTCGAACGAGGAACGTGTGGAAAGGACGATCAGGCAGGCACATCCGACTTTTTCGGCATACCTGCGCGGATGCCGGTTCCGAGATTTTGAGGAGCTGGCCGCCGAGGAAAAGCG
The DNA here is from genome assembly GCF_052857255.1 of Amblyomma americanum. Taxonomy (NCBI): domain Eukaryota; kingdom Metazoa; phylum Arthropoda; class Arachnida; order Ixodida; family Ixodidae; genus Amblyomma; species Amblyomma americanum. Next base: position 4,197,401 of record NC_135497.1, on the reverse strand, counting down.
CATTCAAGGCGACATTCTCGCCGCGCGCGCCTATCGTCCGCCACTGCCGGCAAGCGAGGCCCTCGAGCCACGCTGTGCATGGAGAGGGGCCATGCCCCCACCCAATCGGCGACCACCCGTACTCGCTGCCTCTGCAGCCGTTAGCGGGCAAAACGAAGTATGGGAGTTGAGCGAACGAGCTCTCGATCCCTACTCCTACAGGAGACGGACAGCCTGCGCTGCACCGTTTTCTGGACCGCCTGCCCAGGGACGCCAAGTGCCCGTACGCACAGCGAATCAGCCAGCCCTTTGGCCGTGCAACGGGCGGAACCAGGCAGGGAGAGGCGCCATTGTTCCTCGACCAAGCTCGCGGCGGTGTGCGCTGTTTCCGCTGTCAAGAGACGGGGCACTTAGCGAGAGAATGCCCCGTAACCAGGTCTCCTTTGAGGCAGGGAAACGGCGGCGCAGGTCGGTCGTAAAGGGACGACCGGCCCAATCCTTGCTAATCCCCTCAGCGTACAGAGCAAGCTGCCTTGCTAATGCGCACGCGCCGTTTATTCCGGTCACCATTGCTGGCCTTGAATTTTTGGCGTTACTGGATACTGGAGCCACTGCCTCCTTGTTCGGTGAAGAGGTGTTGTCCCACTTGCAAAAGTACTTGGTGCGCTTGCGGGACTGCTGTACGACATTCAACCTTGCGAAAGGCGTAGCCCATTCGGCTGGCGCCGCGAGGCTGACTGTCAGGTGGGGAGAGCGGACGAGACGCACGCGTTTCATCCACCTCCCCGGCCTCAGTGTGCCCGTGATTCTGGGAAGGGACTTTCTCCTGAAAACCGGGATCGTGGTGGACATTGCGAATGGCGGCTATCGCGACGGACCATTTTCCCAGCTGAAGCTGTTCATCTGCCCACCGGCGTCAATAACTGCCTGCGCAGTGAAGGCGTTCGGAGAGTGCCACGCTCAGCGACCAGGGCCAAGCTCTTGTGTCGAGCGTTCCGTCGTTCACGCTCCCCTTTGGGACCGAGCGGCGCGGCACGACCAGGCACCACATCCGCTGTCCGCCTTTGCGGTAACGTTGGATGACACTCAGAAGGCTCGTTTGACAGCACTGTTGCGTCAGTACGATGAGCTCTTCACGGATCAACCTGGCTTTACTAATCTAGTGAGCCACAAGATCCACACCGGAGACGCGCTTCCTTTGAAGTGCAACCCCAGACCCGTCAGCCTTGCGGAAAGGCAGGTGGTCGATGGGTTGCTGGATGAGATGCTGTCGGCGGACATTATCCGTCGCTCGTCCAGCGCTTGGGCGTCTCCGGTTGTGTTGGTGCCTAAGAAAGATGGCGCCACCGGTTGTGTGTGGATTATCGCCGTCTGAATGCGCTGACTCGAAAGGATGCCTATCCGCTCCCGACGATCAGCTCAATCGTAGGAAACCTGAGCAGTGCGCGGTACTTTTCCACGCTAGATGCCTCCAAAGGTTACCTACAGGTCCAGATGGCGGACTCTGTCCGGTCTAAGACCGCGTTCACGTGCCACAGAGGGCTGTTTGAGTTCACTCGCATGCCCTTCGGTCTCTGCAATGGTCCTGCGACTTTTCAGAGGCTCATGGACCGCGTCCTATGGGAAGCTAAATGGTCTCATGCCATGTGCTACCTGGACGATATCGTGATTTATTCACGAACCTTCGATGAGCACTTAGGCCACATTGCCGGCATGCTCGCGAGGGTACGGGCTGCTGGGATGACTTTGAATCCTGCGAAAGCCCAAATAGCGCGGACCCGAGTTCAGTTGCTAGGGTTCATGCTGGGCGGGGGCTCCATTGAGCCCGATGCGGACAAACTCCGAGCCATACTCGAGTTTCCCGCGCCCAAGGACGCACGCGGCCTCCGCCGTTTTCTGGGAATAGCCAATTTCTATCGGTCGTTCATCCCGTCCTGTGCCCGCGTGCAGGCACCCTTGACCAAGCTCTTGGGAAAGACTGCCGCGTGGCGATGGGGGCCCGAGCAAGAGCGATCATTTCGCCTCCTGTCTAGTGCCATTGCCGAGACAGCGCAGCTCAGGCTACCCGACCTGACCAGACAGTTCGTAGTCCAGACTGACGCGAGCGATCTGGGTTTAGGAGCAGTTCTCCTACAGGATTTCGATGGCGTGCGGCACCCGCTGGCCTTTGCCAGCCGCTCCTTGCTGCCCTCGGAGAGGAATTGCTCCGTGACCGAGAATGAGTGCCTCGCCATCGTGTTTGCACTGCGGAAATTCGACGTCTACCTTGACGGAACGCAATTCGTGGTGCAGACAGACCACAGTGCGCTCAGTTGGCTGATGCGGCTCCGCGAGCCTGCGGGTCGGCTGGCGCGCTGGGCTCTCCTGGTACAGCATTACGACTTTTCGGTGCAGTATCGAAAGGGGAGCTCGAACGTGGTAGCTGACGCGCTATCCCGTGCCCCACTCGCCAGCGGTGCCTTGACGCCAGCAGGCGGAGCGGGCGAAAAAGCGGACGAGCCGCCGGGCGGCAAGGAGGGGGAGCCCGCAAACGGGCTAACCCTTTCCGCTAACCAGGCAAGCAGTGCTTCGCAAAGCGGGCGAGAGGCAAAGCTCCGCGTGAGCGCCTCGGAGACGCCGTCGCGAGCGGAATTTTGGCTGCAAACCTGAAGGGGGACGAGACCAGGCCCCCCTCTGGGGTAACTGGAATCGTTTTCAGCCGGAAAGAGCTGCTGAAAGCCCAGCAAAATGACCCCATGTGTCGCGAGATGAGCGACGGTCTCAGGGAGACAGAGCGCCGGGACGCTACTTGTATTGTAGCGGGCGCAGGGGGTGAAAGCCAGCGTGTGTCGCGGCGAGCCCCGGGGGATTCATATTTGCTGGACCATGACGGGCTCGTGCTGAAATACATAGCCACCGATGATGAGTCCATTGACCCGTTGAAGGTGGTTATCCCCAAAAGTCTGAGAGGCGCACTGTTGCGATTTTCTCATGACGAACCACTGGCCGGTCACCTGAGTGGCTCCAAAGTTTTTGCAAAACTGAGTCAATCGGTGACGTGGCCCGGCATGAAGCGTGACATTTTCCGCTATTGCCGTTCCTGCCATGTCTGTCAAGCGGTGAAGTCAAGAGGCGGCAAGCCGCCCGGAATGATGAAACCAGTTGACAGTGTGCGTCCGTGGCAGATGGCCACCTGCGATCTTATAGGGCCTTTCCCCAGGAGTAAGCAGGGGTTCATTCACCTGATGGTAGTAGCTGACCATTTTTCCAAATGGGTCAAGTTGTACCCGCTTCGGAAAGTGTCAGCACGAGCGGTGCTGGATAAACTCCAGGAAGTGTTCTGTCGGTTCGGCTTTCCGGAAAGACTGATCACGGACAATGCGTCCTATTTCACCGCTCGGGTGTTCGGTAACACGTGCCGTTCCCTCGGAATTGAGCACTACACCACTTCACTCTACCATCCCCAGTCCAACTTGACCGAGCGAGTCAACCGAACGCTCAAGCCAATGCTGGCGGCCTTTGCCGGGTGTCAAAAGGAATGGGCAGACCATTTGAGCGAATTTGCGTTCGCCATTCGAACAGCTGAGAATCTTTCAACTGGTTTCTCTCCCGCCTTCCTCAATTTCGGGAGGGAGCTGGCGAATCCGATGTCAAACGTCGTGCAGAGCCAGCTCGGGGATGAGCAGACGCGGGCAGACTGCTCTGCTTATGCGTCGACGCTTCGGGACCGGCTTGGTCGGGCTCTCAACAGAGCAAGGCAGAGTTTGGCGGTAGCCAGAGCTCAACAGAAGGCTCAGTATGACCGCAAGCACCGCAGCCTGACTTTTCAGGCTGGCGATCTTGTCCTGAAGCGCAACCACGTTCTTAGTGATGCGAGCAAAGGGTTCTCAGCTTCGCTCGCTCCTAAGTGGCTTGGTCCGTACCGAGTGGTCAGTCTGGTCGCCGCTCGCGTACCTGCTGGAGGATCCCCTTACGGGAAAATCCAGCCGTGCCCACATCGCAGACCTGAAGGCCTATGCGTCACGGTCTGACGAGATTGCGTCGGTACCCATTGGTATCACAAGCAAGCGCAAAGGCACAACTGGTGCTGCGGAACGCAACCGTACCGTGCACCGGTATAATCTGAGGCGACGGTCACCGATGTGATTGATGCCGGATGGCGGACTCTTCCGCAACCGAAGGCACGCAGCCTCAGCTAGCGGGCGAGCTTTCTCGCCGGGCCCTACCCCAGGTGAAGCACGGCGGTTTTTTTTTTTTTATTTGCCGCATGCTCAGTTCCAGCCTTGTGCAGTTATTTAGTCGTTTGTTTGTTTTAGTCAGTCTGTGGCATGTTTTTGTTTCCAGTTTATTCGTTGTTTCTTCTAACGTTCCGAGATCTGTACATATGTAATATACGTTTGCGTTGGCGTTCAGTTTTTTTTAAACCAGACTTGTACATATGTAAACTTCAGCCAACTCGCGATTGCACTTTTCTTGTAGCGCAGAGATGGCCTTCTTTTGTACAGCGCGCCTTCTTTTCATTTACGTTCTGACCCCACGGGTGCGGCCTTCCTCGCGAACACGGGACCGGCTGGTTCGCGGAGGGGTCGGCGAAAGTGTCCCCTTCCGGCTGGGGAGTGGTTTGCTCGTTAAGGAGCGAGTGTCTCGAGGCATGGTTTTTTGTGCGGCTATGGGGAGCGTGAAGAGTGCGTGTGTGTTCTTTGACCCCTGCCACGGCGCCTCGGGACGATTCCGACAAGCGGGTCGTTGTCAATGAACAATGTCCGCTTCTGTGCCGGTGCGTGCCTGGGATTATGTGCGTGTTCCCAAGATTAAAGGCAACGCCGAGAGGGGAGCAGGAAGGACAGCACCTTTTCCCGTGCGGCTCTTCGGGATCGTCGAGCGTCGTCAACGTCCTCATGCTCAACTTTGATGACCTTGTGGAGGACATGGGACCGCCGTCAATAAATCGTCCACCGGGACCCTGAAGGCAGCAAAAGCGTGAGTTGGCCGCCGACAGGCCCAATGGGCCGCGCCACCGAACATTATGAGGCTGCAGGCCACCTGTTAGCTGGCCTTGTGTACAGTGTAGTTAGATTTGTCTCTTTCAAACGTATGCAAGTGTTGTTTGTTTTCTGTTCTTATTTGTTTGTCGTTTGAGTTTATGGATGGTACTGAAGTGTGGTAGTTTTATATGGAATAATTTTTTTTTATTATTATTTTGCAGCATGCAATCGCCGATGGGTAGGAGGGCATTTAAGGAGAGGAGTATGTGGGAAGCCTGCTAGCTTCCCGCCGTGGCGTCTGCGCGGCTTCCCGCGTCGCCCTCTTTCCCTTTCTCTCGCCTCGGGCGGCGGAGAGACGGCTAGTGGCTAATCGCTGTCATTCGGCCGCAGCTCCGCCCCCGGCTTCCAAAGGGCCTTTGCCATTGGTGACTTTTGGCGGGAATTCGGGACCCGTTTGGGGTGGTCGCGCGGCGCGCGACCGTCCGAGCGGGGCCCTGAGAGAGAGAGAGAGACCCCTCCGAGACAGCGTAAGGTGCGTACGTTACTGTTCGTCCGGGCCGGCCTCTGCCATTCGGACCAGTTCATACTCGAGCTCGCCAGCGTGGGTCCTTGATCCGCCGCGGCTCGAACCTGTCCAGGGGTCCAACGACCTCTGACAGGCGCACCTTGCGTTGACTGCACACTCTCTCTCGCAAACAGCCCAACGGCCGACACGAGCGAGATCACAGCACTGCCGCGGGGACAATCTCCTGCAGCGGCGTGCTAGCGGCGCGCATTTCTCTTGTTGCCCCGAGCGCGCACCGGAGCCTTGCTCTGAGCGCGGCCCGGGACGCGATGACTGTTGAGCGTGTGTGTGTGCCGCTGGAGGACGGCGTCAATAAACGTCTCCTTTGTGAACTTGGAGGCCTGTTTCTTGCGGCGAGCCGCTCTCCTCTCTGCAGAGGTTGAACGCCGCCGCAGCGGTGCCCCAGGGTGCGTGTGGTGACGGCTGATCGGGGCCCTTGGCTCGTGCGAAGCTCGAACCCGCGGTGGGTAGTGGCCTGTGTCTACTGAGAAACCCACAGGAGAAACAACGAGCTCGAGGAACGATGTCTCTTGAATGACGCCACTGACTGTGTCCACGGTTGCAATCTCAGCAGCACTATGCTAAAAAATCAGAAATAACCGCACAGCTGGCCGCTGACGTTGAAGGTTCGGCGCACTCTCGTGGAGTCCAGGTCTTGTGGAGAACTCCTGTTACTGAGTGGACACCTTCGCTGGCAGTACTCAAAACTACCGTAGAGGATGTACCTGGAACGTCGATGAAGAGACGCACTGTGCTTAGCCAGTTCTAGACTCTGTCCTTTTTACCTGGCGATACCAGTTCACTACGCCTGGAGGGAGTGAGAAGGGGGGAGGACAGGGGGTTGGCGGGAACTTAGGGCCCAATAAGGCGACTCCTAGGAATTGGTTGGTACTGCCCTGCGACAAAAGCACTCCAGCGAGCAGTATAGGGACCATTAGCGGAAATGAGTCAGCATTTCAGAGATTTGCTTTCCAAAAGAAAAAGATGTGGTTTCTCAGACGACCGTCAAACATTCTTTGTTGAAACGAAAAATGTCAAGCTCCCCTTCAGAGTAAACTAAGGAGTGCCGCGGCAATTGACTTCAAGATGGTTCGGAGGAAGGTGTGGAAAGAGTACAAGGGCACAACAAACCATAGAGGGGATCCCTGGAGCGGGACAGTAGGGGCTAGGCAGGAAATGGGCCTTGGTTCTCGTGTTGGCAGTAGTGGGCTTCCTCGCACTAATCTTTCTTAACTTTCAAAATTTCAGGAAAGACGTCTTACGTTTTCCAACCGAAAACACTACGTCAAAGATGGCAATCTCGCATCCTTGTTGGAAAAGGAAAGGGGGAGGTGCCCCTTTTCCTGTGGGTCATTTCATGGGAAACGTTACACGTCCAAAAAAGACCGTGACTGATTTTGTCGAAAAAAATTCGGTTAATTGTCGAGTATGTGAATACCTTTCTTTGTATAGTATTTTCGAGGAAAAAAATATCTCACGTAAGCGCCTTTCGAAGTTTTTGCGAACACGCGAAAGTTGCTCGCAGGTGAATATTTTTGAATCAGGCCTGAAACCAGATTAAAGAACAAATTCATTATATTATCGCGTACGCATCGTTCTTTGATGCAACGTCATTATTGCCCCCATATAAGACATTGCTGCTTTTTCTCGGTACAATAAAGCAGCAAAAAATTGTGCATTTCCAGAATTTGTTATTATAAACGTTGTTCATATTTCAATCACAATAAAATTTTTACCGTCCACTTAATAGTAGTCGTCTGCCAAAAATATATTGATCTTTTTTTAAAGAGTATTTTTTTAGAAAATCAGTCCCAAAGTTGGCAAAAAGTGATGCTTTTCTTAGATTGAGACCAAAATTAAGCATAAAGGCCATCGAGATAAAAGACTTGAGATTACTCTTTAAACATGCAGACTTATTAGCTTGCAATCCACAGTCTTTTGTTCGAATAAATTTTGTGTGCCGCAAAAAATTTTTTTTTGAAAGTTCACTACCAGTGTCATGGGGTTTGCACTACCGAAATGCGCTTTCACCGCATCACACGTGCGCTGCACCGACCTTTTTTTTTGGTACGCATGTTTTCTTTAGGCCTTTGCCAAGCGAGGACGTTCTCAGTCAGTTGATGCCAGTAAGTATCCATCTTGAACGAGGTCCTTTCCTCGCCTTAACACTCATTTTTGGCCACAGCGTGGCCATGTAAACGAATAAAACATAGATGTCACGATTATTGTGTGGAAGGTATTCGTAAACGATTTTGAATTATTTAGCGGCGGTATGCGAATATCACATAGTGATTCATGCATAGTAGTGTCTTCCGCATAATTGTAGTCAAGGAAAACATGCCACCAAAATTGTGTGTGTATTCCTTTAAAAAAATTATACGTGTAACGTTAAGAGACCGGAAGCGGGCAGGGTGGGGGAGGGAATAAACGCGGGTTAATGATATGCTAGTCGAAATCAAGAGGAAGAAATGGGCTTGGGCAAGGCATTTATTACGAAGGCAAGATAACCGCTTGCCTTTAAGGGTAACGGAGTGGATTCCAAGAGAAAGCAAGTTTAGCAGGGCGCTACAGAAGGTTAGTTAGGCGGATGAGATAAAGAAGTTCGCAGGCATAGGGCGTGCGCAGCTGACAAAAGACTGGGTTAATTGGAGAGACATGGGAGAGGCCTTTGCCCTGCAGTGGGTGTAGTCAGGCTGATGATGATGATGACTCCTTTAAAGGGACACTGAGGAGAACTAGCATTTTTTTTTTGTTAGCAAAATCTGGTAGTTCGACATTTCATGGTTTTGTTGCCGCTTGTCCGGGCGCGAAAGATGCATTTATTTCAAGAAAATTTGGATTCATAGTTGAAAAAGTTTTTCCCGCTCCTCTGATTCAAACTCAGGGAACTCTTATGACGCCACGGCAACTCTTATGACGTCACAGAACGGCGCGACGTGAATCGTGACGTAAACACAACTGCGTGATTTCTGCCGGCTAGCGGTGCGGTGTGCAGCCTTCCTTTGCAAGCCTCAGAGGTTCGTGACGTCCATGAAGTAAGAATAATTCCTCCAAGGTGGCGCCTCTTGTCCTAGGAAGTCATCACGCTTGTACTTGCGAGATTGGCCTGTGGCGGCGATACCTGTATTTTGGTTCGTGCTATTTTCTACATTACAAGAGCTTTGTTTTCAGGAAGAGCGGCGTTTTTGTGATCAGGAGCTGGTATTCTATGGATACAAGCCAACTTCAATTTCTCCTCAGTGTCCCTTTAAAAACTCGGTTCGACACCTTCCCTTGACTCTCCTACGCCACAGAAGTACCTTGGGTTCTCTGCTACTAATGCGCCGCCACAAGGCAACGAGACTTTTTTAGACCAGCACGGCCGCAAGCTCCGGATGCCTTCACGGGGGCTGGTATCACAAACTGGAAGGAGGATAAGGAGAAATTTTCCAATCACGAAAAGTCAGGAGGGCATAGAAACGCTGTCTACCAGCACAGCAGCCTGCAGGCGACGTCGGTTCGTAACCAAGTCAACACTCAAGCTCTAAGGCAGCAGGAGATAGCGAGGCGCTCTCTGAAGCTTAATTTTCAGGCATCCGAGTACCTATTGCGCCAGGGTCTCCCATTCCGTGGTCACACAGACAAGGAAGGGAACTTCCATCAGTACCTCATGTTACGCGCACAAGATAGTGATGAATTCACAACTGGTATGAAATGGAACACGACGTACACTTCTGCACTGCTGCCAAATAAGATAATAAACCATTTTGTAGAGACCATGCAAGAAACACTGTGCAGCGTCATTCCGGCAACCGACTACGCCCTAATTGTAGATTGGACGCGCGGGACGTCGCCGGTGTTGAGCAGGAAAGCACATCTGTGCAATACGTCGATGACACAATGACTGACAAACTTTTATAGCTTGCGTTAACTACGTTACCTCTTACTCATCACGTCTCTTGATTTCTTGGGGTCTGCTGCCACCTTCTTTCGGCGTCAAGTCCGAGGAATTCCAGATGGTGACTCCCGTAGTAAATCGATATAGCAACGAAATTGGTGATTGATTGGTGACTTCACTATTGTATCCAATTGGGGATTGATTGAGGACTTAACTTATAAATCCAAGATGTCGGCCAATAATGATAATTAATTGAGGACATTAAATAATAAATCCAAGATGGCGGCAGCTAACGCTCGTTACTTGAACTAGTTCCAGACGCTGGCGGCATCTTTTTTTATAGAAGTAGGATAATAATAATAATAATTGGTTCTTGGGGAAAGGAAATGGCGCAGTATCTGTCTCATATATCGTTGGACACCTGAACCGCGCCGTAAGGGAAGGGATAAAGGAGGGAGTCAAAGAAGAAAGGAAGGAGAGGTGCCGTAGTGGAGGGCTTCGGAATAATTTCAACCACCTGGGGATCTTTAACGTGCACTGACATCGCACAGCACACGGGTGCATTAGCGTTTTTCCTCCATAAAAACGCAGCCGCCGCGGTCGGGTTCGACCCGGGAACTCCGGATCAGTAGTCGAGCGCCCTAACCACTGAGCCACCGCGAAGTAGGATGGCAAATGGACAATCGCGGGATATTCCTTACCTGACCTCCTGGTCTTTGTAGTTCACCTACTGTAGGAAACTCTTCATCGTCAATGCTAATGATAAGATATGTACAAAGAGCGCGTCGGCCGTGAACCACTCCGGTTTAACGCCGGCCAAATATTTTCGAACGCCAGACATGCAGCAATTCCTCAGTTGTTTCTCGTCCATTCGTTTAAACCGTCGTGAACAGAGGCTGTCCGACTAACGCGAGATGCCATCTACTGGGAAACAAAGGTCAGTTTATCGTGAAACTAAAAAAAAACCCCGATTTCACATAGGCTGACTCCCAGAGCAGCTTTCAGTGGCACCGCCATATTGAATCGATTCAGGCGCTCCCTCTAGGTAGTGAAAATCACCAATACGCTGCAGCATGCACGCAGGCTGTGATATTTTTTGTAGCGAGAGCTACACTGGGCTACCAGCAGTGCATTTCGCAGTGGCTGGGACAGGCCAGTTGTGCGCATGCGCAGTTACTATGGAAACCGGAGATTTGCAGCAGGTGCGGCGTGCGCTCTACCGTCGGAGGAAAGCGCAGCGCGCGCTTCATCGCCGCACGCCGCTCTATCACCCGAACCGCGCGTCGCATGCGCAGGATTGCGTATAAAAGGCGGAGATATAATAGGCGTCTTTATCACAACGTTTGACATGGAATCACAGAAGGAGAGTCCAGGCGCTGCTAAGCGGCAGTATGGACAAGAGAAGAGAAACTCTTCCGATCCTGAGGTCGTCGCCTGGCTTACTCAACAAAGAGAATGTCCGTGAGAAGGCGAAGAGTGCAGCGGAGACGCCCGAACAGAGAGAGTAACGGCTTGCCAAACGGAGATGCCAGACTGCCGACCATATTAGACGGCGCATAGCCGCCGAGATGGAGCCCAATGTCTATCATTGCTAACAATACAGTGACCACAACAAGCTCAGCCAGGGAAATGTACCTCTCGCCACGTATAGGCTGGCATAGCCGAGCTAAGCCACTGCCAATTTTTTTTTTTTTTTGCAGCGATAGCTGTATCCGCCGCACCTTTACAAACGCGCCTTAACACAGATTGCACCGCGGATGTGTGAGGAGGAGCGGAGCCATCGCTACAAATGGCGAGGGGCGAGGAACGCCAGCTGCGCGCTAACCAGGCCGGTCACAGTCATAGATGCGGTCGGTGAGAAGGAGCACCAGCTGCTGGCCAAGCGGACGAGGGGAAGCGCAGCCAAAGCTACGCATACAAAGCCACAAAGTAGATAACCACGATTAATGTCGGCGTTGTCAGTAGTGGGCGAAGAGCGCAGCGAATCCTGTGACATTGGGTGCGTTCCAATACTCCCAAGTAGACGGCTACTTAGACCTCTAGCCGGACAGCCGCCATCTTGGGACGCGTTCCATTTCTCACGAAGCAATAAGACTGCTTCGCCGAAGTCCACATCAATGCAGGCTAACTTGCTGTCTAAAGATGGCGGAGCTCATGTACGCGGATGAGCGAGTCGTGCTCTAGCGGGCGTCGGACTGTGCACGGAGTATAGGAAAGGAAAAATGTGAGTCATTACATTATGTTATTTGCTAAGCAAAGTAGTGTCCAATTAATCTTCGGGGACGTGCGATTCCTAGCAGTGAATCACGCAGGAGAAAATCGTTCACTTGAGAGCTCTGCTACAGCAGCGGACGCTGTAGGTCTGTTTACGTGGTCTGTTTACTTGATCCGGCATCTGACGATGCCGGATCTTAATTAGAACCTTGATTTTAGAGATTAATTCTCGTCGCAGTCGTTGGGTTCTTCGACGGGCGTTAAGACGGCTGGCGTGACGGTTAACAAATGTGTTCTTCTGTTGCTGTATTAGTTGCATCAACTCTTTCGCGTACATTCTTTTTTATCTCTACACTCTCAGAACAAGCACACCGGCATGTTGCGAATTGATTTTAGACTTTGCAGGATTAAAGCTCGCTGCTTTCTTTAGGTTTCTCGCCGTCTCCGAGTGCCACGTACGGCAGACAGCGGGTTTAATGGCACGCATGTGTTTTCCTGTTGCAGTGTATATTAGCCGTATCGCATTTCGCGCATATTGATTACAGTCTTTCGTATTCTTTATTATGTTTACAGCGCCGCCTGGACGAGCACTTTCGAGGAGCATGTACAGTTTAGTATCAATAATAAAAGAATAATCGCATATCTCTTTAGCGTTGTCTTCGGAGAGAGGCCCCGTCTGCTACATGTAGACTGACCGATAGGCACATCCACCAGTCCGGTTTACGCGCAATGTCATTCCAGAAAAAAATGTGAAAACTTGTTGAAAACACGTTTTTAATGATCGTTATTGCTCAGTTTGAGAAAAATTGTAGTACAACTGTCCATAAGCTTTATTTTTACCTTATTATGCCACGAGACGGCGTGAGCAGTAGAAAAGTTCAAATACATGGGCTTCTAGACGTATGCCACTCTCACTAGACGGCTTCCTAAACGTCACACTAGACGTCTTGTTAGACGTCTAGAGTATTGGAACGCAGCCATTGTGGACATGGGTCTTCAGAAAAAAGCAAACGACTCCCCGGACATTTCCACATTTGGCGTGCTAGAAAGTGTAGAGCATGTTTTATTGGCGTGCCCAGCATATGCACGAGAAAGAGTCATGCTAGCACCTACTTGAAGTCTTTGGACGCTATGCCCTTCGCGGAGGATTTGACCCTCGGCGCTTGGCCAGATAGTTCGAAAACTCTACAGGTAACGCGAGCGTTCTCACGTTTTTAAGCGTCACGGGCTTTGACTGGCTTTTGTAATGTTTGAAAGTGTACCTTGTTTTTTTTTCATCTGCTTCGTCCCATCATCATCATCATCCCCCATCGTGACAGTCTTTTTTCTCCTCTTCCCGTTCCCCAGTGCAGATTAGCAGACCAGTGTACATATATTTTTCAGGCCAATCTAACTGCTTTAACCTAAACCCCCCTCTCTCTCTCCGCCGCGGAATCTCCCTCATAAATGACGTGACTGTCTCAAGTATCAAAGGTGTCACAGCAGGAGATGTTCTTTAATTACATGGTCGGGCTGGAGGAGGGATTCGGCGAGGCTCGCGCTTGCTCAATTCGCGTCTATACTGGCCACGTAACTTCGTCTAATCTCGATGATGGTGAGTTCCCTGAAGTGTTTTCTTCATTTCTCTTTCTACTTGCCATTCTTATTTTCTCACGCATCATATCTGAGCGCTGGTTGTGAAAAAAACGACGCGTTACCTCGCGCGGGTGCTGCGCGAGCTATTTGGAAGCGCGCGCAACCCGAGCTGCTGTTGGCCGACCCTCAGCCGAAGGACTTCGTCCCTGCGATGCTGAAACATGTGAGTTCCCCGTATTTCGCTGCAACATCTTCGTCTGTCCGTCGACAGAGATGGCCGGCGCGCTGGCTCAGCGCTCGGATCAACAGAAAGAGGGCACGGCTTCAATCTGTTCAATACGAGGGGCGGCGACCGCCTTTCGATGGAGGCCAAAGATAAGACTCCCGTGTGCCAGTTAAAGAACCTCAAAGAGATTAAATTAAATTACAGCCCTCCAGGAGGGTGCTTTTTTTTTCTTCATCCACGGTGGCTCAGTGGTTAAGCGCTCGGTTATTGAGCTGGAGTACCCAGCCGCGGCGGCTGCGTTTCGATGGCGGCGAAACGCTAAATGCACCCTTGTGCTGTGTGATGTCAGTTCACGTAAACATCCCCAGCTGGTCGAAATTATTCCGGAGCCCTCCACTACGGACATCATTCTCTTTCTTCTTTCACTCCCCTCCTTCATGGCGTCTGGAGCCGACGCCACGTTACCTCCTGGATTTTGTCGCGCTTTCTTTCTGGTGGCAATTAGATCCCTTTTTTCAGTTTAAACTGATTGGTGTAGGTGTGAAAGGATATGAATGCATCTCTCGGGAAATTTGGGGACTCAACCCGGCTCACTACTCGGCTGACATAACCTTGAGCTAAACTGTGAGCCAACTCGTTTCCCCTGTTCCCCGAGTGTGCCGGAGCACCCATATTATTTCCACTTCTCTTTGGTTCCAGACTTGATGTCTTAAAATTCGTTTTGTCTCCTTGGAGATCCTGCCCTGCGGCAAATTGTTTACAGCGACCTTAGAGTCACTAATTATGGTGACTGCTTTGGTGCTGACCATTGCCATGGCAATAGCCTCATCTCCGCTGTCCCTGAGTTCTTTGTTTTGACCGAACCAACCGTTAATGTTTCACCCGAGTCGTTCACGCCGACGACGATCACAAAGGAGTCGCCTCCTTCGTATTCCACCACATCTGCATAGGTTGTGTATTCCGAGCCTTCTAACTTGGCTTCAAGGGCCTTAGCTCTTGCTCGCCTCCTGCCTTCGTGAAAAACAGGGCGCATGTTTTTTTTTGGAATAGGTTTAAAAGTCAGTAATTTTCCCACTTCGGTTAGAAACGTTGCCCGCGCGTTTCTATCCGGGATTCTGTCATGTGTAAGATCCCCCTTTCCAGTTTAAACTAATTGGCGTAGTTGTGAAAGGATATAAATTCATATATCGTGAAATTTGGGGACTCAACCGGCTCACTGTTCGGCTGACATAACCACGAGCTGTGGGGAAATTGCGCTTAAGTATGCTGTGCCTATTGCAGCGCCATAACACACTGCCCAGCGAGAAGACCAATCAGTTTTGGTTAGTACTATTAGTACTTTTGCGCGCCACCTTCAGGCGCTTATTGGTGTGAGCCTCTGCGCTCTGTCGAAGGCGCACGTGCCGTGCGTCAGCTATCTGGGCTACGCCGAGAGAAGCTAGGCAATGAATGCTGTCAGCCAAACGCGGGTATCTAATCGCGTAGAATGTGTTCTCGCGTTTTCAGCGACCCAAGCGGCTGACAAAAGCAGTTTTGAGTCACCGAATGGAACAATTGCAGTGCCACCTTGGCAGGGCAGGTTCCCCATACTGTGAGCCAACTCGTTTCCCCTGTTCCCTTAGTGTACCGGCGCCCATAATAGTTCCACCTCACTTTGGTTCTAGTCTCGATGTCTTAGGATTCGTTTTGTCTCCTTAGAGATAATACCACGCGCGGAATTGTTTATCGCGACTTTGGAGTCCCTAATTATGGTAACTGCTTTGGCGGTGACCATTGCCATAGTGATAGCCGCCTTCTCCGCTGTCCCTGAGTTCTTTGCTTTGACCGAACCAACCGTTAATGTTTCTCCCGAGTCGTTCACGCCGACGATCACAAAGGAGTCGCCTCTTTCGTATTCCACCGCATCTGTATAGGCTGTGCATTCCGAGCCTTCTAACTTAGCTTCAAGGGCCTTTGCTCTTGCTTGCCTCCTGCCTTCGTGAAAAACAGGGTGTATGTTTTTTGGAATAGGTTTAAATGCACATAATTTTCTCACTTCGCTTAGTAACTTTGCCCGCGAGGTTCTATCCGGGATTCTGTCATGTAGTCCTACGTTGCTCAGGATTTTCCACCCCACGGGTGTGGTTGCGAGCCTCCTTAATTGTGCAAATATATCTGCGTAGCATAGTTCCGTGATGGTGTTGTAGACCCCCAGTTTAAGAAGTCTTTGCGCAGGTGTGCAGTGGGGCAGCCCCATGACTGCTTTATATGCCTGCCTTATGATCCCCTCTATTTTAGATAGCCGGATACGATCACATCCTATGGAGCTTCAAAAATGTGCCGCCACATACATACTTAGTACAAGTCCCTTCTCTAGAGTGGTGGGAGGATATAATGGCCAGCTCAGATCCGTTCACGATATCCTGGCCACTGGGTGGGCTCACAAGGTGGCCAACAGCCATGCCCACTAAAGTTTAGTGCTACCAATACAACCCCTCATGGCGCAGTTCGGGACAGTTACTGTGCCATTTCCTTTCCATAAAAACTGTTTTCAGTTTCATCTCTTCCCCTTCATCTGTTCACTCTCGCCACCGTTGAGGTGTCCAGCAACAAGCAAGAATGAGAGAGAAAGCTACTGCCCTTTATTTATCTGATAATGAATTTTTAAACTCAACAACTTATTCGGAGCGTTAGTGGTGTGATGTGGCAATGATGCGGTTCTTGGAGGAACCCTTAAAATATTCATACCCATGAAAAAAAGTTAGTTTTAAATATGGTTTTTGAGGAATGTAAATGCACGGTAATTGTCTCACATCTCTGTGGACATTCGGGCCTCGTTTTTTCTGCATCAAAACGTTGCCGCCGCGACCGGGTTCGAACCCGGGAACTTCGGCTCAGTAGCCGAACGCGCTAGCCAGTTTCTTAAAACTAGTTTACAGAAAAGGAAAGGCATCGCTTTCCAAGGACACCTCAACCACCCCCTAAAGGAACGGATTACGAAGGGAGTGAAATAAGAGAGAAAGAGCAAGCAATAAAGAAAAGGCTAGAGTAGTGAGCTGAAGAAAGTGAAGAGAAGCGTTCACCGAACCGTAGCACCCAAACCTCTAACTTGCTCTACTATATGGTGTCACTTCGCGTTTGTAGCTTACAGTCCGCTGCAAGAAGTATCCAGGTTGAGTAAAGCTATTTAATTCATTGCCGTTCAGATCGCGTCAGTAAGGTCCAAGTTTGTACTCAGTTCAAAATCAGGCAGCCAACTTTCGCCGCAATGCACAACGCAGTGTTCGACAAGGCCATCACAACGCGAGTGTAATTCCACTGAAGGACAAAAGTCTGTCTCACTGACGTCTGTTTAGCCATGTATGCAAGAGCCGCATTCAAACTTCCTCAGCAAACGCTAATTTCGCCTCTCTATCTGAACGTAGGCCACTGCGAGCTGCGTCTGCCGTTCTTGCTGTTATCTTTGTAAAGTTGGCATAACATCTTTGACCCTTCACTACAGTTTAGTTATAATAGCGTTTATATATATATATACTCATTCTTTCTTCCAGTCTTGAAGTGGAAACCTGTCCTGTGCTGGAATCCCCACATTGAATAGAAGCACAAGAGCGCTCCGCTAAACGTGTCATGACGACTGCAAAGCCATCCGTGTCAGACAAACGCACGCAACTAACCCTGCCCTGCACCAGAAGTGAAGCGGCACCAGTGTGTCAGCTGGTTCGGTGTGTCGCCGACTATACGAAGGTTCTCTGGAGCGTAGGCCTTGAGATAAGAGTGGAAAATGGCCTGGGTGAATTGGGCATCGCTATTGCCCCGAAGGCCGTGCTCATGGACCCTTTGGAAGACCCACGGATTGACTGTGAAACCATCGCCAGGATTCTGCTGCTCAACGTCCTCGCCCATCATCGCTGCATTGTGGCTGTAGAGATAACTTCATTTGTTGCGAGGAGCCCTGTCCTCCTCAACATTCTTCAAGACAAGTACAGCGTCAGGAATCTTACCATCTAAGATGTAACGTGCTGTGAAACAAAAGTCTTTGAAGCCCTGGAGAAGCTTGCCAACCCCTCGGACCAAAATTATTCAGACGAAGGGGAAAAATACTTCTGCTTCTCTGTCAGACTGCCACTGTTTGTAATCCCTAAGGAGCAGGGCAGCATCACCCTTACTGCGCTGGATGTCGCCGATCTGGAATTTTGCACCGGCTGCTCACGACAGTTGATAAACATACTCTTGCAGAATAACACAATAAGTGACTTAACCGTCGGCTCCTGCGTGTTCACTTATGACTGCGTCGACCTCCTTCATGGCTTCGTCCTCTACCTGCAGAAACACCGCTCGCCGCTCAGGAAGCTGAATGTGCGAACACCCGAGGCCAGCCAGCTTGCACTGGAGTCTCTGGTCAGGGCCATTGCACCAAGGACGACGCTAGAAGAGTTGGTAATCGATATAGATATCTACGATGTCGAAGCGAAAGCGCTCTTTGCCGAATTAATCGCCCGGAACCGCAATCTGCGTACGCTAAGTGTTACGTGGCCGAGAAACTGCGTCGTGTCCGTAATCAGCTACGGCTTCGAACTTCTCGCCGGAGACGCAGCCACAAGGATCGAGCCGTGGCTATTAGCGCTCCCAGAAAACGCTACACTTTTGACGCTGAACGTAGACCTCTTGGGTTTCTCAGCGGAGGAGTGCTGCGCGTTCTTTCGCGCCCTGGCACTCAACAAAGCCCTCCAAAACATCAACATAAGCCATCTTCCAGCATGCGCTGACCTCAAAGAGATATGCCAAATAATTCGTGGTTCCCGCTTGGCGAAGGCCATTCATAATGAAGATCACCCCCTGAGCATCACTAGCCTTCCCCTGCTTCCCGAATGCCCCGAGGTGACGTCCCTCACGGTCAGCTCTTTCACCTCAACAATTCGGAGATCTTGCGCAGAACATTCGAAATCCTCCCCTCCTGCAGTCACGTCACTTCACTCCGCGTGTGCGTGCAGGACTGCTTCCTTGATAAGATCCAAGCTGCCATGGCGGCCTATATAATGGAAGCACGCACACTGAAGGGCTTAGAAGTGCACGTCTACGTCGATGAACCCGAACTCGAAGACCAGGAGCATGACCCTGACGCCAAAAAGCTTCTGGTGAACGCGCTGGCATCCAACCTCAGCCTCACCAGAATCGCACTCATAGGGCTGCCTCTGACCGAAGACAACTGTGAGTTCCTCGCGAACGCATTTGCCAACAGCCAAAATCTCTCCGAGCTGTCGTTCGCGGTGCTCAGCCGCGATAGCTACAAGGCCTTCTTGCAGACGCTGGTGTCGGGCATCGAAAGCAATTACGGCCTGCTACGCGTTGGTCTCCCAATTTGCAAAGGCCTTAACTCAGAGCTCGTTGCCATTCGCAACATCACCAGGCGCAACGCCAGCCTCGTCACAAGAGCAGCCCGCTTCGTGATGGGTGACCACGATCCTTATAACGCACGCGCGGTCGAGCTGGTGTCGGGACATGAAAGGGTCCTCAGCATCGTTCAAAAAAATGCTGGAGTCGATGCCAGGGAAGCGGCGACGATGGTCAGTCGTGCCTTGGGGCTTCGATGTTTGACGGGTCTCGAAGAGTACATGAGACTGGCTGGCGTGGTCAAGCGACGGGTTCAGTGCATCGGAGGACGCGATAGCCCAGTGCAACTCGACGAGCTCAGCTACGACTGCTGGATTCACATCCGCAAATTCCTGACTGTGGCCGACGTTGTGAGAGCTGATTGCTTGTGAAGCTGTGATCAGACATATTTTTGAGATAAGCTTGCAAAGTTGTTCTTTATCTCGTTATTATGAAGTGAATAAAGACTGTTTTAATTAGTGAACATTTGTCTTACTTACATGTGCAGCACACTTAACACTGAGGGTTATGCATGAAATGATGGCCTCGAATAGGGCTAATGCCAACGCATGGGTGGTTGTGTGCACTAGAATAACCCTTTCCTAAACAGATTTAAAAATACAGCGTCCGGTCTTTAAAGCGCGGGAAAAACAAATACTGGTCGTTATCGAACCGGTGAACCGTTTCAATTTCAGTTCGAAACGCACGCATTATGTTAGGCTACACACAGGCACACTTGTATAGTGCTCTCATCCGACCTTTAATTGCATGTCACGAAAGCTGAAAACAAAAAAAACAAAGTAAACACTTCGTCTAAGCCTTGCGTAATCGTCTTCGGCCCTTACTGGTATCTTCGATTGTGTAAAAGCACTGCTTATTAAAATCGTGATACCACACTGACGTTCCCCCATTCTGTCGAGACAAATTACCTTAGCACACCTCATGATCGCCTTCAAGGATATTCTGTGCGACAGTTTGTAATTCGGTTAATTTACGTATATCAGCGTAATGTAAATTAAACTTTTTAAAGTTAATTACCTGATGTCTTGCGGCTTACGTTATACATTCCACGCTAAGTGCAGGACTATGCGGATAATGTAAACAGCTCTCATCATAAAAGAAAACGAACTCAGCATACCGTAGTGTTGAGAGTATTGTATAGGTTCTGAAGACAATACAATAGTGGCGTTGTTTTTTTTTCTGAATTTAGAGAAGTTTGAAATTTAATTGGTTTTTCTCATCGGGAACAAAAGCCAAATGTAACCGCTCAACCGTCCCCAATTAGTTTTAAATGCCTAATTATTTGCTTGTTTTTCCACTCGTTGCTAAGGCAGCGCCCTACCAGTTCGTGCCCTCTCTGGTGAGATACAGGTACAGAATATCCAGGTGCATAACCACGTACCGACGCCCTAGGTCGAGAATATGCCTGCCGAGCAGGGCACACGGACTCTACCCTCTATCGGCCACCTCGGCCAGACACCCCCCACCAGGCTCCCTTCTGACGCCTGCTCCGCTCACCCCATCTTAGCAACCCCTTTATGGAAAAGTACACGCGCCCTCATTCCCCCGCGTAGTTTCCCCTTCCCTCATAACTTATCGAGACTGGAGGAGGTGTTCCTTAAAGAAGGATGAGGGCATGGGCGGCCCTTACCCCGTCAGTCGCGTGCCGATGGGCCTCTGAAGAAGATGCAGGTCCCACTACCTGCCCGAATTAATCAACACCGGCTGGAGAGGAGGAAATTCGATACCTGCTGTGGACCAGTAGACACAGTCAACTGGGCGCTAGATGTCAATCCGGCTTCTGTCTTCCCAGCATGCGTCGGGCGTCCATGGTGGATGAAGTGAAAAGCCGCCAGCTTACCCTCAAGGCTGCACTAAGGAACTCTCTGCGCACAACTACACGGGAGCAGCGGCCGGCACCGGAGACAGCAGCGCAGCCACTCGGCTGCGAGCCCACTCCCGCCGCGGCTGCTCGCTTAGTTTTGGCGAAGACGCTACACGAGATGCGTGCAGCCAGCATAGCCTCCTGGCAGGCAGCACTCATTAATCTGTACTTGTATAATATGGCAGATAAAGCAACATTAAAGGAGTATCGACACCTAATTTTGGTGTCATGTTGTCTTCTCTATATTGATGCGGAAGACACGACTACGCATGAATCACCATGTGATATTCGATTACGACCGCTAAAAATTTATTTTCGAATTTTTTTCTGCCGTACTGTTTCGGTTTCAACAGCTGAATGATGGCTGTTGCGTCAGAGTGTGTATGTTTGTCTCGTGCGTCATGAAAAATCGCCTTAAAATCATTGCTTCATCGTTTAATTCACTGCAGTGTTGAAGCCAGCCTCCTTCAAGAGCCGGAATGACAACGATTGACGAAGCATCAGATGGCTTGAAAATTGTTTTTTTTTGGGGGGGAGGGAGGAAGGGGGGCAAAGGAAATGGCGCAGTATCTGTCTCACATCTCGCCGGACACCTGAGCCATGGAGTAAGGGAAGGGATAAAAGAGGGAGTGAAACAAGAAAGGAAGAAAGCGGTGTCCTAGTCTCCGGTATAATTTGGACCACCTGAGGATCTTAAACGTGCATTGACATCGCACAGCACAGGGGCGCCTTTGCGTTTCGCCTCCATCGAAACGCTGCCACTTCGGTTGGGTTCGAACCCGTATACTCCGGATCAGCAGCCCAATGCCTTAACCACTAAGCCATCGCGGGTGATTATATCGAATTTTTTTATGTCTCACGTGACCAGTAAGTACGCTTTGATGTCACAGTCCTCATTCGATTGGTGAAGTCGAAACGGCACGAAGAAGAAATGTGATTATAAATTATTTAGCTGTCGTACGAGATTACCAGGTGGTAATCGATGTATAATAATGCCTTACGCATAATTAGAAATAACAAAATGAGCACCAAAAATTTAGGTTTCTATACTCCTTTAAAGCTATTCCTAAACAAAGTCTTCTTCGTACGTCAAAAAGTTCTAGCGCCATTGGGCTTATCGCCATCAACACTATCACCAGCGCAGATTTATGAGGGACGAGGAAGGCGGTTCGTGGTCTGCTGGTCGCTTGCGAAGCCAGACGCGCTCAGTCATTCAACGTCGAGGCATTCCTACTGACAGGATGTCAGAAAGTGAAGAAGAACCTGTGTACGCTGAGCCGCAGCCGTGCGTGCTGACGCTGGCTGAGATGACCCGCTGGACCGAGAGCGAAGTGTACATGGAGTATGTCGGCTTCGTCCTCGCCCTCAACGAGCGTGTCAAGGGCAAGAAGCTGACCGATAACTTCATCATATCGGATGTAACTTCGAATCTTCTTTCGGTGCTGGAGACGCTGGGTTCAAGAAACGCTTCCACTCAGCCATTTAGGAGTGGCTTAGCTTGGCTATGCCAGGATATACATAGCGTGAGCTACGCTGAGCCCCTGAGCATCAATTGGCGCTGAGCAGTAATTTCGCTCTCCTTCTTCATGGCTATACCACACTGACAAACGCCCCGCTATATGTACACTCCCACTGAGACCTCTGCGCGACCGCACAAAATGTGAGGCGCTATCAAGCGGCTCCTGCGCAGCGTCAGACGGCTACTGTGCTACGGAGGCGCACAGCTGGGCTCGCGCCGGCGCCAGTGCGTCTGCCGCGGCTATGACCGGCGAGGCACGTGCGGCGGTGGCTCCGGCGAGCCGTGTGACGTCACTGCTCCTCGCGCATGCGCAGCACGGCTCTCCAGGAACCACGCGAAACTGCTCAACCTCGGCCAGTGTAGCTCACGCTACAAAATTCAAAGCCGGAAACACAAATGCCACCTTTAGAACCCTCCTTGTTAAAAAAACTATAATAAGCAAACAAAACAATTAGGCAATGCCA
This sequence comes from Amblyomma americanum, assembly GCF_052857255.1. Taxonomy (NCBI): domain Eukaryota; kingdom Metazoa; phylum Arthropoda; class Arachnida; order Ixodida; family Ixodidae; genus Amblyomma; species Amblyomma americanum. The sequence continues at coordinate 4,174,784 of NC_135497.1, read as the reverse complement.
ATATGACATTCATGAAAACAAGGCCTCCATGTACAAATTATTGTCTTTTTGAGTGATTCTGGCTTTGTCAATGCCATCGACGGAGCAACTTAGAGATCGTATCGAAACAAAGTGGCAACAAACGAGAAGTGGCAGCTTGTTCTACAATGCCAGCGGCACCATTCCTTCCACGCACCCTCGCAACGCGTCAATAGCAGTGCTGGCCGAGCCATTCTGCCAAAACGCGGCTTTCTTAGAGATGTAGCGCACTTAGTGCTTCCGCATTGGTTCCCCCTCGGTCAGCCCTGCAACGAGCTCATAAATGTCGAAGCATTTCAGGGATAATAAGCGGAGTGATTTGAGCAGCAATTTTTTCCTGATAGCACATAAACAATGATCGGGTAATTTGAGCTGTTAGCTTTAGCAGAGACTTAGGATTCCGCATGTGGCTTTTCATAAGTATTTTAATAGTTCATAAATGTGGCGTTCGCACCTCAAGACATTCTAAACGTGCTTTCACTAAAGCACCATATAGAGCTGACGGCCGCTAGGGAAAATTAGTGGTGGCGCTCACGACGACAGAAATTTGGCACGAGCTTCCCTCTGAACCCGACCCCGAATCTCTCGTAATGCGGCCTGTTTTCTAGGCCCTCTCGCTGGCAACCGCGTATGTGAAGCTCTTGCTGCTGCATTCTGGTGGTTATGTTCAGTTCATCCGCAGAGCGATGTAGCACCCAGGAGACATACCAGCGTAGAAGTATGCCAGTTTAACGTACAGCCCCCGTCAAAAGTATACAGCCCAAAGGGTTTGTTTGCGAGGCCTGCAGCGTGCCTAGTTATACATCTTCAGCGACCGTAACCTCTCGAATGAGGAATGGCTTCTCTTCCTCAATCCTCCCAAGCATTGAACTGCTAAATATGCTAGGGAGCCGCGTTAAGCAGCTTAGAAGCAAACTTCTTGGGATGCACATTTTGGACGAAGGCTGTATGCCTGTTGCGCACGCGCAGTAGTCCTATCCGGCCACGCATTTGCAACAGTGCATGCGAATTTATCAGTTAAAGAATGTTGTTATTTGTACAGCAGACACAATTTGCGTCAGAAGTGAAAGATCGGATCAATGCAAGTGAAGTTAGGACACACACATCAATGTGTGCCAACAGGTGAAGACAATGTGATCACAGGAATTTCCAGATACGCAATCTAATGGTAAACACGTTACGGAGGTTTCTGCTGCTGTGGAGGTGTCTACTGTCCCATGGGGTGCAATGCTGTTTAGCAACCAAGCACGCAGTAAGCGTTACATAAATCTTGTTACATGTTACATTACATGACACAGCAACAAGCTGATCCCATGTTGTGTCTCAGAACCTGCATTTCTTACCCTGGTGGCACTCGGATGCTGCGTCCCCCCGCCCTGATCGAAGGGAGGAGGGGGGGGGAAGGTCAGGAACCCCTGCCTCCCCCCCCCCCGATTTACGCCACTGCTGCAGGGTCAGCAGTGCCCTGGTTAGGGGCTCGAAGAATGACACATCGATGTGCCGCGCCCACATAAAACCCTCCTAGATAAAAGTGTTTTCCAGCAAGCGAACATGGCAGTCTGGATACGCAATTTAAAAAAAAGGAAAAGAAAGTGGTGTACCATTAGCTCAGAAATATCCGTGAATGGTTTCAAGCGTAGGCATTGCCGTGAAACATAAGAGAAAGAGCAAGGTTGCTTCACGATCTTTTCGGGTCTGTATCTTTATGCCAGTCGTCGAACTTTTGTGAACGAAGCCCAAACGCTGAATGACTTGAACACTTCCTCCTTTGCTTCCACAGGTTTTCTTCTCGGAGAAGAACTTATTTGGTGATCCCCTCGCTCGATCAGGGCTTCATCCTTGTATTCATGTTCTCCTGTCCTTTGGTGGAAGCGCCCTGCAGGAGTCACGTTCTTAAACCAGTGTGCGTAACTGTACATTAATAAATCATTGCGTAATGTAGGTTCATTTGTCCGTTATGTATTTCTAGATTCCATTCTTTTTGAATCCAAAAAGTTAACCAAGGCCTACCCAACAGAAGTTGGTAAATATATACCTCCTCTTTGAGTTTATCATCATCATCATCCTGACTACGCCCACTGCAGGGCAAATGCCTCTCCCATGTCTCTCCAATTAACCCTGTCATTTGGCTGCTATACCCACCGTATTCCCGCAAATTTCTTAATATCATCCACCCAACCAACTTTCTGCCGCCCTATGCTACAATTGCTTTCTCTTGGGATCCACTCCGTTACCCTTAAGGACCAGCCGTTATTTTGCCTTCGCATTACATGCCTTGCCCAAGCCCATTTCTTCCTCTTGATTTCGACTAGGATGTCATTAAGCCGCGTTTGTTCCCTCGCCCACTCCGCCCGCTTCCGGTCTCTTATCGTCACACCAACATATTTCTTTCCATAGTTAATTTACCCCGGCAAATGTTCCACCGTCGGTATGTGCCATTCCAACAGAGGCCAACAACAACAATGAAGAAGAGGAAAGAGCCTGACTGGGTGTGCGAGTTGCGCTAAGCGACGAGTGCCTGAGAAAGCGCCCAAGCCTCTAGTGTCCCCCTCCCTGCCGCCATCTGCTCAAAATTCGCTGCCGTATATAGCCGTACTATCTGGACTCAAGGAACACAAGCATGGACGTGCCAAACATGACCGACATGTGTCAGGGAGGGTCGTCACATGCTTCCACGCCTTGTATGGAAGTGGGTGTCACTGAAAGCCTGGATGCGCTACAGACTGGCTTAGGCGGAAATTACGAATACTGCGGTGAAGGGCGTGGTCTTGTCCCGAAAGCAGTCATCATCTGCCCGCAGTCTCGTCAGGAGGGGTTGTCTGGAGTTGACAGCGAGAAGGAGGTTGCGTTGTGGGCTCAACGCAGTCCGTCACTTTCTGTTGTTAGGATTTCCACTCAGGACGTTGGTTTCATTTGACGCCATGCATGTATCCTCATTGGGAACTTCAGTTCCCTGGAACAGCGCTTCACATCTGGCACGCCTATTGCGACTTCTACAGGGCCTGCCTCTTCTGGTGTTCCTGGGCGTGATGATGAGCCACCGGCAGTCCGCCTTACCGCTGCTCACCGACCTGAAGGTGCCAGCGCTGATTGTGATCGAGTCTAATCTTCGCTGGCCCCGAAGTTGTACTGCACCTGTGTCTCGAGGCGCTACACAAGGGGAGGCACAGTGCATCCTTCGCCGTCTTGGTCCTGACCAGGCTGCTCTACACGGTGTGGCTGGCCGTCTTGTTCAGGGCGAGTGATCCCCTGCTGGCCTCGAGATTAGCGGTGAGAGTGACTAAACTGGCTCCCAATGCACTTCCCGACATAACATACATGAAAAACTTGAGGAAACACCTCTTTGAGGATATGACGCGATAGCGTTATTGAGCCCCTTCAACGGCTTGGAGTCTTCTTTGCGTATCGCTTCGCAGAAATGGACATTTTATAGTTTAGATTTAGAGAAAGCGGGAAGTCCTCACACCACACTCCTGGCACATAGTTTCAGGAGTTAAGTTATGCGCAACTGAGATGGCCTGGTAGCTGTTTCAAACACAGCCATCTCGCACGACCAGCCAATGTAACTGCCACCTGACACGGCGATGGATGGATAGAAAAAACTTTATTAGCGACAGATTTAAAGTGCTCTTGACCCTTATGGGTCACTGGCACCGTGATCGATCCTTGGTACAGGATGCCGCACTTGACAGCTTTCATCGTGGCTCGACGTAAGAGAAATCATTGCGCTTCCTCGTCATGGCTGGCCAGCAAGTGCTCCCATTGCGTCACACTCGGGCGGTCTATTCTAGGCTCTAAGTCTGCCTTAGGGCAGGTCCATGTGACATGCTCTATTGTAGGTTTACCCTGGCACCAAGGACACGGAATGGGAGCCTAGACTCTAGCACTTTGAAATGATTACATTCAAGCATGCACCGTAGCATACCTGCACGGCTGCAACTGGATCGCTTTTTGCAGCATCTTGGAACTTTTTGCACGTTGTGAACTCGCACTGTGTCGAGTGATTGCGAACTGCCAACGCATAAACGACAGCTTCCGGTTAGGGCTAATAGCTCGTCTTACATGTCTCGAAACGGTAGCGTTAGCTCACACATTCAAAAGTCCTACCTAGAAGACAACACAAATCCACTAGCGATCGTAGATAATTTGCTTGTAACTTACTGTGAGCATAAACAAGCAAATGACATATTGAGCTTGAGAAAACAGTCTTGAAGTCCGTTCGACGTCCAGCAAAACAGAACATGTTCGTTACGCCACAGCACGCAGAGCCGTGCAATGTGTTGTTATCGGTTTTTACGAAGTTCCTCGATCCCTTCCTCCTTTTGGCGAGGCTGCTTAAATGAAAGTTGTAGGGTGCCTAGATGCGCACGCCTCCTTGGAGCGCCTTGTCAGTCATTCTGTGAAGTGGTAAACGCTGCCTCCCAAGTGGCGATGGCCATTGCGCTCCCCACGCTTCATCGCTGGGGGTTGGGAGAGACTTGTGCGCGGCGTTTTTGGCAAAGTGCTCAGGAATGTGTGGCCCTGTTCACGAAACACTCGCTACATGGCTGTGGAATGTTTCTTCTTCCGAGATAAGCCACACGGCTACTGACATCCTACGATCAGGTCGGGTGTTTTGTGCGAGTAATACCACATCTTCGACTTTCACAGTTGATTGGCGCGTACATAGTCACTGAATTTATCGTTCATTTGTTCTGTATCTTCTGCGCATATGTGTGCGTGTGCAATTGGTTTAACTTCTGGATAAGCAATGCTCTGCTCTTAAGCGCGTGTGTATACTCGCTAGCGAAGGCGTATGGATAAACGCTGCTGTGTCTTGTCACCACGTTTTTGCGTGTGTTTTTTTGGTTGCGCTGAAAAGTACACGTCCACGATACAGTGCTACGTACAAGGAGCTATGTACTACAGAAAAAGTTGGTGGTATCTTGCACTAGCAGCAAGCTGAAGGGAAAAAAAGAAAAGAGTTGTCAGGTGTAGTGCATGATCTATCTGAAATTCACCTGAAAGTCACCATGTTGCCGCTTGAAACACTGTTAGGATTATGCAGTGACGGTAGCGTATTATAAGATAAAAAAAGAGTCGCGGTCGTTGCAGTTTTGAAGTGAGTTAAGATAACTATTTAAAATTGGTAGGCAGTGATCACTTAAGAGTGTTATCCTGCCATCAGCACAGCGAATATCGCCAGGGTTGTTTTGTACTTGGCGCAGCATTATACAGCATGTGATTAGGCTAGTTGGTGACTGGAGGACAATATTCAGAAACAGCATCTGTTTTGTCGCCTATGCTTGTGTCCGGCCGTGTCTGAGTGCGCTTTTGTAATCATGTTAATCGTACACCCAGCTACCAAATGGCTTTTATGCAGCATCTAAGCACGGTAGTTTTCTGCTGTTAAGAGTTTTAGCATCATTGTAAGTTAAATGCACTAACTATGGAAATTAATGCAATAGCAGCAACAGCAATAAGTTACGATATCGTCTTTACGGCTCTCTGTCAATGTTAAAGCTTCTTGAAAAATACTGTGGTCGATTGAGCATTGAAAATAAGAATTATAAGATTTTAGTGTGATGGCCTTTTACTTTGCCGACGCTTATTTTTACGTTTAGTTCATCTTAGGCCAATGTGCCAACCGTTAGCAATAAACGTTCCCATCATCTTGTCAACGCGGCGCGCCTTTCTTCGCCTCATGGTCGACATGCAGCTGCGCGATGCCCATGTGCTGCCTCCGCGTTGGGCACCAACATGGCGGCCACCGCTAGGGTTTACGCTATAGTGCAAATGTCGCGGTTGTCTCCACCCTGAACGACGGAGTAAGCCGGCGTGCATCGAGACACCCTACGAAGTTATCTTTCGGCGACGCGACGTTGACAGAACGGAATCCAGCCTCCTGGGCTCGATTCTGAAACCACCGCCATGTTCTTTAAGAGAATCCCACTACCAACTGGGTTGAATAGGTCTTCTAAGAAACAAGTGCAGTGTTATGGAACAAAGTGGAGTGTGACTGATGATCGTAGACGAAGATATAATGGAAAGGAAACAGACGAAAAGCCCCCTATAGCCTATCCAGTGCACCCTGTTTCGAATAAGAAAATACGTTAATTTTCTGTGTACGGCCACGTAGTTCCTTCAAAAGCGGAAGAATTTTGGCGCTTCTACCGTCGCCTTTTGATTATTTGTGTCTCCATGGAACAATGTAGCCTCGAACATAAAGGATAATTAAAAGCTAACTATCCCAACGTGTTTGTTGGGTGTCTTTCAAACTCCCGGTCCTGTTGTCTTGAAGCTGTCCTGATGAGATTATTTGTACATGGACTGTTGCGATAGTGCGTTATTTGTGTGCGGCTTCGGAAGTATCTGAATTCATTACAGAAGAGTTGGAAAAAATGTGTCAGTCTGTTTGGAACACGCAGCTGTTCTCTTTTATGCCTTCAGCATGCGGTTTATCTCCATTCTTTATCCATGTCGGCCGTGTACGGAAAAACCGTATTACTATGTTTTACTGAAAGATGTAACCTTTGCGGCCCTCTGAATAAGTGAGGCTCTTTTGGCATTACGTAATGAAACCTTGCTGCGCTGGTTGTTTCTTCAGATGATGCGAGGCAGTTCTGCTATGGCGGTGTTCTTGTACGCGTACGACGGCTACAGCAAGTGCCTCGTGTGCCTGCCCCGCACGCTGTCGTACCTGTACGGCTCGGAGACCTGTACACTTCCCACGTGGTGCCGGAAGCCGTCGGGTCGGTCGAAGGAAGACATCTTTGAGGCGTGCGCATGTTTCTATGAGATGTTGCCATGTCAGAGCACGCCGAGGTTATCCAGGTATATTATATATATGGGCCACTGTGGTCGGAGAATGTTTTCTTGCGCAATGCATGCTAGGTTACCGGGTTAGCGAATCTCTGCGCTAACAGCTTAAGCTGCAGACAGTAAAAATTCGGCCTTACGCCAATCTCCCCTCAAGCACTAAGTGAAACTAACAGAGTTTAAGCGAGGATTGAATTCTTTGACGCGCCTACCGACGACCAAATTTTCACTTTCAGTGCTAACAAATAAAAAATGTCACGGTAGTTCTTGCGCTTGAGTAAAACCGAGGTGGCAGGGAACAATTGCTTTTAACTCAAGGAGCATCGGGGGATGCGGATGCTGACATACTGAGCTTCACACACTGCACGCACTGTGTACATATTTCCTTACAAGCTGAGGGTTAATGGTTGCTCTTTTGCGGTATTTGACACGCACACCATGCTTTAAAGGCTCCGTGGTTGTGCTAAGCACAACGATCATTGTTGTTTACACCTTTATAGATCCTAATCGAGAGGCATGATGCTTGTCCAGGCAGGTATAAGACCCACATACCCAGTCATTTTGTCTACCTTAGAGAATCAAGTCATTTGCACAATAACGTTCCTGTAACCAATGAACAGAAGAAAGGTGACAGTTCCAAAAATATCACGTTGTATATCCATTGTACCAAGGATCGACAATTTGCATCGGCTTGTGCGCCATCTCTTTTTTTCAGATGCACCACGAAAAGTACGGACCACACATGCGGAACTTCGTGCGTGACAACACTGTCGGGGCCTGCGTATGGGTCTTCGCTCTGAGCTTGGCAGTGCTCGTGATCTTGCGCATGTTAAAGATGATCTGGGGCGACATCGCCGCTGTGGTCCATCTCTACAAGCGCTACACGGCAGAGCGGCGCAAAGGAGTCACTCGGAACGTCGCCTTCCACGCAACGGCGCTAGCATTGCTTGCGGCTGACACGTCACGCATGGAGGCACTCCCTGTTGGTGAGTGTTCCATTGTAGGAGTAGTTGCAAAAAGGGTCATCTGACATCGAATCTTAACAGATATCCAATTTTTTCGTGCTAGTTATTTTTAGGGAAGGGTTAGTGCGAGGGCGATGCTGTATCTCCCTCAGATTATGTATCTCGTTACAGTACACAATCTTAGCTTTGTGTCCGCCAACATGTGAGACAGATACTGTGCCATTTCCTTTTCCCAAAAACCAATTTTCATTTTTTTTCAACCCAATTTTCAATATCACGGTAAAACAGATGCCCTTTGTAAACAAAAACAAAAAAGAAGTGCTGTTAACACGGGTTGCTATCATACGTCTTTTTGGTTGCAGGCGCGTAAACAGACACAACACAAGGTAGAAAGACGGGACGGAGCGCCACTCACAACTGATTTATTTGAAGGCAACACGGGCCTGTAACCAAAGAGATGTACAGTTACCAACTTGCCCAGCAAGACGTCCTTTTAAGCTATCATACGTCTTGAAAAGGTAGCGGCCCGAAGCGCAATAAAAAAATAACGGACATAAGGAAGGTAATTCTATAGTGATAAAATGATGCGAGCACCCATGATCACACAGGCGGAATATTTGACACTGGCGTTCACAACTAACAGTGTTGCTGACAATTGGCCAGTACGCGTGGAAGTGGAGAGTACCGTCCAATAATGAGAAGGTACTTCCATCTGGCACCAGGAAGCCTTCATTTGCACTGAGCAGGAACTGCTTTATCTTGAAGACAGGGATGTCTTAGCAAGTGTGGAAATGGCATCACTGCTGGCTTACCAAATCAATTCTGTTTGGCCGCTTTTTTTTCAATGTGATTTTATCTCCATATTTTCGAATTGTTGCACTGTTGGAATTTTAGAATAGGGTATGCGGCGAGTTGGCACCCTACTTAGCTTCGTGCGAACTCCTCGAAAGCGTTCTGGTTGAAAATTGCCGTCAAGTAGAGACCAGCATTAGCATGACATATTTTCTAAGCAGCCGACATAGCTATTAAAGTGCGCCAGCGCCAAAACTGCTTCATAATTCTCATTTCACAGAGTCATCGCACACTGACTGATGCCAAATCTTGATGTACGAACCATTCAGTTCGCAGTTCCGGTCACATGAGTTGGAAGTGCTGTAGTAGGTAAAAAACGCTAGGCTTCGTGGGCGATGCTTTCGTTCCCAAAATTCCGGTCATTGGCAACAGGATTTACTCATACTTCGAAACGAAGCTGTTCTGGTGATGGAGCTTAAGAAAAGACATTCAAAAAGAGGGCCACGAAGGTTGTTCACGCAATCTCTTGTACTGATCGAAGCAGGTCTGAGGTGCGACATTTACGTTGATATCATGGCGTGCGCCCATGACACATATGATCGAGGCTCTGCTTGGTTGTGAGTCTTTTTAACTAGAAACTTCTTAATGATTTAATTAGTTCATGTACACAATTGCCAGTGATGTCTACTGAATAGGACCCTGAAGGTCTCCACATATTATTGTTAACAGATAAGTAACCTGGAAAAATAATTACTAATTCTGTGAGATGTAAAGTTGTGGCTGTCTAAGCTTCAAGTCCTACTCACCCGAAGATGTCATAAATTAAGAAGTTCACATTATTATAAAGTTATTTACATGTTACGTGAATAGCCGTATGTCCCACAGAGCATATGTTCTGATTAACCTCCCTCTATGCAACCATTATGCTGGTCCTCTCTCTGCGTGGATGCCACGCATATTTAGGGTTTCGAGATTTTGAGCATTGACCACTATCACCATTTTTATCTTATGGACTATTTGCTAGTCACAATTTGTCCACATTTCTTTGCACGTTACCTATATCTCTATAGATGTGAGAACGTGCGCTGCCGGTATAATTCCTCTCGAGGTGCAGTCAGTCCTCACTTGTATTACCATCTGCTGGTCAGAATGCATTTCGTTCTCGTTCAAGGTACTGTGTCGCAATGTCATGCTTTCAGTAACCTAGTCGTACACCACGATCACTTGATATATCTGAGAGTAATTAAGTCCAGCACTGCTAGCTTGCTAGTGATCGAAATATGCATCTTAGGTTTCAGTAATGTTTTAATTTTTACTTTAAAAAGTTTTGCTATGTTGTAAAACCTTCATATTTAAGATTTGGCCCAAAAGATTTCAACCACCTTAGTGTTTATTGCTGCATGCGTATTGAAAATATCAGTTGAAAGGAACTTCGAATTTGTTCCTGACTTTTGCGAAAAATGAAATGTTCAAGTCTTTCAGGCCGTGGAAAGAAATGATGATAGAATCTGAGCTGATGTGTCTAAATATCGAAGAAAGGCTTCAGTTTGGGCGTTATTGTATGGCATATTTAAGTAGCATGAGGATGCTTTTATATTTAAAGGCTCCCTCGTAGAGTAGTACCCCATCTAGGGGCTTTAATTATTGATAAATAATGATGATAGTGATAGTTGTCATTCTAACTGCCGTTTTGTACACCGAACAGTTGGTCGGAGCCACACCACTTCAGAACGAGCTGAGGACCAAGCACAAGAACCGACATCATCAGCCAAAGACCACGTGACGGCGGGGATGCAGGCGCTGCCAACGTCTCTGTAGGTTTCGTGCAAGAACCTCGGGACGCATCGGAAAGGGACAAAAATTGGACTTTTACGCACTAGAATTCGTCCTAGACGCTGCGCACTGAGCCTGATCTCGAGTGCTCATTGACGCAGACGCAGCTCCTGAGACATTTTGGGCATTCTTCCGAAGGAAAGCATTTTGAAGCCGGAAAGTCGCCTAAACTGCCGTCGCGTCTAACTGAAATTTATATTTTGTGCAGAGCCGCGAGTTTATCAATTTATTGAAATGTGAATCGAATATGTATAGGTTATTTCGGATAAGAAATTCATTACTGAACAATAATGCGCGTAGCAGTGAAATCACAATGACATTTTCATTGCTACGCATTAGGTTATTGAACTTCCTAAAGTCCCTGATGGAGCGTGGGGAAAATATTTTATCTGCGAGTACCATACTGGCACTGACAATAAATGTTGCTTCTTCTCATGTTGCCGCTGCGCCATGGCTGGCGCCACCGAATGCCCATGCTGCCGCTGCGGCCGACGCTGGCGCCACCACACGCTGCTCCACGGCGCTTGCGTCATAGCAGCTGCGCTCCGGTTGGTCACGGGCTTCGCGTGGAACTAAATGGGAAGGGCTTCATAAAACAGCTTTCGCTGTGCAGCGTGAATTTCATTTCAGCTCACAGCACTCCATGAATTGGTAACATTTGAAAAAAATCTTTTTAATCATCCTGGGAAGGTAAGCGTAAGTCGCCACAGATGCCGGAGGCCTCCAGAACGGCAAATTCATGCAAAAAGCCTGCATCTGTCGCAATGTTGCATTGCAGGGTGATGGAGAATTTTTGAATTAGGCCCGTCATTTAACCCTTTCGGCATTGGAATTTTTATTTTGGCTGCATAATTTTTTCTGTTTTCACTGTGCCTAAGGTCCCATAATCTACGCACAAGGACTTTGAGAAAACGTTTATACATAGCTCATAGCGTCTTGGGTGTCTTCATGAGTGGAGTCCTAGTCCAGGACCCCTGCGGCGGCTGTGGCAGCTTAGGCCCGTTCGACGAGTGAGGGCTGATCAGCAGGCACCCTCCTTGACCGCGCTACTTTCCACTGCTCCACATTAAGTTTAAAGCACGCGGTGGAAGTATTTCGCCAAAGACAAAGGGACCAGTCAGGTGCCCGCGAATGACAACACAAAAATGAGTCAAAAAGTGTGTCATTTAGTTGTGTCGAGCGCACTAAAGCAGTTCCTGAAGTTTCTAAGGAAGAGCTGGATCTGGAACTTTCCATGAAAAATACCGCACCATCCTGTTCACCTTACCGTCATGCATCGTTTCTCCTCGCGTTTGTCGTAAACATGCGAGTGTTCCAGCCGATATTACGTCACGTTAACAACAAACGTTTTCAAAAGTTTCATAGCCTTCGTACGGGACTACAGTGGAAAACATGAAGGCTATCCTCAGATTTGTATTGGCCGCTTAAATCATCGCTTATTGGGTTTTTCAGTGCCGCTTACAGCGAGGTCTAAATGCTCGGCAGGCGCACGGCAGAATGCATCTGGCTCGCGCCTCTCTTCAACCCTCAATCTCGGATTTTTCCGATATTTGTCTGTCCAAACCCTCTCTCCGTGACCTTGAGGTTGCTCGGGATGAGCAACCTAGGTCTCACAAGCTAGCACCTACCATCGCAGGGCAGGGGCGCATTCCTCAGCCGCTGTACCACTGCACCAGGAGTGGTGCGAGGACACCCAGCGATCACTGCATGCATGTGGAGAATAGTCAATTCTGCATATATGGGCATTAACCCTTTAAAATGACCCTGAAATGATTATTAAGGGCATATCCTGGTGCAGCAGGTCTGTAGAGAGGGGTATTTTCTGGTAATCGAGTCAAATATGAAAGCTGTGCGTGGACCTTATAATTTTGAAATATATTTTTTAAAATCGCTGCTCGCAGTAGCTCGCAAGAAATTAGGGCGACACCCCGCCTTCGAATCCCCGCTACGATGACGTCAGTGGGCAGCCTAGCGCGCGCCCCCAGTCAACACCTTCTCGACTTTACAAGGCCTGCTCACGTCCTCCTCTCCCCGGCAGTCTACGTCACGCTAGTGGTCCTGTTCTCCGACGGGCCAACACCGTCTTCGACGAGCGCCCCCGCACATTCCGAACATTCCGGAGCGACAGGTTCCAGCAAAAAAAAAAAAAAAATTTTGAGCAAGTCCAAGCTTTTCAGTCGTCCCTGTCTACTCTGTCGGTTAGGTTTGGTGCTGCATCGCTCTTCGCTGACGTTATTTTCGGGGTTTTTTTTGCCGTGCTCAAGGGTGCTTGCATTCGTGTGCATACATTTGTGTGTGTGTGTATGTGTACGTGCAAAATATTGAAGTGTGACAGCATCACCAGTGCTTGAAACAAGAATGTGGCGTTAAGCAGACGCAAACGCTTCACGTGGCGCAACATGGGACGGTGTTGTGTCCCTGGATGTCGCGGAAACTATGACACTGGTCCCAAGGTGCGTGTTTTCGCGTTTCCCAAGGATGCAAGTCGAAGAGAGTCGTGGATTAGAGCCATCCCACGGAAGGATTTCACACCCAGCGTACATTCTAAGGTGAGTAACTGAAGTTTATGCCGTATCCTGCATGTCCCGCGTGCTCGATCAATAGGTCAGAAAAATCTTAAATAATGTTTGATGAGAAAATACTGGTAGTTTTATTGCAATTTGGCTAGGGCAGGGCAAGAATAATGAACAGAAATATGCAGTACTGAGCTGAACTGCCTAATACTAGGCTAATTATGAAATAGTGTGTCCATATACCGACAATAAGCGACTACATATTTTTCATACATTGCGCAGGTTTGTGAACTTCACTTTCAAGAGAATGACCTCATCAGGAAGCTATCACACTTCGATGCAGCATCAGGAAAGACTCTGACAGTTGAGATTGAGAGGGTTCATCTTGTGTCCGATGCAGTACCATCTATTTTTCCGAACTGCCCTGCTTACTTGAGCACGAACCACACTCGACGCGAATCTCCAGCCTCGAAAAGAACTCGAATGGAAGACGAGGCCTTGGGCAAAGCCATCAAGAGCTCGATGGAGACAAAGAAAGACGAAGAGCAAAGAATTGCGATAGCATCATTTCAAGACCTCAAACACAAACTTTCTGGTATTGGCAACAGTGATTTCTGGACCATCAGTGTCAACAGTCGCTGTGTGATGTTTCTACGCATCGAGGAAAATCCTTCACCACATGTTAGATTTTCCGTCACCGTATTTGCTGACCTCTCACTTTCAGTGTCAGCAGGCATGATCAAGCTGAATTCCTTACCCTGTGGAGGGGCAATTCCAGAAGCCATGCGTGACACTAGTACGTTGTCGGTACTGCTTGAGCAGCTAGAAAAGCACATGACTGAAACATCAGAAGAAACTACTGCATCTAAAACTACGACAGTGTTGCAGCATATCGGCTCCTTGCTGAATGAACTAACCGAAGAGAGTGACGCAACGAAAGAACTAAGTGCCTTGATTCGGTTGCTACATGAGCAAATCACTCTCACTCTCGCTGGACCCATTCGTCGCTACAGTGCTGATACTTTAGTTTTTTCCAGCATTCTGCACTCAATTTCTCCCCATGCTTATAACTTCGCGAGATCAGCGTCAATGTTGACATTGCCTCATCCTTCTACTTTGCGCCGCGTTTGCTCGAAACATGGAGGTGACCCAATGAAAGAACAAAACGAAGCCCACTTTCTGTCCTACATCCGCGAAAGAGTGAAGTTCATGGAGTCGCACGAAAAGACAGTGACTCTAATGATTGATGAAATCCACATCAAGCCATACTTTGATTATAAAGGAGGCAGCATAGTAGGATCGTCAGCGAATTCACAAGAAGCAGCCACAACTGCCCACGTTTTCATGATACAGTCGCTCCTGTCAGCTAACAAGGACGTTATTCATATTCTTCCAGTGGCTAAAATGAACTCTGAAATCCTGCATGATTATTGCAAGAGGATAATATTAGAAATGGAATCATTGGGCCTTAAGGTGATAGCTGTAATCACCGACAACAACTCACTAAATCGAAAGATGATGTCGCTTTTCTCTGAGAACCGAGAAGTAAGCATTGTGTATCCCCACCCAGCCGACAAAAGCCGCCCCCTTTTTTATGTCGTTGACACTGTGCACGTACTTAAATGCATCCGGAACAATTGGATAAATCACAAGAACCAAGGAACATGTTTATACTTTCCTGAAATGAGTCTTTCTGGAGTACTGCCCGATGGGCCTCCCAGAATGAAAGCTGCATCATTTGGTGCCGTGCGGCAGCTATATGCATTGGAAAAGACATCGCTTCTAAAGCTCGGCTACAAGATAAATTCCAAAGCTTTTTATCCAACTCCCATGGAGAGACAGAATGTAAAGTTGGCGTTAGACGTCATTAACCCATTTGTCTCAAACGCACTTGAAATGCGGGGTGAGGCTCTGAAAATTATGAATTCCAGCTCAACAGCTCTCTTCATTAACATCATAGCAACATGGTGGAAAATAGTGAACGTAAAGATACCTTCCAAAGGTCGCCGTCTGAATGACCCCCTTCAATATCCAATCAGTTCAATCTCTGATCAACAGATAATATTCTTGAATGGTATCGTAGACTGGCTGGACGCTTGGCGCAGTGTTAATATGACCAGTGGCTGCATGACAAAAGAAACCCACTCTGCTTTGAGACTGCCGTGCTACTCGCTTATTGAGCTTTCGCGGTACTGCCTAGAGGAACTAAAATTGAAGTATGTTCTGCTAGGAAAGTTCCAAACGGATACCCTTGAAGACCGTTTCGGTCGCTACCGGCAGCTTGCTGGGGCGCAGTACCATGTTTCTGTGCGGCAGCTTTTGGAGTCCGAAAAAAAAATTCGATTACAAAAGCTGCTGATGCTTCCCGAGCCAGACAACAACAGCGAGAGCGACGAAGAAATGCCACCGCACAACTTTTCAGTGTTGATTTCCGAGGAAGAAATCTCAAGCCCAAAGCATGACATGGAAGTTGTTACCTACATAGCTGGCTACTGTGCCTATGCAGCCCTAAAGAAACTTCCCTGTGCATTTTGCCGCAGCGCACTCATTCTGGAAGATATGAATATAGAAGTTGAATCTTGCAAAATGATTGCAAACCTCTCCAGAGCCGGGTTGAAGTTCCCACAGCCATGCACTGTGCACATGGTGCTGGTTACGACGCTTGTTGTTGAAAAGCTCACCACGGGCGAAAATGGAAACGCATTCCTTGCATCTAGCAACCAACATGCAATTGTTAGCTCCACTGCCATTTCATTTCTGCGAGATGTTGCCTTGGAAACCTGCGAGAATGGTCACACACCAGAGACACTCGTGCGGCATGTAGTGCGTGCCGCAACAAACGTTGCTTTGAACAACTTTTGCAGAATGCGAAATGATCAAATTCAAAGTGCCGCGCAAAAAAAAGCTGCGGACAGAAAAATGAAGACGTTAAGCAAGAAATGAAATAGGTCGCTTCCAACCCTTCCTGTCAATAAACCCATTTGTACAAATGCATTTGCGACTTTTTCAGAACGCTGTTAACAAGTCTAAAAAGCCGCCTTAGATCGTTGCGGTGCATGCCTCAATGGAGCGAAAAAAATAATACCCGAGTGCATTAGTCAAACTCGCTAAATAATTACCGAATGCAAAAACCTTGCAACAGACGCGCACCTGGGTGTCATTCTAACAAGCAGCCACGACAGATTCAACGCGAACGACAAGCGACCGAAAGCAGCGGCCGGGGTGCCGGGGACCACTGGCGTGACGTCACGGTCCCCATGGAAGGGCCTTGAATAGTCCAGAGGGTGTTGCCCCAGTGTGCAGATTGCCTTGGGCGCACCAGATGGCGCCACGTGCTGGCAAGCGGCGCGCCCGCCTGCCTCGTTGGGGCCAATCAGAGCGTGCGCGCGCAGTGGCAGGTAGCGGTTAGTTTTCCGGTATATGCTCCCACATGGAACAGAGTGCGCGCCTGTTTTCCCTCGCCACTCCGAACGCCATTCGCCGAGAGGCGGTCACATGATTTTCTTGACGTCAGGTGTTCAACTTTCCGCGGGGAAGCTGACTTCACAGAGGCGGTGCCGAGCGACCCCTCGTCAGCTCGTTGCCTCACGTGAGCCCACGCTGTCGGCTACATTTCACACATTTCCCGTCCACACCTGTGGCGTGTGGTTTGGGGTTCTGCTGTGGCATTGAGCCACGCAGTTGTCAGCTATGACTGCGTGCAGTGCGCCAAACTGCAGCAACCGCACCGGAAACGGCAAAGCATTTACGAACTGCCATTTGGAAGTTGGGCGGCTAAAGTGCGTCGGCGATTAAAGTGGCTTTTGACCATAGGCCGCGTTATGCGCGATGAAATATAACTTAATAGCACCGATGAAAAGATGAATATTAATAAAAATTAGGTAGGCTAATAATATCAACGAGAAAAACTACCTTCAGGGTCCTTCAAAGATTCGTCATTTTACTGCATTTAGCAACGGGGTACATTTTGTAAAATGTTTTAGGCAAGCAATTGAGTTTGAAATTTATTCGTTAGGTCAGACTCGCCTGTTCAACGCATTGCTGTTGCTTTAGTCTGCTTGCCTGTAACAAGCTGCAGAATTATTTTAATGCGGTTCTAGGGAGATGCGTTTTCAGATTTTCCGTGTGCATAACCTGCAAAGAACACGCGGCGGTGCTAGTTGAGAAAAAAATTAATCGCAGTACTCTTTTCTTTTCCTTAAGACGCGCACAGAGGAAGACAGGACGGGACGGGACAGACGCTGCCCCATTCGGAACGGGAGTGCTTGTTCATCTGAAATTACTTGTTCCAGAAAAAAAACACGCAGGCCGTTTCTCGTCAATTTGTCATGACTACAATTTGCTGTTAACCTTTGGCGATTTTTTTTTCATGGTTTGTGCACACCTTCGGCAAATCACTGATTAGTTTTTGGCGTTACGTTTAAAAAATTGCGATCAAGGGCAATTTCTACGCAAATAAAAAAACAAGCCCAAGCGCTCTACTCAGCGAGCCCATGAACGCAGCCCCTGTGCGCACGAGCGGTGGCTTTCCCGCAGAGACTAGAACATGATGGCGGACCTTCGCGCAACTATGCTCCCTGCGGGAGTATATACAGGAACACTAGGAGCGGTTAGCGCGACCGTTACTGCAGGACGGGGAATTCATGCGTAATCCCCACAAGGTAGGCAGGAGCGGGATGAGGCGGCAGATCGGGGGTGTAAGTTTTTATGGGTCGCAAGTGCCCTAACTACTTGGGGCGGTGCGGTGAGCAGGTGGCTGGTCAGTGGTACTTCTGTGGGGGCTACACTCAGACGCTAGAGGCAGACTGCGAAATTTTGAAGTAAAATTGTTTAAATTGCAGGATGACACAACGAAACGAAGGCATACAGTACAATCATCATGAGAATTCAGTCCTAATGAAATCGGGAAGTGCATAGAGTTTGAGTAGCATTATTTGTAAATGTGCAATGGAAGGTCCGTCCCTATGGCGAGTTATGCAACGACAGCCTGCGTTTTTTCCAGCTCTGCTGCACTACCAGAAGGCGCATCTCTCCGAAGGGTTCATCAGGTCCCTCTGCGCGCAGGAAAACGCATCCGCAAGCTCCGGCATGTTTTGCAAGGGCACAATGCAACGTGAGCGGCTGTGTCAGTATGGCGACTTTCGGTCTCGACGCCGTCCGCTGATCGTCGAACACCATTTGAGGCAGTGGAACACAAAGAAAAGCTGATCTTCGTTGAACTGGACGTATGGCACTGTTCTCGCGCGTCGGCGGTCCGGAAGGCTCTGGTACGCAAGCAGGATGCCCGCGAAGTCGGCGAAGCCCTCTGAGTCGATGTGGTCGTCCAAGGTCCTCGCGCGTGATTCGCCCGCTGCCTGCAGTCAGAGTAGAGTCAACAAGCTGTGATAGCGACACACTGTCGTGCAGCTCTTTTAGAGCGAGAGCTCTACTCCTCAAGATACACCTTGCGACTTCGATGTGGATGAGACAATGACCTTCAATGCCTCACAAGACCAAACCAAACTTAACCGTTCGGTGGTATGACCCAAGCTATTGTAGTACATATGATTATGACCGTCCTTGACCTGACCTGACCTGGACCTTCGGCCTTGACTCTTGACCTTGAATATTGACCTTGACATTTGATTTGAGACAGTGGGCAGTTCATTGATAATTGCCTTCAATGCCTCACAAGGTCAAACTGAACTTAACCATGTAGTGGTATGGCCCATGCTACGTATGACCGCGTGATCATATCACTGACTATTGAGTACATGACCTTGATATTTTACCTCGACTTTCACCCTTGACCGTGACATTTTATTCGAGACAGTGGAAACCATACTTAACAAAGCTTTCGCTTGTATAACTAGGTTCAAACCACGTTGAACCCCAGCCCCCGTATTACGCCGGAGCACCCTCCGAGGGGTGCACGTCAGGAACCTAGCAACTTCTATGTACTATCGCTTCACTAAAGACCCGGGTAGACGCCGCATAACGGCTTTCGCCGTAAAATCCAGACAATCATATTACTGTGCTACGTTCATATTACTGTGCTAATAACGACATACAGCTGACAGCCAGCACGGCGATACTAAAACGATCAACGACAGCAAGCGCAATCGAAGTGAATCTCGTGTTACATAGTCTCGTGTTACATAGTCGTAACCATCGTGTGACTTTTTTCTTGACATTTTATTTATTCACATATGCCATAAACTCTCCAATACACGGCTAAACAGTCGCAAACCGCCTGGCTTGAAGACGTTTGTCTGAGGTTGTTTTACAAATGCAAGAACACGCAGTATTTTGTGCATCTTTGTCGGTCACTGTACCTCCTACACTCTAAACAGAAAAGACTAAAACGGGATTAAGTTATCCTCCTTCGAACACCCTTTCATAAAAGGGTGTCTGCTAGAGGACAGCTCACTCTTGCTGCGACGGCTTTTGTCAACGGTATCTGGACAATGTTGGCACTGCCGTGAGCCGCTCGAGCTGCAGCGTCACACGCGTCGTTTCCAACAATGTCAAAGTGTCCCGGTGTCCACTAGAAGACGATGTCATGACCCTCTTCCTGCGCCTGGTGTTGGAGATGTCTTAATTCAGCTACAAGTTGATCGTGATCGCCATGGCGTAAAGCAGAATTAAGCCACTGTAAGGCTGCTTTTCATTCACAGGACACAGCCCATGTGTGGGGTGTTTGTGCACCGACGTACTGCACAGCCGCGCGAAGTTCGGCCAGTTCTGAACCGGTGGAGGTTGTCCGATGCGAAGTTTGCTGATGAATACTGGTCTGTCTCGCAGGAATGACCACGGCGTAGGTCGGACTTGTACTTGAGTGAGACCAAATCATCTGTGTACACATGAGTGCGGTCACTACATGCTGCGTGCAGTGGGTAGAGTGTCAACTGTTTAATGACCGGTGTCGATAAGTTCGATTTTTTCGTTATGCCCGGAAGTGTAAAGCGCAAGCATGGCTCCCGCAGACACCACAGCGCAGAGGCAGGCCGTGCTGCCGGGGTGAACTGTGATGGGATGGACGACTGGTGGGCTGCTATAACCTTTGAAAACGCTGCGTGTGGTCTTTGATTCGCCACTGACACAAGGTGGTGCTGTGGAATCCTTGTTAGATGCCGTATGTGTTCCGCAAGGTTTTTAGGGTTATATACGTCGAGAGTGGGTAGTCCTGGACGATTGCAATGGTTGCAACTGTTGATGCGCTGCGAGGCAGACCCAGGCAAGTGCGAAGTGCCTGACCTTGTATAGCTTGCAGGGCACGCAAACTTGTCTTGCATGTACTTGAAAGTATTGTTGCACTATACCGCAAAAATCCCAAAAAGAGTGCTCTGTAGATCGGGGACAATGACTGGTAACAAATATGGCGCAAGAAAACCGGGAAGCGTGCCCTCAGCATGCCGAAACAGGCTCACCGAATGAGGATAGTAATATTTTGTTTTCGGGGACAATGACTGGTAACAAATATTATTAGCCTCATTCGGTGAGCCTGTTTCGGCATGCTGAGGGCACGCTGCCCGGTTTTCTTGCGCCATAGCGAAGCGTTCAACTATCCCACATGACACTATCACCTTGGCGCGCGGCTGCAAGACACTGCCGTGTTTGGCTTCAGTCGAGCGCTCAGCCGTGAAACACACGTGTAAGATTTATGATTTAAACCCTCATTGATAAATGAAAATTGGTTTTTTGGGAAAGAAAATGGCGCAGTATCTGTATCTCAGATCGGCGGGTACCTAAAATTCGCTGTAGATGAAGGAATAAAGGAGGGAGTGAAAGAAGAAAGAGGCGCCGTAGTGGAGTGCTCTAGAATAATTTCGGCCAGCTGAGGACCTCGCCGCGGTGGCTCAATGGTTAGGCGCTCGACTAGTGATCCGGAGTTCCCGGTTTCGAACCCGACTTATAATAATAATAACAATAATAATAATAATTGTTTTTTGGGGGAAAGGAAATGGCGCAGTATGCGACTGCGGCGGCTGCGTTTTTTTTTTTAGGCAAAACGCTAAGGTGCCCGTGTGCTCTTTCATTTCATTTCTCCATTCTGCCTGCTATCCCTTATTTCCGCTGCGCCAACTCAGGTGCTTCAGTATCGATGGCAGATACCGGTGCTAGCAAAAATCTTTTCCTTCCCTCTGACTATTATTTTTAATAAAACCACTACCACCACTACCACCGTGTGCTGTGCGATGTCAGTGCACGTTAAAGATCCCCAGGTGGTCGAAATTATGCAAAGCCCTCCACAACAGCACCTCTTTCTTCCTTTCTTCTTTCACTCCTCCTTTATCCCTTCCCTTACGGCGCGGATCAGGTGTCAAACGATATATGAGACAGATGCTGCGCCATTCCTTTCCTCAAAAAACCAATTATCATAATTATTATCAGCTGAGGATCTTTAACTTCAGTGCACATTAAACATCCTCTGGTGGCGCCTCTTTCTTTCTTTGACTCCCTCCTTGATCTCTTCCCCTACGGCACAGTTCTGGTGTCCGCCGATATGTGAGAGAGATACTCTGCCATTTCCTTTCCAGAAAAACGAATTTTCAATTTTCAATGAGCGTTCTATGTCCCACAGCGGCTCAGGCTATGAGGGACGACGTCGAGAAGGGCTCCCGAAATTTCGACCTGGAGCTCTTTAGCTTGTACTGACATCGCACAGTACAGTTAAAGGAGCTTGATTATGCTGCCACTTCTTCGGCTAACGCAACTTCACCAGTTTCACCGTGGCGATAGCGCTGGTAGCCATTCATTCCGACGCCACGCACATAATGTATGATTCTCAACACGCCCGTCGAAATTATAAAAGGGGAAGGATAGCGCTGCCTGCCAGCAAAATGTTTGTAAACGCGCGACATAACTGAATGCTGAGAACAAAACTATTGGTATGGGTGCCCGGATACCAGGCAATTGAAGGGAACTAGGCGACTCACACAGCCACCCGAGCGTCTCAACCCGGAGTTCCAATGACTTCCCAGACTCTGTCGCAACTCCAGTACTGAATCCGCTTACCACATATGTGGACATTACAGCATATCTGCGCCACAGTAGGCAGATGTTCCCAGAGCACGCCAAGGGCCTGGAAAGAACCGAGGAACGACCTTCTCAGAAGGCTGTAAACGGGGCCGTTTCTAAGCCCCGCGATTCTAAAACACATATAACCAACTTTTTCTGGGTACTGCAGATTTTGCGACATGTAGGCTGACGCATATCATAAGGTATGGGCCTACCAGACAAATCCGCAGAGAGAGTAAATCAGCCAACGACAGAGGGATGGGAGGCAACCATGTCTAGCTGCTTGGACCTCGAGTCAGAGTGCTATGGTTCAAAGAGTGCCGGCAGCGGTTACCGGTAATGGTGTCCCGGTATGAGGACTACCACCCAGGCAAGGGAGTGGTGAAACTCGCCACTCTCCTCTAACAGGCGCTCCTGTGCATCGAATAGAGATTTAACGCCACCACCACCACCAATATACTGCCGGCTGTGAGAATCCGGTGGCGTCCGTGTCCTCGCAAGCTGATGCCGACGTGTAGGCGCGTCCTCTTCCAACTGTTTCTCGCGGGCGACGCGTTTCGGTGCTAAGCAGTTCGACGAGCGTTCGCCGCATGCGCTGCAACATTTCACGACTGGCGTGACAAAGGAGCCGGTGCTCTCAGTGCATAGTCACGCCGAGTAGCCAGCGTGAGGTCTAAGCGTGGGCATTATTTTGTGGAGGACGAGGTGATGCAGTGTGTAGTGCACTTTCGCTTCGTCTGCGGATTTCCTGCATTTTTGCTGTTTGATATGAATTCAGAAGAAACATTACAGCGCAAGCTTCCGGACTTAACACAAGAAACATGGCGCGCACCCTCGCAGCACTTCAGCAACTGCCTCTTGAACTTCGAACACCATGGCGCTCCAACGGCAACAGATGGTAAGTCTGCACCTATTCTAATATTTCTAAGCGTTAGTTGTTCAATAGTACTGGTCACGGCTACAGGAAGGCATGATTGTATAACTACTTTGCAGGACGCCATTCATATACATGCGCGCTGGCTGCACCGGGAACCTCATTTTTTGGAACTTAGGTGAACAGCTCCGCCTGAGTCGTCCTCCAAACAAAGCTTGTTGCGGGTTGTTGCAGATCAGCCGCACCAAAATGGGATACCTAAGCGCTCGGCGGATAGCGAAAAAAGCGAGTTTCTGTGAAAAGCGCGTTTCATTTGCGGGATATATATATAGGGTTTCATGATAAAACTTTGCAATCTATGTGCTGGACTTTATTTCTTTAATGGTCAATGTGGTGTGAAATGCTATATATGTCCAGGAAAAACCACACCGAGGCAGTAAACACTTGAAAAGAAAGATCATTTGTGTTCACGGCGGGTGCACGTGAACCCGAACAATGATGATTACCGCTATGGTCGAGCAGATGAGTGCTAGCTTGTAAGCATTGCTTTTGAACTTGCTGTACTTGATTTTAGTGGTGCTCTCTAAGATGATTGGGTGACGGTTGCATTGTCGCTCTGGCGGAGTTACGAGAGCTTTGTAGTGTGAAAATGTAGTGGAACGGACTTGAGCATATTATCGTGCGACGCCTATACCTTGAGCGCCCTCATCGAGATAAGAACAGACATTTAAAAGCTGCATTGAGGCGCTGGTGAGGTGTCCGCTTGCGTTCACCGAGCCCACACGCATAAGCATGCATATATGCCTTAATTAAGCATGCGCTATAGTGACTGCCTCTCGAATCATCCATTGCTGCTCTGGCAGGTTAGTGCCGTACAGTGCAGCTTTCCAATAGCGTTTGGCTTTTGTTCGACCGGCCGAGAGTTTCGAGTCTGAACCACAAGGCAGCGTTTCTTCGGCGTCGCGTTAGCGTTTCGTCTACTGGCGTCGCCGGAGGACCCGGCACGGTGGCTCAGTGATTAGCGCGCTGGGCTGCTGATCGGGAGTTCCCGGGATTGAACCCTACCGCGGCAGCTGCGTTTTTATGGAGGAAAAACGGTAACGCGCCCGTGTGCTGTGCGATGTCAGTGCACGTTAAAGATCCCCAGGTGGTCGAAAGTTTTCCGGAGCCTTCCAGAACGGCAACTCTTCTTTTTTTCTTTCACTTCCTAATTTATCCATTCCCTTATGGCGCGGTTCAGCTTTCCAACGACATAAGAGACAGATACTGCACCATTTCCTTTCCCCCACGACAAATTATTACTATTATTGTTATTATCGCCGGAGGCGTAATTTCAGCGCTTTGTGCACGCTGACGCGGGGAGTCGCAGATACCTGGCTAGGCCAGGCGTCAGCGTCGGCACCGGAAATACCTCGCAGGTGAAGATTGGTGAAAACTAATGCCTAGCCGCTCGTTGGCAGCGGTTTGAAGATCGATCCACATAGCTGTGACGGCACCACCGCCCCTGCGGTCCCCGTGCTATTGTTCCCCTTGCCTCTGCAGTAGCTACGGAGAGAGGATAATTGAGCGGCTTTTTCCATGATCTCCAGACATCCTCCTCTGGAGACGTCCCAATGTCCTCACGTGTCTGGTCGCGCTCTGCTGCGGGCGTCTAGCGACAACGCCGGTAGACGAGACGCTGGCGCGACTCGGAAGAAACGGTGCCTCGTGCGCTCCGATGTACGTGAAGCGTTCAGACTTCGACGCTTCGCCTCGGCACATTCTTGGCGCTCTCGGAGCGCAAATCATGTGTCACTTCAATGCTGATGGCTTTATTAATGCGTACGCTTTGTATGCCTATGTTTGAGGTTTCGTGTCACCAAGCGCTTGCATCACGATAATATTCGAACGAATTGAATTGCAAGACAAGGAATGGTTACATTAGATCGAGGATCAAAAAATCTTGCAGCGGGAACCATGAGGTCCATGTGGGGTAATAGTTAATTACATCCAAAAATGTGCACAAAGAGGGCAGAGTCGGAGCAAAAGTGGCGCCGAATTTTAAAACACCGGAAGTGGGCTCAGCTTAAGTGCGGTGCCAAATTTGAAAAACCGGAAGTGTGGACGGAGCAAAGCGTGCCACCAAATTTGAAAACAAAGCGTGGCGCCAAGTTTGAATACTCAAAATGGGCAATGGTGGATCTTGATTAATTTAGGCAAACTGAGGAAAAAAGGTGCAAAGAGGGTAGAGGAAGCGTCATTGCTTACGGAATCCTCCAATGCTTGTGCGGTGGTGGTGGTAGTGGTTTTATTAAAAATAATAATAAAAAGGAAGGAAAAGATTTTTGCTAGCCCCGGCATCTGCCATCGATACTGAAGCACCTGAGCTGGGGCAGCGGAAATAAAGGACAGCAGGCAGAATGGAGAAATGAAATGAAAGAGGTGAGGGGACAGGAATAGAGGACAGGGGGAGAAGTAATATGTACAAACTATTTACACAATAAGTAATGTGTCCAGGTTGTGCGCGTGATTAGTTCAGTTTAGAGGAATTAAATCACACACGTGCACAGCACTGTGTAGGTTACAACTGGAGTGGGGCGTCCAGTTATTAATCGTTCAAGGTAGAACTCGCGGAGCGTTCGGTCACTGCGTGTAACTACCTGACGGAGAACAGACGGGACGTCAAGCCCGTGTGTTCGAGGAATGCACAGAGGCTCACCAAAGTTCGCTCACGAGTGCGCGCACTGCCCTGCGGCCACAATAGCGTCTTGATGGAGTCTGGTAGTATGCCCTGCGCCCTATAGGCCGCGAGCATATCGCGACGAGCATCGGCGAACGCGGAGCAGCGAAGGAGCAGATGTTCTAGTGTTTCCACTGCACCGCATCCGTCACACACATCACTCATCGCGATTCCGTGCCGCACCCGTCGTTCCCCGGGCCACACGCAGCCAATGCGCGCGCGGAGGATCATTGCACGTTGCGACCGTGTAAGTGCGCGACAGCCGGTGACACTGTCGATGCGCTCACCTCCCGCGATGCGTGGGTCGGGGTGCTGCTTTCGGAGATGGTCGTGAATGGCCGCACGCACGTCCTCCAGCGCAAGGGGCAGATCGCTGGCAGGTAGTTGGTGTGCAGCGGTCGCGAGGTCGTCAGCTTCCTAGTTGCCGGCGATGCCGCAGTGACCGGGCACCCACTGTGCACGCACGGCACAACCTCTCTGCGCGAGGCATTCGATGCACGAGCGAATTTCCCGCACTAGTGGGGTACCGCGACCGTTAGATTGCAGGCGGCTGAGGGCGGCGCGGGAGTTGCACAGCAGAGCACTCCTGGGCGGCGGAGGGCCGAGGGTGAGCAGCAGGTCCAGCCCGAGCCGGATCCCCATCAACTCCGCCGTGGTGGAGGAGCCCAGGAAGGTTGCGTGTTGCTGGCTGTGCAGTCGCAGGGCGGGGATGGTGGCCGCCGCAGCAAGGGAGCAGCGGTCGCGGGCCACTGAGCCATCGGTGCACACGAGGAGATGGTCCTGGAGCTCCTCGTGTATGACGGCTCTGGCCAGCTGCTGCACAGCGCAGAGAGGTGTGCTCCGCTTTCCCGCGATGCCGACGATCTCTCGCTGTACCTCCGAGGCAGCAGGCCAGGGCGCGCAGGAGCCGTAGGGGGGTGGGCCTTGGGTCAATTGCTCATACTCGAGCAGCGCCGCGCCCATTCGTGAGCGCGGGTGCGAGCGCATACGCTGCAGCAGCGAGCCGCCGTCCGGTGCGCGGTGAAGCCGGTCGATGTGATTCAGTGCCCTGCGCGCTGCTTGGATCTCAAGGGGCCACGCTCCTGCCTCGGCCAACGTTGCGGCACACTGCGAGTTTTTGGGCAGGCCTAGGCACACGCGCAGGGACTTGCGGTGCTGAAACTCGAGCTTCTTCCAGCACGGCTTGCGCACCGTGACGAGCGGCATCGCATAGAGCACCGCCCCCAAAGCTGCGGCATTGTATAGACGCAGCGCGGCTTGCTGGGAGATGCCTTGGCCTCGAGCGGTGAGCTTGTGCACGGCGGCGGTGATCCTCTTCATCTGCAGACAGGCCTTGGTCGCCGCGGGGCGGAAGGAAAGGCGCCAGTCGATGTCCATGCCAAGGTACCGCACCGATTTACGCCAAGGAATCGGAGTCCCGTCCAGTGATAGTGGCGCAAGGTGCGCGCGCGAGCGCGAAACGCAGGCCATGGCCACCGATTTGTCCGCGCTCAGTGACAGACCAAGGCCGCGCAATCTGGCATCGATTGCGGTCAGGGCTTCCTGAAGGCACCCCCGCACGCGGAACGCCTCGCCCGGTGGTCCCCGGCACCACAGAGCTATGTCGTCTGCATATATGGACATGTACACATGGTGTCGCCCGCTCGTGGGAAGGGAGGCCGGCACCACTGACATGGCCACATTAAACAGAAATGGTGATAGGACAGAGCCCTGCGGCACGCCCATGTCGACCGGGCGAGGCTTGGAGAGCTTACCCCCTACTCGTACGCGCATGGTGCGCCCGCTCAGGAAGCCATGAACGTATCGCAAAAGGCGCCCGCTCACACCGGCCCCCTCAAGCACCGCGAGAATTGGTGCGCGGTGAACGTTGTCAAAAGCGCCCGAGACGTCCAGCAGCAGCAGCAGCGCAACCTGGCCTGCCGCCCTGGCATGCTCCAGCGCTGTAACAACGTCCGATATAGAATCAGCCGTGCACCGCATCCCACGGAAACCCGTCTGCCGCTCGTCAAACAAATCAGCCTCCGCAGCCCGCTCGTTCAGACGCTGCAACGCCATATGCTCCATGAGCTTACCTGCCGCCGATGTTAATGCCACTGGCCGGTATCCGCTCAGCACCGTAGGTGGGCGCCCTGCCTTTCGGATGGGACAAACGACCGCGGTTCGCCAATCCTCCGGAAGCTCCCCGCGTTCCCACACCAGGTTGATCTGCTGCAGGAGGATCTGTCGTTGCTGCGCATCCAGGTTTCGCAGCATTTGGTATGTCACCCCGTCCGGTCCGGGCGCCGAGCGGCGGCGGCAGCGCTGCAGCGCATTGTTCAATTCCGCCGCGGTGAACGGCGCATCAACGGCGAACGGCGAGGCAACGGGCGAGGGACTGGCGTCGCTTCTGGGGCTCTCAGGAGCAGCTATGTTAGCGGCGTTTGCGGGGCTGGGCGGCGCGAACCGATCGGCAAACCGCTCTGCCAATTCTACAAAGCTGAGCCCGCTGGAGATTGCGAGGGCGGCCAGCGGTTGACGGTTTGCCTGTGGTTCGGTGATGCGCCGCAGGGTGTCAAACAGCCTCCGCGAGCTGACATCTTCCTCCATCCTTTGACATAGTGAAGCCCACTGCCGGCGGTATAGCTTGTTGGCGTGGCGGCGCGCTGCTGCGTCCAAGCGGTTGTAGACAGTCCAGTCGGCGGCTCTGTCAGTCCGTCGCGCCCGTCGCTCTGCGCGATCTCTCTTCTCGCGCAGATTGAGCAGCTTCATATCAGGTGTGGGCTGCCCTGCCCTTACCTCTGCTCGTTGGGTGGCTGCGAGAGCGCTTCGGACTAGACTTGAAAAGAAATCTGCGCCAGTGGCCGCCGCCTCGTCGACCGCCCGCCTGAACGCACTCCAGTTGGTAATGTAGTAGGCACGTTTGGGGCGCGCCTCCATCGCAGTGGGTTCAATTAGAATGGAGTAATGATCCGAGCCCCAGAGAGATGGTGATCGGCGCCATGTCGCCTCGATGCCTCTGGATGCGAAGGCAACGTCGATGCAGGAGCCGGTTGTTCCGCGTCGTCGAAAGGTGGGCTCGCCGGTGTTCAAGGGGGTGAGTCCCAGCTGCGTTGCTGCGTCGTGCAGGTCGTCTCCCCGCGCGGAGTGGCGCGCACTGCCCCACGCACTATGGTGGGCGTTAAAATCACCACAGATGATTTGGCGCGGGGCACAGCACGAAGACACAGCACGAAAATACAGCGCGTTCCACGCGACAGCTGGACGCACATAAACACTGGCCACCGACGTGTCAACACCACCGACGCGCACTGTCACCACCACGCACTCCTGGGCATCAGATGTCGCCGCCGCCGAGCCGACGAGGGTGTGCTGGACGTCCTGCCGCACGTATATCGCGCACCTTGATTTCCCGGGGCGATGAGATGTGACACAACAGGGCACTGCAGCACAGGTGGGTTCCTCGCACGTGGTGGCTGAGTGGTAGCCAATGTAGCCAGGTAGCCGCATCTGGGGCTCCCCGTCATGTGAACGTACGTACGTCTCCTGCAGCGCGATAACTTCCGGCGAATCCTGTGCGATGCGAACTCGCATTTCGGCGTACCGCGCCGCAAGTGAGCGCACGTTCCACTGCAGGATGGATGGTATGCGGGAGGGAGTCCGGCGGCTAGCCATCATGCTGGCTTATCTGTGCGGGAGCACCCGCTGCTTCTAAACAAGCCCGGTGTCCATCGGTGCCCTCCGGAAAAAGTGCGCTGAGGGCGCGCAACGCCAGCTTTAGGCGCGCGATCTCCGCGTCCCGTGCGTCAGGGGGCTGGCCGTGAGAAGCGGCCGCAGGCTCGGGCCGCGCTGTACGGGACGCCGGGCAACCGGATCGCCGCTGCCGCTGCCGGCGCTGCCGTTGCTTCTGTGTCTGCTGCTGCTACTGCTGGGGTGTTCCCCTGACGACCTGCGCATAAGAAAGAGCGCGCGGCGTCTGCTGATGTTGCTGGGCTGGGGCCGCTGTCACAGCCTGGACGACGGCTCGGACAACCCGCCTGGACATCGGGGCCATGGATGTGGCCATTAAAGTGGCCACGTGATGCTCTCGCTGCCAGTGCGGGCACGCTGGGTCAATGGCTGCGTGCCGCCCCCCGCAGTTAATGCAGCGGGGCTTGCTCGCGCAGGTACCAGGCTCGTGTGGCCCGCCGCAGCGCGTGCATCGGGCAGGAGCACGACACACCTCAGTGGCATGCCCCAGGCTGGCGCACTTGGCACACTGGAGCGGCCGGGGACGGCAGGGGCGGACCGCGAGCCTGCGCTTGAATATGGTGATGAACGCCGGGGGTGTCGGCGCCGCAAAACGGAGAGCGAGTGTGCTGCCCGACAGAGACGCCGACACCATCGGTACCGTTGACTCCGCCGCCGCTAGCAGCTCCTCCGCCGTCCTGCGCCCGTCCACACCGAAGACCAGGCCGGAGCTTTGATTCCGAGGAGGAGGCTCCTTGGCGCAGACCGGCACGCCGCGGATGACGGCCGTGGCTAGCAGGGCCTGGAGAGCATCGCTGCTCCCCGCGTCCACTGCCACCACATTCCGCCGCATGTTTACCCGGACGGCGAGGACGCCCGGGCGGGATCCGATCTCCTCGGCCAACTCCCAGCCCTGTTCCCTGGTGAAGGCGGTGCCCCGGTTCGCCGGCCGAAACAGCACCGTCCCCACCAGGCTGGACGGGACCTCTACGGCAGCCGCGGCTCGCTCCAGGGCAGCTCTCCGACGCCG
This sequence comes from Amblyomma americanum, assembly GCF_052857255.1. NCBI lineage: Eukaryota > Metazoa > Arthropoda > Arachnida > Ixodida > Ixodidae > Amblyomma > Amblyomma americanum. The sequence goes on along the minus strand of NC_135497.1, from coordinate 4,144,537 downwards.
CTGCGCCTTGGTAGTGATAATGCGCCACGGGACCAGGCTGGCCCCAGCATCAGCGTCGCCGCTGCCTGCGGGGCATTGCTGCGGCGCGCCGCGGAGTTGGGCGCGCTCGGTGCCAGCAGACGAAGCCCCAGCCGCAGCCTGGTCTCGTGCGGCGGGATTTGGTGAGGTCGCACCCGTTTTTCTTCCGGACGCCATCGCCCCACCAGCAACAGCAGCAGCATCAACAGCAGGCTGGAGGTGGGCTCCATGGGGCTCCTGCTGGGAAGACCCTGCTCCTTCGAGTGTGGAGGGAGAGGGAGCAGTGACGGTGGGGGGCCTTCGAGCTTCCCGCTTGGCCACCGCTATGTCCCTTTTGGTTTCCGAGTCCCTCTCCTCCTCGGATCCCGTTGAGCGTCGCCGTTTCCGGAGAGCAGACTCGTCCATTGGGGTGCACATGCTCTCCTCGGCTGCAGGTGTCCGCGGTGAGCCCGCAGCAGCATCATAAGGGGGAGAGGGCATCACAGCCGGTTCCCCAGGAGCAGCAATGGCGGCAGGAAGCGCAGGGGTGGCCAGAAATGGCGGGGAGGGAGCCGCCATGGAGTTCTGCGTCTGGTGAGCGAGCGCCATGGCGTCCCGCAAGGCTAGAACGCGTGGGTCCGCCGGCGACACGTCCAAGGTCCCGATGACGGACTCAAGGTTCTCCGATGTGGTGATGAGCGCCGCCGTCAGGCACCTCACCGTGTCCCGCAGATCAGCGATCTCGGCCTGCATTCGCCGAATGGTGCTGGACGACCTTCCTCTGGACGGCGTTCGTCTCCGTGATCGTGAGCGAGAGCGGCCTGCCCTGCGTTGCTGATTGTCACCGCCAAACACAGGCCTTCGCTCGTTCACGGTGTCTGTGGCCTCCATGGGGAGACCCCGCAACGCCGCGAAGCCTTAGGCCCAGCGTCCGAAGGAGCAGAGAGCTAAAAAACACGTCCGCTCGCTTCGAACGCCCACCGAAGAATCCGCTTGTGCGGCACTGATCTCATAATGGTTATAACAGCGGCAGCTGCTGCTGCCCATGCCGCGCCATGCAGTCGTTTCAGGATGTAATTTCGAGGTGCGTTTCAAGGTACTTGACGCCGACTTGTTTAGACCGCGCGCCCTGCCTGATAACCAATAAGCGGGAGGTTGGCGGCTATGGCTATGAGGACGAGGTTAGTCACATGATCAGGGGCGTTTTCGGCGCGAATTGATGCAGTGTGTTTCCCACTGTGTTTTGCTAAACAGATGCGTCTGTAAATTTAAATCGCATCTGAACAGCCTCCGACTGCCACTTAATCGGTATATTATGTGCGCATAATAATATACCGGTAATTATACGTCACTGCGCCAAATATAAACACAATGCAAAGACATCCGACCTGCCAAAGCTCCATACGGCTTGAGTGACAGAGCCCGACCGGCAGCGGAACCGCGCATACATGTACAGAGGACATTATAAGACATATTATACATGCAATGATTTCATAAATACATATGCCCGCAGTCACCGAGATGTACGCCTGAAAAGCAAGGTGTTATTTTTAGCGTTGTACATAAATGCGCTCTTTTGTGCTAGCAGCATTAGAGCGGCTTTTTGAGCGTCGTACTCGTGTCTTTCAGCATTGATAAAACGGTGCGAAGAGGACACGTAGGGAGGAAAACCCAAAGACGCAGGCACAAAACGCATCTGTGCTTTCCGTAACAAGTGGTGATGGCATTCGCTATGGCTAACGTTGCATTGGCAGCAAAGTGCAAGCTACCACTGTGCGCTATGCTTTCAATACGCACTCGATCACTGCGCGTCTAGGCCTAGTGAGGCATTAAGCTTTCTTGGAACCGTTCAGGACAGCAAATAAGTACAGGCTGTTCACGAGAAGATGAGTGATTTTCAGAAACGGCCGTTTATAGGAACAAGTCATGATTCTTTCCTGATCATGGCAACGGCATTTATGGACGCCGAAGCGGTTGTGATAGAAGTTGACTGTACAGTAAGTTACATAGATTTGCTGATTAACGTTTAAATTTTAACTGTTGGGCGCTTGGTAGGAATTAGAGAATTGTAGCGGGCCATCAAGGCAGCTACTGCCAGTCATTAGATGTGCAGAGATGTAATTTCTCGTGGCTCTACGACGCTTGGAATTTCGGAAGCGCAGACGCATCCAAAGGACGCGGGGCGGCTGCCGAGCCTGCTATTTAGTCACTCCCACGAAGTGTCGTAGGTCAGAGTGGACGCATAACGCTCCTTTCGCGCTTTCCTTTTTCGAGTGGCGGCACTGTCCTGGCAGGGGTGGAGAGAGGTAGACGTGGCTGCGCTCTGCTTACGTGTCCCTTGGATACGTCTGAACAGCTGAAATTACTCGAGCCACTGCTCTAAGGGCAACTTTAACTTTCTCCACACCCGATAGTTGATATAAGAAACCCTGATGGATCGCTCTTATTCACTAAATGAAAAGAACAGCCTAAGAGTTAATACATAAGAATTCATTCACCTATCTAAGTTTATGAGCCTATATATGGATTATAACATCCGCCAATTCCGTTGCCGTCATCGTGAATGAATCATTTTAGCTCAAACAGCCTACGAGCACACCGTACATTACTTCTCACCTCCAGAATCTCAGGCCAGGCAGTATTGAACGCCGTCCTTCCGGTGTCAGTTAGGCATATGGAAGGCGTATACGTGATACGTGAGAAGTGCTCAGTTTTTATATTCTTTATTTACGTACCTGTGCTGCCCTGAATATCAAGGCGGAAGAGCGGAAATTGTACAACACTCTTTTCGGATGTCTGGGAACTGCTTGCCTCATTAACTCTACAAATTCCACGTTTTAGAAAAAAGTGCCCCCTGCTTTCATAACTGTGCACATTTTGTTTCAGAGCAACTCGTTTCTTCTGGCTGGGTCATCGAAGAAATCAATCCCTTTCAGGTACGGACCTTGCATCGCCCACGAGCACTCTTGTTGCCCTGTGCCTGTCACGTGAAAATTTAAATGTCAATGAGGATTGTTCGTGCCATATAACTTTTGCATCCCAAAAGAGCAGTGTGACCTGTTGGATACGTTATAAAGGGGGATCCGTATTTACAGCAGTCAATCGGGGTAGTTTTCGCGCACAGAAATATCAAGATGCTTGCAGCTCCTACACTGCATGCATTGAAATGCGACAGCCGTGGTCCGGGGCAGGACTTCATGGCGGGAACTTCACCTCAGCATGACAGTAGTGTGACATTAGCGTGAGTTTATTTACTGATTAAAGTTTCCTTAAGTCCCTCTTTCGAGGGTACTACATAAGGGGGAGGGGGAGGGGCAGTAGAAAAGCAAATATTCGTCACAACATAATCCTGAAAAAAAAACACAAGACAACAAGCAAGAATAATTAAACAAACATATACGCGAAATCTTCCATGTAATTTTGCGAATTTTTTTTTCAACGCTATTATTATAACTAGACTATAAAGTGATATGTGCAGGTAAATCGCTAAAACTAAACAAATACATGGGAACAAAATTTTAGGGTGCTTAATCAATCATCGCAACAGGCACGTCTTCAGATAAAAAAAAGAATGTAAGAAAGAAAGGAATACACCATTAGGACTGTGGGCTAAGTTGCATGTCATCCAAACCACGGATTAGCTATTGAAATTTAGTTGTGTCCGATTTGGTACCTATCTTGTTTTGGTACCTATTTTAGGTACCTAGTTTGAAGCTAAAGGCCGGCCTTTTTTCTTATGCTGACAGAGTGGCTGCGATGGACAGCGCGTTCTCCGGTCTAAGCTGTGCAGGCGCTGAGCTTTATATTTGACGCGCAGACTTAGGAGGAGGGGGTGTTTTGGATTCTATCCGATCTCTGGCTCAGCGACTTCTGTATGCGACTGATAGGGCAAGTGCACCACAATCTAGGCGTGGTTGTGACTCATTACTTGTTATCAACGCTCTACATTTGCCCTACCATCCCTCACTGTGGAGCATATTTTTTCCTCGATGGACCACTCTGCGTTGGCCGTATGTTCCTCACACTTTCTTTATACTTTGAGGGATTGTACACTCTTGCAAATAATGTCTATAAGTGGTTTTTTACAGGGCTCATGTTCCACCCAAAACCAGTACATTCTTTTAATGGAAACATTAGGAAGAAAGAGTGCCACGACATAAGTGTGTTAAGGCTATATGCTATGTTGCGCTATACATTTTTTGTGGACTGGCAGGAACAGAAAGCTTCAAAGAAAGCACTAAGCGTCGAGTACATGCTGCGCCAGAGATACCAAGGCCAGTTTGTCCAACATCTGGTCAGATGTCAGCCAGCCGCACTTGAATGGGGGTGCGGAGTGAGGATTAAAGAGGATTAAATTGCTACACGGCAGGAATAAAGGATATGTTTCAGATTAACGTGTGGTTGCGGGGAGGTTGGGACATGCAGCATGGCGATAGAGGAATCAGGGTGCTCTCTTTGGCACTGAAAGTTATAGATGAGCATATGCTCAGTTCTTAAATTTCCTGTTGATCTGACGTCGCGATTGCCCCAAGACATGAAAAAGAAAACAATTTTATTGAGAAAGGGCTTTGAACTGAATGAAGCGAAATTAATCTATCTGATGTTTTGCCAGCTCCTGGAGCATTTCCTCTGTGTATGGTACGATGATAATCAGGCGAAAGAGCTATTGGCAATTTTCAGTACTTACCACCTCCCTTTACAAATACAATTTACATAGCATGCGTGTGAGAATATTTTAAGCCTGATTTGCGGGAGGCAAATGATACCTTCAAGCTTTGCACTCTGTTCCTATTGCCACCTTGTTTTATATGGCGGAAGCAGCAGGCTTGTACGTCATTACAAAGCATCGAGAGTCCACACACAATTTTATCTCGCTCCCTGAATTCAGAAGGGCCCAAAGGCCTAGTGCGACGCCCCAACTCCGAACTCGTTGGTAGTTAGGAGTCTTGAACCGTGTGCTCCGGTAAGCTTGGGAACACGCACGTTGTCTGACGACTTTCTGGAGCGTTGCTTGCGATGTTAAACTCACTCCTCTTAAGGCACCGCATCGCCTTATAAGCGATCAGATTCCAGCTAGGGCAATAACTTCGCCCCTATTCTATGTACACCCATGAATTTCAGGTGCCCAAATCTGCAGCGAGGAGCCAGAGCAGTAGAGTCCCTGGCAACGGAAGACCGCGTGCTGCAGTGGAACCAGCCTCGCGAGAAGTGTGGGGCTTCGAGGAAGGCGAGTACCTGCGTTTTTTTTTCGATCGAAAATCTTCGCAGTGCCAGCTTTTCCAGCTGTCAGCGGTGCCGCAAGCCTGAACTTGGAAGTACCTAGAGTACAGCGGTGCCGCAAGTTTGATCTTGAATGTAGCTAGAGGTGAAACCATGAGCATAACTGGTGGCAATCAGATTCGACACATGATGTCAGCTACAGCAGGAGACACTGGCGGCTGTTTCACCATCTATCTCGACTTTGACCTTTGACCTTGGCTTTTGGTCAAGGGAAAAGCTTTAAAGCGTCTGCCGAGATCGCATGCGCAGGACATGAAAGTGGATTCTGCATAAAACGCTGGTGCACTTTGATGCGTTAAGCGGAAGGCTAGGTGGGATCGATGCCACTCCTGCCGTGGAGAGCGGCATATGTGCGCGCCGTGACCACGTTGCGGAGAGGAGGAAAGGAGGCATCCAAGGTACGCTGCCTACTACCTGCGTGACGTCACACACCTTCACCGAGCAAAGCGGGAAAGCGGGGTCTGGAGTCTCATGCGCTAGGCATCAAAGTTTGTTCTGCATAAAACACCGGTGAACTTTTATGCGTTTAGCCTAAAGCTAGGTGTGTGCGGCGCGCTGCCTGCCGTGGAGACCGCCAGTTCCTCGACCAGAAACGTTACCAGGGAGATGGAGCTTTGCGCTTTCGACCAGGGTTAACCAGAGCTAAACCATCAGCAATTTTTTGGACTGGCAGAGATGCGCGCGTTAAGAAATATATACTAGCTGTTATTCAGACGGCAGTCATTGTAAGAAGCAGTGCGTGCGGGGCTGCGGCTTTCCTCTCGAACCTTTTTTTCTATTGTTGTTCGGAAATACTTTCATTCTTTCTGTCAAAGCTGTCGTGAGGAACCCGCCCTAAGATGGCCGGGACGCTCTAATGCATCCCCGGCACACAGTATACAAGATCACGAGCATATAGTGAGCGGACAGCCCGACCTGAGACAAGCAGCTAGTTGTGTGGATAATCGCTGGAACCAAGCGGCGTCTTTCAAGGTGCACGAACCGCGTGAAGATTTCCTCTTGTTAAAGACGACCAAAACTGGAATAAGCAGTAACAGTCGTTTGTACCGATACCACGTCCTTCCTATGCGCCATTACCTATAGATTGTGACCGAAAGCGGTGCCTACCGTTTTTATTTTTTCCCGCATATCTTTCTGCGTTTGCGATACCAGTACATAGCTTCCACAAACGTGAGTGGAGGGGTTTCAGTATGTGCGTGTGCGAGGAATTTGGCTGCTTCAAGGGCAGCAATAGCCGCGATAGACTACTTCCGATGAACTTAAACTTCTTTTAACGAACGTTCCCAGAGGTGTAGCGCGGGAGAGCGAAAGCGCGCTGAATATAAAGCAACCGAGGCTTCTTGTGGCGTGAATTAAACCTGCCAGGTTCTGCCGTGGGAGCCGCAATCTTCAAGCATCTCGCGCACTCCATAACAGGTGAATACGTAATTTATATTGTCGACAGCATGACAACTTCGAAATCCTCGCTGAGTAACCCTCCGGTTCGCGCTGAGATGGAGATCACCCAAATACCCGGACCAGGGCTATCCCGAAAAGGGCTCATCGTTTCCCCTTGGAAACAGCGCCGAGCATAATAAAGGTTCTTTACGCCACCATGCGTGCAGTGAAACACGCAACATCCAAAAGCGTTCTAGGTTGTGTGTCCGCGATTTTTATCCCTTCTTGTTCTGCTTTTGGTAACTAGGTTGCGCAAGTGGATGCTGACTGCGAGTCCGCAGTCGGGCTGTTGACCGACAGATTACCTGAATGAATCTGTGGGCGGGTACAGATTGTCATATCAACTTCCTTGGTCTTTGTCCTCACCTGTGGTTTCGGCATTCAGTACGCTATCCCAATCAGCCCAATAAAGAAATGAAAAGCGCCGAGGCGAGGCCGAGATACGGTATGTCGAGGATGATGCAGCTGAGACAGCCGCACTTCCTGATGCAGCTGAGACAGCAGATGCAGCCGAGGATGGTGCAGCTGAGACCCAGCCGCGCGCCGACTCTCTCTGGCAGCCGCGGCTCACTGAAGTATTGAGCATTTAGGTGAAGTGTGCTTTAGCATCCAAAAAGGTAAAAATGCACTAACACTTGCGGGGAGTGCTACATTAAGAACCAAAGATTAGTTCCCCCAACTCAAGCAGCTTGATATCATGAATACTCTCCGCCGACCACTGCAAGAAAGGGGCACTTCGTCGTCCTCGGACTGGCTGGCCGAGAAAGGAAAGAAATGTGCAGTAGTGACAATATTTGCGCATTCATTCTAGAATTACAAAGTGTCGGATAACGTTACGTGTGTTGCTCGGGAGCAGGCTGATATAATTGTATCTCCCTCTTTCAATCGCGTCGTCAGGGTCGAATGCTCCTTAACTACAATACCTTTTCCTGGCGATGAACACGCTCCGTTACAATCAGGTGCGCTTTGTAGCCCTCGTGATTGGGCTGGACAGGGACACATCAGGAGACACCCTGAATTGGAGGAGACTTATTCTCGGGCCGGTTAAATTAAAACGCTGCGTTTTTAATCAGAAAAGCAGACTCTTACCCTTAAGAGCTGCTTTGAATGAACAAAGTTTTGTTTCGTTTGCACGCGATACTGATGGTACATCTTGACAAAAATGTACACGAAAGCGAAGGACTTGAGCTCAAATGGGAGACGCCATGTTTCGCAGTATATTATACATGGCGCTCTAGAATTCCGCACCGATAGCTGCGTTGAGAACTCACACCACTATCTGCGCGAGTTTCTTGAGCAGTGCTTCATCCACGTAGAGAATGCCGTAAGACGAGGCTTCTAATCTGCCTTCGCTAGTGTTCGGCCGAAAACGTGCATTCTGCCTCGGATGCGGTATACATGTGGAGGCTTTGCCGAAATGCTGACCGCTGTGCGCACGATAAAATACTTCAAATGTGCAATTCTGAACTTTCTCGATGAATTTAACGCCAGTGCCACTTAGGTGCCAGGCTCGTGTGGAACCTTTGACAGATTGATTTTGCTGTTTTGTCGCTGTGCCGTTTTGTCCGGCGTTCCGTTATGACGCGCGCGGTTTTTTCCCTGCGCTGTTTGGTCGCCAGGCTGTTTTTTCTCTGTGCTATTTAGTCGCAGCGCTGTTTTTTTCAGGCGCTTTTATGTCGCTGCGCTGTTTTTTGTGCGCAGTTTTATCTGTATTGTGTGCTGTTCTTTCGTGTCCCCCTTTGACAGCACTTCTTCGAGGCTTCGGCGCGAGAAAGGTATTGTCGTTGCAGCTGAATCCCTGCCTAACAATTGTCAAGCGAAATACGCAAGCTCATGTCTCCGGCATTTCTGCGTCTTTCCACGGTAGATGTCAGCTTTTTCTCTAATAACGAGAAACTCTGTGCTTGCAGCATCTCTTGGACTTCCCTTCATGCGTGCGAAATAGTAGTATCTTAGAGATCAAAATTCACGTTGATGAAATTGTTTGCTAACCTAAAGGTACCGGCAACAGGGTTTGACCTTTTTGGTTCTAAAGCCGCTTTTGCCATCGTAAAAAAATATTAAGCTGGCCGAGGCCGAGCTGAGATGGAGCGTGGCACCTGTAGCGTGGCTGGCGAAAAGTTCTTTGCGCAGGTGGAAACATTGCACGTCTTGTTAAGAAAGTCCACTGTCTGAAACGCTCCAGACTCATCTGCACTGTTACTTCGTTCCAAGAGTGTACGTTACAGGGAACAATTGGCGCCTATTGTCGGACCGAATGCCAGACAGGTAAGGGCCACATTCCACTCTGTTATGGAAATCCTCGCACAGCTCTTATAAAAATGAATGAAGCTCAGGGGTCAATAGTTTCTTTTCCTGCAAAAACTGCACCCTCGACATTGAAGCGTCAAGGTGGGTAAACAGTAACCAATTTGTCTTTCGCGCAGTACGAAACTTTCAGTTTAGTCGCACTTTCCATTTCGCCTCATTTGAAATGCGAACGCGCCTTGTCCAGGTTTCATTAAAGGGAGGTTGGAAGCCGTGCGAGTGACCCTCAGTGCTCGAAATGTTTGTGATGTCTAGGGATGAGATCGTAAATTCAAGTTCCGAGCATTTCCTGTTGACTGCAGATTGTAGTTCAATTCACCTGGTCGATCGAAATGGGCACGTTATGTGAGAAACAGGTGCTTCCGGGCCTATGGGATTGCTTTTGAAGCTATCAAGGCGAGCACGATCCACTTCACACTAAGTCACTACATGCTGGTGCAGCTATTTGGCGCAAAGTGAATCCTGGCCAGCAAGTCTACACAGAATCCATTTTTACCGAAGAAGATTTCTTGAAACCAGTTTTGGCATATAGTGCAAGATTTAGCTATTACAGTTCTCTCTTTTAACGTTTTTTGCTATCGCCCAAAACGTTGCCCATCGGTTTTCTATGGCATTCTTAAATTATGCGATTTGAGGAATGCAGAAACTTTAAAAAATATTTTGTTTCGCTTCCAAAGAATAGAACATTAGCTCAATTATTTCCGTAACAGCAGGTTACATTATTTGAATATTGAAACGGGCATGTAAAGCCTGAGAGTACTTTTTCATCACTGACAAGCGTTGTACGCCGTTCTCATCCTACCCTCCTTATGTGGATGACTTTGCGTGCGCGCCGTATAAAGTGATTTCGACTCGTTGCGTTTCTAATTTCGAGCTGATTGTCCAAGGATCCGCTGTATTCCAGAACAAGAGGTCTTTGGGATAGCGGTCTCTTATATAAAAGCGGCGTGCCTAGTAACGCCTGTGTAACTTCCGATTGACAAGAATAAGGCTTATACCGATTTCGAACACTACATAGCAAGCAGGGACAAGTCATTCCTCTCAGCATTTGTTTTAAATCTTGGCCATGGGCACCTGCAAGAAATCGCCTGCTGGATTATTTGAGCACATATTGACTTCCACGGAAAACACCGAGCAACGTTCAGAAAGTACCGCCTATAAATATGCAAAATGTCCTTCTTGCTCTGGGCTTGCAATACACTGTACCACCCGTGCAGCGTTGAGCTTTTAGAAATCGGTATCTACGTACCTTGAAAGAAAACAGAACGCGATATTTTTCGGATGTTTTTCTGCAGGTGCAGTTTTTTCAGGCATCGCAAGGTGCCCAGACCAGGACCAGTAACATATCGGGGATTTCTACTACTGTATTTTCTACAGTCCAGTGTGTGGCTCCTGGTACAGGCAGCACCAATGAGGAACAAAAGGCGCGATGCCCACGACAATCGCGCGAGGAGGAAGGTGAGGGCAGTGGCCATAGTGACTCCGGATTGTACGGATAAGCGTGCAGTGATGACAATACAGTCTATCTATGAGACGCTTGATACCTGCATCGGGAAATGGCTGAGCCATTTGCGATGCAGTTCCTTCGCAAGTCAGTTGCGAAAGAAATGCAGTTTTTCCATTTTACTTCCGCCACTATTGTCTGAACCCGCCATTGCGCCTCATCATCATCATCAGCCTGACCACGAAATATGCAGGGTAAAGGCCTCGCCCACGTCTCTCCAATTACCCTCTCCCGTGCCAGCTGCACCACAGTATCCTGGCAAACTTCTTAATCTCATCCGCCCACCTAAATTCCTTCCACCCCCCCTGCACTTGCCTTCTCTTGGAATCCACTCCGTTACCGTTAAACACCAGCGCTTGTCTTGCCTTCGTTTCACAAGCCCTGCCTAAGGCCAGTTCTTCCTCTTGATTTCGACTAGGATGTCATTAGCCCACGTTTGTTCCATCACCCTTTCTGCCCGCTTCCGGTCTCTTACCGTTACACCTATCATTTTCCTTTCCATGGTTCCCTGCATTGTCCTTTAACTTGAGGTGAACCCATTTTGTTCTGGAAATAATCTCGTGTGCGACATTTATCAATGCTACACCTTTTCTATTTATTGTGTCAGCAGAAATGGCGACAGAAGATTACTATCGCTTGAAGCCTGCAGATTACTATCGCTTGAAGCCTGCATACTTCTCGGAAGAAACATGGCGTAAACTAACGGATGACAGCAAGAAGCACTACGCAAACGTCGATAATGATAGATCAATAGTGGAAAGGAAAGGTAAATTTTTACTCGTTTTAAAAGTTAAAACACGTAAATTGTAATTTTTCGTCGCTGCTACAACCTTAGTTGCGTTAGCGCACGACTGATTTGTCGAGAGCTGTATCATCATTGTAGGGTATGTAAAATCAGGCGTGCAGTGGAAGCATCGTTTTTCTGGTGGGGTAGTTGAATAGCATCGAATTTCTAGCACGCATTGCGAGCACGATTGACAGGTGGTCAATGCAGTGGGAGCACGATTGAAAACCTGTGATTGTTCATGCTCCGTGCTCACTGCCCCGAGCACGGTCTTGCCATTTTTTTCTTACACAAGACTTGACCAGGCTCGCCTGAAAAAACTGTAGACGCACGAAGGCGATTTAATTATGTTGTAAATTTTCCTTAACTTTTCAGGGACCATATCTCGAAGGTTCGTCACAGACTTTTTAATTTCAGCGCGGCCTAGAGGGGTGATTATTCTCACCTACGTCGACCTCCGAGCGGACCTGCTGCTCTTAACCGTCACCGATTTGTATTTGCCAGCGCAATTTCGCCCATAAACATTTCGAGTTTACCGAGAGTTTTTGCCTGATGACATCGGCATCTGCGTCTGCGCTGTCATGCCAACTGCATGACAATAGTTATGAGACGACAGCGTATTGAAGAACAAAGAGGTTAACGGTTATCGCGTTTTGTTTTGGTTATCTCTGAGACATAGTTCCGTGCAGACCTCCGTCACGTAAAGAGGAGCTCGTGCGGACGGCCGGTGTGGGCGAACGACGTCCTTTGCCATGCACGCTCAAAAATTGAATTCGCTGCTATTAAACTGAGTCGTATCAGATCAAGTCAGTCTTAACTTTAACCGAAAAGGGGTATTAAACCGAGTCGTATCAGATCAAGTCAGTCTTTGCTTCAACCGAAAAGGGGCGCCTAAATCCAGAAGAAAAAGTTCCGACAATCTTGACACGCATAATTCTGGTGCCATAAGGTCTGGATCTTCACAAAAGATGAGGACAGCTCAACTGGACAATGTACAGCGGCGCGCTGTTAAGTTTATAGTCACAAACGAACTAGCTGCCCAAATTTAGGAATGGCAAAAACACAAAATCAAACCCCTTAGTGTTTAACATCAAGGTCCATGGCCCGCTAACAGGTAATAAATTGCAAAATACATAGGTCCCCGCTCGTTTAATTCAGTTTTTACTAACGCACAGCGCTAGCGACCAGCTCAATTACAGCATAGCCTCATATTTCGCCCTATAAAATAATTCATTTTGCTATTTTATTTGGGCTTACGGAGTAGAATATTTTCGTTCTAGGAGTAGAGTGATGAGAGCCTTCTTCAGAATATCAACTGAAGTGAATATTTACATTCTATTTTTTTGCCTGTTTTAAAGGGGTCTTCTTTTTTACAATGTGTAAGCAGGTCTTTTAACCGTTGTTTAGGGGGCTTTCTGTGATGACAGATGTAAACAAATTCTTTCTGTTGTGTGTCCTTCCTTCCCGGACGCGGTTAAGATGTCTGCAGCATTATATAGATAATTCACAGCCACCCCTAATCACATAGTATTGGCAATGCGATAGCGTTGGAAGGACGCATATTATGCCTTTACCGAAAGCGGCGTAATTTCCAGTGTGGTGACGTCACTTGTCTCCAGCCAATGCCAATATCTGGCCTGGTGACATCACTTTCCTCCAGCCAGTCGGCGAATTTTAGGACCGACGACGCATTTTTGCTCCCGATTTGTCTTCCAATAATATTGCATTAAAAATTGCCCCAGGAAGGCACGCTTAGGCAAATAGCCAATCCCGCCCTAACGTCCGCGATGTAGGAATGACAGATCAGGCTCCGTAAACTTGCAACGACCTGGACCCAGTTAGAGATGGTGAGTTTCGCGCGTGTGTAACACGATAGACCGAATTTTGTCAACAGAGCTGATAAATGCACGGGTGTGTTTTGTACAAAGCGACTATGTGTAAGCATCTCACATTTAGAATATGCGGCTGCGCTTTTCGCCACACCTTATTCATGTCCGCATGCATTTCGTCCAAGGTGCTGTTGCCAATGGAGAAGAGGAACCTATGGTTGTCGAGCCCAATGAGGTGAGGACAACATTCCGTCTTCACTTTTCCTTTTCCCTTGATCTGCTTTGCATAGCCAAACCTGATGTCCTGAGCTGGTGTTTAATGCTTAATAAATTTGTTTGTATTTTGTTTCTATATCGGTTTGAAGTCCCAAAGAGACCAATGCTATATGAGAGACGCCGTAGTGAAGCGCTCCGGAAATTTGGACTGCCTGGGGTTCTTTAACACGCACTTATATCGCAGAGTACACCGGCCTCTACAATTTCGCCTTCACTGAAATTCAACAGCCGCGGCTGGGATCGAACCCGCGTCTTAGGGGTCAGCAGCCGAACGCAATATCCAGTGAGCCACCGCGGGGCACGCTTAGGAAATTGTGTGGGTCATAAAAATGCCATCAGGTTTGAAGACGTTCAGTTTGAACTCCTCGATTAACGTTGAACAGTCAGGCTTCAATATGTTGCACCAAGGTTTCGGCGGATGGGCGTTTTGAACTTCATCAGGTTCCTTAAGGCGGTACACGCGGCATGTCACGATCCCGGGATATTTGCTCAGCCTTCTGCCACCGTAATGAATGCGTCACAGCGGCATATCCAACGCTAAGTGTTTGTGCAGCACCTGCAGATTCTGCGCGCCAATATTCAATTCCTTTACACTATTTTAGATTGTCAGTGTGATTGGTGTGACAGGGACTTTGTTCAGACTATTCGGAGTTCTGGCCTGCGTATATGTGCGGAACGGAAAACTCGTGCACGCATTAAATGGGCCGGTCGACATTGCGGACGAGAGAAAAGAATAGCTCACTACCCGTTGTTCGCGGGTAAAGTGAGTGATTTAAAAAAAAAGGGTTTTGTGACATACAGTGATCGCTTATAAGCAGTCATGCCGTTTACGTTGGCGCACGTCATGAAACGAGCGCGATAAATTATCAACTCGCATTGTAATCAAAAATTTCCTCATTATTCTTAATTTTACCCTGTAGTTGTTAGCTGCAATTGGCATTGCTTAGTGCGGCCTCAGTGCATCGAACATTTCCGATCAGTAGAGAGGGTGAATATCCGAAATCTTTAGATAGCTGATCGGATGCCTTAATTTCTACTCGATTCGCTGAGCGAATCAAGTAGTACATGTTCAAAATGCTTCCAAACGAATCAACTGCGCTCTTAGGTTTTCGAGTTGTTTTCGAACATTTGGCACCATGTTCAAACAGAATCGCCGTATTCACTTTTTTTTCGAAGAGGCTTTAAAAAAATTAATCATATACCTAGAAATTCTGGAGAAAAGCATTTTTGAGCGATAAACCGTTTATGATCACATTCTTTTTCGTATAATGTAAGGACTTCACTAAAGCAATCAATATATCAGCAGGTCATCCGACCGCAGGAGAGTCAGAGCGAATGCCCGCCTGCGCCCGAATATATGCTTCCTGACCACAGGGAGGCTCCTGGGAGCGGCGGTCCGGATCAGCCCGAAGAGCCATCCTCAAGGGAAGAGCAGCGTGAAGAAAAACGTAAGTTTACGACTGGCGATTGACATGAGACTGTAACAGAGGCCTGCATGGAGGAGGGCATATAGTTATTGATACCGTAGTAATTAGACGAAAGCATATGCAAAGACCTCTCTGTGCTTGCCTCGCTAATCTACATAATACGTAATTAGGAAGCAGTGTTTGTTCTTTTCGCTCGTGCTTCTCCTGTGGAAGGGGATGTGACGTATTCACGTCGGAGGGATTTCTTTTCCCATGCAGCGGCGACCGCACATCACGTGACCGACGTTCCTAGCCGGTGCCGCGGTGACAGACACACTTTAGTTGTGTGGGCGGGGTCGGGTGCTCGCTCTTCTCTGCAAAGCGACAGAAGGTTGATTTCAGTGTGAAGAATGGCTCTGGTACATGGTTAGAACACTGTGATATCGGCGGCAGACGTTTACAGGATGCATCTGTTCGAAAAAAAGAATCACTATTTTTGTAGCACGCCTTGCTGCTCATTCGGCTCGTATCAGCGGATTATCAAGTACTATCGGCCGCAAAAGGTGACAGATTACGGGTTGCGGCTATGCGGGAAAAAGGTTTTTTGGATCTAGCGACGTACGCTAATCGCATGAAATGTCTGAAGGTGTGTGGAAACGATCATGCGTCATTAGCTGATACTGAAAGGCTGGGTCGTTAGGCGGCGCAACAGTAATTCTTTTTTCCGAGAACACGCACGCCGAAAACTTTTGGGGCCGACAGTATATACGTTTCCCCTCAACATCAGTCTTGTGTTTGGGTGACGCGCCTTCACCAAAATATTGTTCTCCTCTGACCCGCATCCTGTAAAATTTCACTGTCTATAGTGAATTTCAGGATTTTCGAGCTGCATATTCATTTGCCGCCGCTTCAGTAAAAGCAATAGAGTGATTTTAACAGTATCTATTTTTTGGAGATACCTGGCCTTTTTACTGCCCCCTTATGTCATTTACCAGCGAAGCTGCTACGCTTGCCATCTTTCATCATCTAAAAATATGCATCAAATCCTGTCTTCCAGCTTATGACGGAAGCGGAATGGTTGCGCGTGCTGACTCCACCAGCGGCACAGCATTGGCCGACGTGAAGAGCGAGGTAAGTGAAGCAAACACGGACGTTTATAACACCTTTCTTGGAGAGCTTTGACAGGTGTTCTCTATTTCTAAAAGGCTTAATCGCGCCCCAGAATCAACTAACCAAGCTGTAAAGCGCTGGCACTGTACGGCGGATGGCGGCATTCGTTAATTGAAGCATATATGTGGCCAAATTTCAATATGAGAACATTATTGTTTACGGAAGGAGTACAATCCACCACAGATGTAATAAAATTCGTTGATTGGCTCAGAGAGGTCATGCGACCTTGTGACGTTATCGCAACGTGCCCGCCGTGTCGAGCACTGCTGATGCAGCTAGATGTTCGAATATGGCGGTTGATGGACTGACAATTCATCATCTCTTCTCTTGGAGCTTCAAGCGATTTTAAATGCCATAGCAGATTTACCTGACGACCCTACTTATAACAATGTGCACCTATTTACTGAATCACAAGAAGCTTTGAAGCATCTAAAGAAATTTCGTGGTACCCTTCGGGTATCCCAGGCCATACATGCTGCTTGCAGGTCTTACCCGGTGCCTATACTCATCCACTGGGTTCAAGGGCGCACCGATGTCGATAGCACCGCACCTGACATGATATCTCGTTTAACTGACGTTCCACGAACTACCCCTGCCTCTTTTCCACCAGATCCTCTTCTGACACATTTAACATCTGCAGCCTCCCTCAGGCAGCGTACACATGCTCTTATTCCTCCCTGTACCCACCCCCTTCCTCCCAACCTATCACGGATGGAGGAGGTCTCTCTGAGGCGGCTGCCCATCGGAGTGGCCCTTACGACCGCAGTTCGGCACAAGTGGCAAAATGAGAAGATTCCTGCGCCGGAAAAATGCCCTCACTGCGACTCACCCGCTTCTGACACCACTGTCCACCACCTTTTGTGGACATGCCCAGGAACTCCGCTGGTGCGCGCTCGCGTTCTTCAAGAGGCAGGCCTGTCCTCAAACAATGACTCCGATTTCCACTTGAGGATAACGAAAAACATTTAAGCCCGAAGATTATGTGACTTTTTATACATAACCGGACTTCATGCCTTTCTGTAACGTCTTAACGTATTAAAGTTCTTTAATGAAATCACGTTTCATGCCGTGCGGCACATTTAGCGTCCCAAATAGAACCTCGTTATAACGAAGTTGAAGGTGCCCGGTGGTTTACTTGTTATAACGATAGTTTCGCTATATAGACCGGGTTGATCGAACTTCCAACGGGAATCGTCTTTACTTCTTTATATCCGTTATTTCGTTATAAGCAGTTTCGCTGTAAGGAGGTTCGACTGCATTTGATCGCTTTTTCGTGACATGAATGATGCAAATCCGATTAATCTTAAAAAAGAAAACGTCGAGTATATTTCAAAAATATGGCGATACCTGCTTGAACGCGATACTCAGTCCAAAAATGCATCATCTCAATTGCGTTCCAAATCATCCGCCAACTCATAGGGCCCGCTCATTTATGTGTTACATATTACATATTAACTACGCCGTATACACGGTTTCGAACATTTTTGGAGGGCACAAGCTTCAGCCGGTTCTATCTGTACCACACTTCACAAACGCCAACATCACTCTTCTGGCGCGCTGCACCAGTCAACCCATTTTTTCGCGCACTTTTCTTTCGGTGAGGGGGGGGGGGGGGGGGCTACAGGTCACTTAATTGCAAACACGCGCTGGGATGATGACCGTGAATACGGCGCGAAACGCTGCAATCCTAGCGCTAACAGCCGGCGCAGAAAATGTAATGTGTATGCGAAGGCCCAGTATGCAGTACAGCGGCTGGTGAACATGGCTGAATAATATACGCAGGTGAAACCGGAAGACGCCAGTCTCGTCGGTATGAGCAAGTTCGAGTTCCTGACCTCGGGCAAGTCCACAGTCAAGGGTGTCCCGGAGGGAGTGTTCACGTTGAAGGCGCTTCCCAAGGGACGTCACTTCGGCCCCTATCACGGAGTCAAGGTGGACGGCATCGAATATGGCGGCCGCACCTGGCCGGTAAGTTTGCCCGGCCAATGCGTAGAACACTCAGACTCAGGTTGTAAAGGCTCTTTTAGACAAAGTTCGAAACAGCTGGGCTGTAATTGCGCTACGCTTCTCGCGTTATTACTCTCTCCGATACCTTCAACTGCATTCGAGGTGACTTTTTTCGTTGCGATATTTTATGCTGCAATAGGTGCCATTATTGTGTGAGAGGGAAAGATTGCAGTGGATGATTAAAGTTGCAAATTGCATATCGAGGATTCAATGAACATGCGCGCTTTCCAACGCCATTGCATAATACTGTACGGCTGCACTGACAGGCCGCGTTATTATGATGTTAGAGGAAACAGAAAAAAATGTTTAGCGATAATTCACCTAAGGTTGTAAGTGCCTCGCCATTTCGCCAAAGTTCTTTGGCACGCAAAACATGAGACAATGCCATGGGACATCGCTGAGTCACGAGATCCATTATTAGGGGCCTTTTTATTTTCCTACAAGAGTCTCACTCACAGGTCAAGCTCGAAGATTTAGCATAAGCTGAAGGCTAACCTAAAGGGTTAAAAACAAAATATTTATTCGTTACAAGAATATAATCACTCTTTAAATGAGCTCCATTATCTTGCACAAGCTGAATTCAGTAGCATTCATGCACACATAAGGAAGCTGGTTAGTTTATATCGCTGACACTGGCACTACGCGCGCCGCAGTGTTTGGAAGCCCGCGCTGTCCTTTTTGTTCCGCAAAATAAGTTGTCAGCAGACCAAAATACCTTGTTGCATGGCGCTCATTGGCCTCTAAGCCAATGCGCTATAAAAAGATTTACCATCACCACCATCATCAAAATAGGTGCTATATATTTAGTTCCATATTTTCAAAAACGATGCTGCCCTGTGTTTATTCCTCTACGCGTTGCTGCGAGCGATCGTGTCCGAGACTGTGCACGCCCACCGCAAGGAGGCACTCGAAATCTCCAGAGTTCGATGCTGCTCCGTTGACTGGTACCGGGAGCCCGCAAGCAGCCAATGCAAATGCGAAATCACCCTGACGGCGCCAGATGGCGCCAGGTACCCGGCAGGCTACGCGCGTTCCTGTAGCGTCCGGGCCAATCAACGCGTGCTCGCTGGAGGTGGGCGAGCTTCTGGTACTTCGGTAACGGTAACAGGGTGCACGGTACGCTAACGGTGTCTCGATGGCCACAGAAATCGTCCGTGTATCAGCGCTCAGTGGCCTTGGACTGAAGAGACTGGTCGGTTCGAGGGCCTTCGAAATGCCCATGTGACAGAGGTACCAGATAAGAACACGAAATACTGGCCCGTTTCCGGACACTTAATATTTACGCCAAGTGTTTTTTGGGTCCGTTGTTTCCAGTGAGTATGGTAGCGAAAAAATATGAATTGAGCGTTTAGACGGTTGAACCGTTGCGTTGCGCAGGTGCGCCGATGTGCAGAGTTCTTCGTGGTAGACGGCCGACAACAAGAGCGCTACAACTGGATGAACAAAGTGAACTACTCGCCCAGCAAGTGCAGACAAATCCTCGTGGCCTTGCTCTTCAACGGGGACATCTACTACCGCACACTAAGGAACATCGGCCCCGGCGAAGAACTGCTCGTTGGATATTCGGTTTCGTTCGCCGAAAAATTGCTGGGGAACCCAAGAGGACGAGGGGCGTTGAAAGAAGGTGAGCAGAAGCTTATCCTGCACTCCTTAGCTGGTAGATTATAATCGGTTGATAGCGTGTACAAGCTACGAACTCGCCTGAATGATGATGATGATGATCATCATCATCATCATCAGCCTGACTACACCCACTGCAGGGCAAAGGCCTCTGCCATGTCTCTCCAATTATCCCTATCCTTTGCCAGCTGCGCTTGCCCTATGCCTGCAAACGTCTTCATCTCACCCGCCCACATAACCTTCTGCCATCCACTGCTGCGCTTGCCTTCTCTTGGAACCCACTTTGTTAACCTTAAGGACCGGCAGTTATCTCGCCTTCACATTACATGCCGTGCCCAAGCCCATTTTTTTCTCTTGAGTTCGACTAGGATGTCATTAACGCTTGTTTGTTTCCTCACCTACTCTACCCGCTTTCGGACTCTTAACGTTACACCTATCATTTTTCTTTCCATGGCTCGCTGCGTTGTCTTTAACTTAAGCGAAACCCTTTTCGTTAGCCTTCACATTTCTGTCCCGCAGGTGAGTGCCGCTAAGATACAGCTGTTGTGCACTTTTCTCTTCAGGGATATTGGTAAACTGCCATTCGAGACATGAGAGAACCTGGCATATGTGCTCCACTTCATTCATATCCTTCTAGTTATCCCATTCATATCCTACTAGTTATTTCCCTCTCATCATCCGGATCAGCTGTCACAACCTGTCGTATGTGGACGTATTCTTTTACCACTTCCAGCACCTTGCTGGCAGTTGTTAACTGCATTTCTCCAGCTAGGCTGTTTCAGCCTGTCCAACACATTGAACATGATTTGCAGTTCACCTCCGGATTCACTGAGCAAGGCAAGGTCATCAGCGAATTGCAGATTATTTAGGTATTCTACATGAACTCTTATCCCGAACAGTTCCCAATTCCTGCCTTGGAATACCTCCTGCAAACAGGCGGGGAATTGCTTTGGCGAGATTGTGTCTCCTTGCCTGGTGCCCTTCCTTATTGGAATTTTCTTGCTGGCTTTATGGAGGACTATGGTAGCTTTGCTGTTCTTTGTTTCAATGTATGTGTCTACCTTAGTGCGTCCCCAAATTCACGCTGGCCAAAAGATGCATTCATACCAACTGTCCCAAAGGAATGCCATTTTGCTATATATGGTTTCCAGTATTTTGATAAAAGGCTCTTTTACACGCCGATTCTGCAATGCCTGTATGACTGCTGAGATTTCCACTGACTCAAACTCTTTCTCGTATTCAATGAAGGCTATATAAAGGGGTTTGTTGTTTTCTGCGCATTTTTCTTTCACCTGATTGATATTGTGAATATGATCTGTTGTGGAGTATTCTTTAGGAGAGTCTGCCTGATCATTTGGTTGATTGAAGTCTAATGTCCCTGGCTCTATTAGCGATTACCTTAGTAAATATCTTGCAGGCAATGGAGAGTAAGCTGATCGGTGTGTAATTTTTCAAGTCCTTGGCGTCTCCTTTCTTATGAATTAAAATAATGTTTGCGTTCTTCCAAGCTTCTATTACGGTCGAGGTCGGAAGCCATTGTGTATACAGGGTGGCTAGATTTTCTATCACGATCTCCCCACCGTCCTTCAACACATCTTCTGTTACCTGATCCTCCCCAGCTGCTTTTCCCCTTTCCATTGTTCCCAAGGCTTTGTTTACATCCTCTTTCGTTAGCGGCGCGATGACGCACTGGTGCGGGCTACTTTCTATCTCATCAACGCTCTGGTTATTATGGCTACTGCACAGATTTGTATAGAACTCTTCGGCTACTTCGACTATCTTATCCATATTCCCAACGTTATTGCCCTCCTTGCCTCTTAACGCACAAATCTGGTTTTTACCCATGCCTAGTTTCCTCTTCACCGCTATTAGCCTGCCTCCGTTCTTTAGAGCATGCAAGATTGTCTCCATTATAAACTTCGTTATGTCGGCTACCTTGCGCTTTTTTATTAACTTCGATAGCCCTGCTAGTTCTATTCTGTCTGTAGGGTTAGGTCCCCTCATGCTTTGGCGTTTCTTAATCAGATCTTTTGTCTCTTGAGATATCTTGCCGGTATTCTGTCGAACCGTCCTACCGCCTACTTCTACAGCGCATTCCGTAATGCCACCTGTCAGATTATCACTCATTGGATGTACGTTAAGATCGTCTTATTCAATTAAAGCTGAATATCGGTTCGACAGCGATATTCTCAATTCCTCTGTTTTCCCTCTTACTGCTAACTCGGTAATGGACTTACTCTTCACTAGCTTCATCCGTTCCCTCTTCAGCAATAAGCTAATTCGATAATGCCTGATTATGAACACCATGAATGTCCGCAGAGACGGCGGACCTTTTTGTGCGAGGGCATCTGGGCGAAAAGTGAAGGAACAGCAACACATTGCCTGAATCGCAGGGAGAATAAACTGTGGGTAAAAGGGGATGGGTGCATGCTTTTTATGTATATATACTTAGTGCATGAAAAGAACCTCGGAATTTGATGCATATGTACCGATGCAAAGCTGGTCGATAGCGCTTCTAGAAAAGCACTGCCCTTTTATATTCAATGTTTATATTACCAATTGACAGATCAGTGCGGGTCAGTACCATCGCGCTGCCTTTGTATCGCGAATAGGCAGAATATTTAATAAATCAAATCAAATCCATTTCTGCCTTGAAAAGGTACAGGCAGCGGAAGCGCAGAAAAGCCGCAGCCCCTTTCGCTTGGCAGCGACTTGAGAGCAAGGCTTATAAAACAAGGGAATTGGTGAACATCTTAACAGGTATACAATAATGAAACTAGAAAGTAAAGTGAAACAGCATTACAAATTATTGAATCGACATTGAAACTCGATAAACACAGATCAATACCGAAGAAAAAGAATAATCATATGCTACATGCCAGCATACATAGCACCGAAAGATTTTTTTGGCGAACTAAAGAGGTCAAAATTTTTATATGCGTGTGTATTTAACAGGGAAGGAAGAATCGATTGCAGGCGCGAATTTATTCGAGGAGTCGACACTACCCAAGTCTCCACATAACTTGTCGTTCAGCTGGCTTCTCGGGCATGCAATTTAGCAAGGTTACGTATGTAGTTTACATTCTTATGTGTTTCAAGTTTAAACCGAATATTTAGGCGATATTTATACAAGTTGTGAATTTTTACCACGCCACTTTTTAGAAAGAGGTCCGCGCTTTACGAGTCCCTGGGGACATAGTAAATAAGACGAAGGAGCTGTTTCTGTAGAATATAGATACGTTGAAGACAGCTATCCGCGGCTGTTCCCCACACGAAGTGTTAGTAGTTTAAATTGGAGTAGAAAATGAAATTATAGAGTAGCTTTATTTTTCTTGCAATAACATATCTCAGCTGACTTATGACTCCGGTTGGTTGAGCCAGCTTCGTTGCTATACGGCCCACGTGGTGACCCCAAGTCATGTTGGAAGAAAAAACTACTCCTAGACATTTAAATTTTTCAACGAAATCTATGCACCGCGAAATTAGTTAAATCTCGATGGAGGAAGGAAGCACTTTATTTTTGGGACGAAAAATAACAGCTTGTGTTCTCTTATGATTAATACGCATACATTTGAATTCAGACCATTATTGTAATTCAATCATAGTGTCATTGCATTCCTGAACAAGGAGATCAAGAACATTTCCAGTAAAAAAATGCTTGTGTCATCAGCGCAGATAAGGAATTTATCAGTGGAATTAATTTTAGAGATATCATTTAGATACATATTAATGAGTGCTAGTCCCAATATACTGCGTTGTGGGACATCAGAAGTAATACGTTTTGGTTCAGATTTCATTTTGTCTATGCGTACAGCATGTTTTCTGTGCTACTGATATGATTTCAGCAGCATCTGGGTCTGTCCTCGAAAACCATAACAGACCAAGTGTTTTAGGAGTATTCAGTGGTTCACTAGATGAATTGCCTTCGAAAAGTCTACGAAGATACGAATAACGAAAATCTAAATTGATTTGATGACAAAAGGGTATGCTTGTAAATGAATTGAGACAACCTTGCATGCAGGACTTTTTGTAGAGCCTTCGTAAAGATAGGGAGTATAGATACTGGTCTATAATTCCCTAATTAGTTGCGGTCACCTTTCTTATACAGAACCGTTACTTAGGCAATTTGCATTTTGTCAGAAAATATACCGGCAGTAAAAGATAAATTAAATATATTCACCAGAACAGGGCCAATAACTGCTACAACATGCTTCACAGGCCTGACTTGAATGCCATCAATGTCACAGGCACGGCGGTTATTAAGATTCTGTAGGACTGATATAACGTCTTCTGCCGTAAACGGGTTCAAAAATATTGTATTATTATTGTAGGAACCAATGTAGCTATTGGAATCATGTGATGGGTTGGTATGCGAAAGGGTTGTAAAAAAGTTAAAGGCATCTCCTAGGTCTACTCCAGATATGTCTTTAGCATCAAGCCTTAATATCTGTGGGGCTGGGTGCGGTTGCTCGAGCCTGAATAAACAATTTAATGTTGACCACAGCAAATCGTGGCGACCATTTTTAACTTGGAGAAATGTCGCGTAGTGTTCTGTGCGTGCCAGACGTAGCTTTTTTGTTAACCTATTCCTGTATTTTTTAAACTTACTTGAGTCATCGGCTCAATGTGTGTTTAAAAAGGTCCCGTAGAGCTTTTCTTGCAGTTTAATTTCACGGTGTAACTCAGACGTTATCCACGGTTTGCGAGTTTTACGGTTTTTTATCTACGCACTTTTTATGGGAAGCATGAATGGTATAGTTGCGTAAATACTTGGAGACACTTATTGTAAGGCTCATGTACGTCACTGTTATTGTCATTGCTATCCTATTTAACTTGTGCCAGCGAACATTGAAATAAATTGAGCCTAGCATTAGTTATATATTGATACATAGCTTTTTTCTTTGGGTACTTTACCGAACCAGTCCTATACATACACAGAAACACTGGAAGATGATCACTGAGTGCACATGATATTACACCTGAGTCAGCTATTAGTTTTAAGGAGTTCGTAATGACCAGACCGAGAAGAGGCTCGGTTTCCTATGTAATCCTAGTTGGAGTGGTTATAAGGTTAATGAAGCCGTTCGAAGCCAAGACAGTGTTAAAATCTTTAACCAAAGAATAGTACCTCAACATATCAATATTAAAATCCCGTCCAGCCATTAGAGTGCATTTGCCGTCTGGTATAAACGAAAAAAAGCAGTCGTACAATTCCAAAAACTAACCACATTTCCCTTGAGGGGACGATAGCAAACCGAAAACACAAACCTGTAGGTACAGAGAGATATGACCTCAAAATCATCAGTAAGCAGACTGTCAGAGTCCAGCTTGTCGCATTCAATGTCATTAGACACCAATAAGGCTACTTCACTACCACGTAGACCACATCGGTTCAAGTGACAAGTTGTATAGTTGGTCATCCTGAAAATGTCAGAATCATTTGTGCTCCATGTTTCACTGAGCATGATCAGAGAGAAAGGAAACGAAAATTCACCAAAGAATTCCACTAAATACATTGTCTTATTTTTTACAGAGCGTCCATTCAGGTGAACAGCTTTAAGCGATGTCGGCGGAACACAGGAAGCAGTGCAGTTCAGGTCGCTGGGCAGATAATAACATATGTGCTGCATTTTGGTTATGTTTCAAGAAGAAAACAAAAAAGATAAGATCAAAAATGCTATAACTGATCCAAGTCACTCTTTGCCCTGATATGAATGGCGCTCATTCCCTCACATTTCCTGTCGAAAACCTTTCCGCTGACATACCTTTATCTTTGGCGCAGTCGTTCGTTCCTTGAAGTACTTGTCTGTTGCGGCGTGTTAAGTGCTCTTGCAAGAAAATGGGTGGATCGCTTTCTTCGCTGATTTTCTTATTCTTAATCCAGTTTTCTCTTATCGCTTGCCTCTTGAAACGCACAATGATGCCCGGCACCTTATCACGTTTGCATGGGAGTCGATGAACGTATGCAATTTCCTGTTATGTCAAGTGAGGCACTCGAAGTTTATCAGCAACGTTATTTATTATGGCTGTCAGGTCCTCATTCTGTGCTTCTTTTATTCCATCCACATCTAAGTTCATCTGCCTGCTTCTGAATCCGAGGTCATGTGCGCCATTTTCTAGCTGGGCTTAGGCTACCTGTTTCAGGCCATCCTTTTCTTCAAAGTCAGTCACCCTTTTTTAAGGTCTTTAATGTCAGACTCTTCATTACAGAGCTTTTGCTCAAATTCACCAAGCTTCGTAGATATGAAGTTAGGACTCTCTCTCTCATGCTCTAAATTTTTCCTGCCAGGGCTATCAGCCGTTCTATTTTTTGATTAATTGATATGACTGCGAGTTTAATATCTTTACTATTCAGGTTAATTATATACTATTCTATTACTATCTTAACGACACTACAATGCGCATAATTGGTACCAAGGAACTGATGCGAAAACGTACTACTGCTGGCCTTTTCCTCTCTGCCACAGTACACATTAAGAACACTGAATTCTCGGGGCAGTTCTTCACTTTACATGTGCTCATTCGCTCCCCCAACTGCTTTGTTCTTTTTCAGAGGACGTCGATATCGTTCCCTTGAACAGCCTCCTCCTCGCCTGTGAGAAGTGCGGTGACCTCTTCTCTACTCAGTACAACTTGGAAATGCATACCCGGCGGAAACACTGGCATAGCACGCACGGAATCCGCCGCAGCACGTACTGCACCTATACGAGCAGTCGCAAGTAGGTCTTAAATCGTTTTATGGCGCCGTTTCTTGCTTTACGTTATTGTGGCTTGTTAAATGGAGCGATGTCCTTACTGATGACGAGCCACATTTTCAAGCCGTAATTACTTTAAAGGACAAATCGTGAAGTCGTCGTACAAATACACAATGATTGCTAGAATGCCACAATTTTCGGACAGAGCACAATGCAGTCATCAGCATCACTAGTAGCAGTAGCGCACTCGAAAGTGTCCCTGCGGGCTTGTTGTGCGCGCTTTGTGTTCATTTTCCATCAAGAAACACTGCCCGCCTTTTTCCAGCAAGCTAACAGTTGCAGTCCAAACGAGCCGGGCGGTCGCACTGAATGCATTCGTTGTATCCGAAGTTCGTTGTAAGCGAACTCCTAAAATTACACCTAAAATTAAATTTGCACCTGGCCATGATTAATAGAGCTAAATCTGGTCGCATCTGGCGTCACAAAGCATAATGTTAAAGCCGCAAGCCGGCAGCTTTGAGTGCCGACGAAAAAACAGTGCAAAGATTCACGGCAATATAAAATGAAGTGGAATGGGACGCTTTATAGACGGGAAGCATCATGCACGAGGGGTGATCAGTTGCATTAAATGTTTGTGCGTAATTTGAATAATTTCTGCTAATCATGATCGTTTACACGGGACAGACAGTCAACTTCTGTTGGAACATGACTAATTTAGGTTAGTCATATACAATATGTTTACAACTGGCTACGAAACCAAATATGTCAGCCCCACTGTGCTTATCATGAAAAGAGTCTAAGAACTGAAGTGTTTCAATTGTCAGAATTCTGATCCAAGTGCAAGAAACTGGAAACAGGAGCAGGGGGAGGGCGTTGCCCTTTCCAAAAAAATGTTGGGGGGGGGG
The DNA here is from genome assembly GCF_052857255.1 of Amblyomma americanum. NCBI lineage: Eukaryota > Metazoa > Arthropoda > Arachnida > Ixodida > Ixodidae > Amblyomma > Amblyomma americanum. The sequence goes on along the minus strand of NC_135497.1, from coordinate 4,117,320 downwards.
GGTGTGACTGGCCTCCTTTCCACCCCTGTTCAGAGGTCCCTAGAGCCTCCGTAAGTTTGTCACGCGGTCAAATAATTCGGCCATTGGAGGGTGCGCCTGGCCGCCTGGCCCGTTTGTGCGCTTTTATGCTCGATAGCTACAGACAGTTGATGGGGTAGCTGGCGTCATCTACCGAAGCATCTTGACACGATACCTGCCTAGCGAATTCATTTTAATAATAAAAAAGTGTTTACTTGACTTTCTATGGTTGTAGATTTACCAGTTGTTTTACAGATATGACTTCCAGAAAGGACCATATTCCACCGCGTAAGAAGAAAGGCCGGGTTTCGACTTCGTAACATACGCTCCGCTGGGAATGAAACCTGGGCGGATTGCAGCGATATCTCCGCGGAACTAGCCTTGGAGGCGAAACTAGAGTCGAAAGCGGCCTACGCTTTGAGAGGATCTGAGCCATTTCCGATAAATTAAGCCTATTCGCCGAAATTAGCGCAGCTTCCAACACTTGGTGTCTTTTCTTGTCTTACATCTACAATCCACTGTCGCCCTATCATAAGCTTTTCGCCCCGGTTAGCTCAGTTGTTAGAGCGACTGCTCCGGTAAAGCGGTGGTCCCAGGTTCAAACCCCCGACCGGGACAAATTTAACTGAGAGGTTTCTCAGAAAGTTTTACAATAGCCTTCCTTTATAGGCATATGTTAGCGCTTGGGTGGAGTAATTACTCTCTTATTACCAGCCTAAGAGGCATGGGAGTCGAGATTTTATGCCATACATTGTACCGTATCGCAATGTAAGTCTTACCGAGGCGACGTCGTCACGCGCATTCTACACGGCGAGAATGGGGCTGGCTGGTTAGTGTTCATTGTACATGGAATTGTGCTTCACTGTTTGCAATACGATGAACACATGAACGTACAATTATGGTTAATTAGTGCGGTCTTCGTTTTTAACCAGTGTAGACGGATTCCCTGTACAACGATGTGCATTCTCTCTACTGTACAGTAAACTGCGACACCCGAATGAATGCAGCACCCTTTTCTATCCTGGAAGTATGTGTTGGTACGCATTAGGAATGAGTGAGGACACCACTCGCTTAATTTCAGGGCGAAAAGAAACAGTAAAACTGTGTCTTCCTGCGCCACTTAGATAACGGCATAAATCAGACCTATTAAAAGAATTTTATCCAAGAGAGAGAGCAGAATATATCTATTTACCTATATGCAAAAATAATTTTAAAAATTCAAGGGTTGCTTTTTTTACTCCGAAGGCCAGCATCTACCAGGTAATCTATTCACATATAGACGAAAAAGAAAAAAACAGTGAAGGCTCCTTTTGCTCCCGCAGACCAGAATCTACATTGCATTATGAGCGCATAAGAATCATCGTCATTACCGTGTGTAGCCAATTCGCATTTAAGCCAAGCCAAAGACTGCGTCCGCAACGCCGGTATAGTGATCAAATGTTCAAGTTAACTATAACGCCGACTCAAGCAAGCGACTCGCACGTGCGCGTTGTGGCACGATGGATAATTCTTAAAAAAGTGAGTTATGCCTTTGCAGATTTGCACAAGGTCAGCGGAAAGTCATGCCCAGAAATTTCGCCGCAAAAAGAAGAGACGCGATGAAGTTAGCCTGCAGCTCCCTGCGTGTACCGAAGCTGGTGCTGATCCAATGTCAAAACAGTGCAACCAAGTTCAGCGTGATGTGGGCGGAACGGAACAGTTTGTGCCGGACACTGAGGACGTGCGGAGCCCTGGCCCCAGGAGTGAAGACACTGAACCTGGGGCCTCATCCGTTTTTGTAGATTTAAGCGCTTCTTGACATCATCAGGAGCTTTGTCCTGAGGTTGATCATCATCATCATCAGCCTGTCTAAACCCACTGCAGCGAAAATGCCTTGCCCATGCCTTTCCAATTAGCCCTGTCCTTTGTCATCTGCATCCATCCTTTGAGCTCAAGCTTCTTAATCTCATCCGCCCGCCTAACCTTCTGCCGCCCCCTGCTACGCTTTTTCTCTTGGAACCCACTCCGTTACCGGTAAGGACCTGCGGCTATCTTGCCTTCGCATTACATGGCCTGCCCAAGTCCATTTCTTGCTCTTGATTTCGACTAGGATGTCATTAACCCGCGTTTGTTCCCTCAACCACTCTGCCCGCTTCAGGTCTCTTAACGTTACATCAATCATTTTTCTTTCAATGGCTCGCTGCGTTGTCCTTAACTTAAGCTTAACCCTTTTCGTGAGCCTCTACGTTTCTGCCCCGGAGGTGAGTACCGGTAAGAGGCAGCTTTTTTACACTTCTCTGATTGTGAAGGCGATCACGACAGCGATGATGAGGACATAGCAACTTTTCGGGCCAGCTTCAAACGGGGGCAATAGAAACTGGGTGTTCGCACTCCTCGGCCACGTCGCTTTTGGAAGTGCTCAGCAGCCACAGACGTTTTTGTTCTTGACGTAGGGCCGAGCAGAAGCCTATGCAAAGCAGAGACCGAACTTGAATTTGTTTGCTAAGTGGCCCGCTATCACGTGCGCACGCCAGTCGAAGTAAGAACTAATCACTTTGAGACCTCTGTCCAACCATCCACCGACGTTGCCCCGGTAACCGATGGCAAGCCGTATTAATGTGGCTTTGTCTTGGATCCCTCTCCTTTTTGCTCTTGTAAACTTGAGAGCTTCGGGGGGAATAACAACCAATATTTGCACACTCGCGTCCAATGACTACAATTGGCTCATGGCCTGCTCGATATTGAATGTCAGTCAAATCCAGCAAGTTGCGCCAGCTTGAAGCCACTGGAGGCGGGTGTAGCAACTGCTTAATTTTCACAGCGAATCTTTGCCGCTTGCTTGAGTGCATAGGCGCTGCAAAAGGCAACAACCACGCAAGATGAACGTCTATGTAACCATAAAAAGTTTTATTGCATGAAGAATACATCATTGTTGTGCACTCCTTTTATTTATACAGGTAATGAACTCACAACGGCAATAATTTTTCACTCCATCACTTCATTTACTCTGCACAACTTTAAAGTGCGATTTTTCACACTGAACAATAATAATTCGGCTTTCGTTGTACATGAACGTAGACTGCCAGACAGAACAAGGTGAAGGAGCAGGCTCACGAGAACGCGCCAACCTAGTTTATATCTTGTCTGCAGCAGAATACTGGGAGCATTTATGTTATATACACTGAGAAAGCCAGTGAAACCACCAAAAGGCCTCTGCAGAGATGCTTCGCACATTGCACATTGTTGTAGCAAGGTGGTAATGCTCTTCGGCAAATGGAAAACAGCAGGTAAGGTGACATAGGTGTGCCCACATGTTCAATTTCCAACGCTTCTGAAAACTTCCGAGTCAACAGCTCTGTGTAGCTTCTGAGTGGAGGCGAAGATGACCATTAATCCGTTTCTTTTGCTGCGTCACTGATCTTTTATAGTAGTTTACTGTCCGCTCTTTGCCAACACCTGCCATGCCACAGGAAAACTAAACAGCATAAATCTTAAGAAATTTTAAAAACCTGTAATCGTGCTGCTTGCCAGGGATTGCGTGATGGTAACCCTCACTATTCTACACATTCTTTGGCAAGCCCCTGTGGTGCTGAAAAAAGCTATGGTTCCTTAGCCCCTTTCTTTTTCAAAAACAGCGAAGTGGTCCCAACGTGCGGAATTGCTCCCTTGTTTCCTTCATGTGTTTGTTATTGAAAGTCTGCCCTATTTGCTTCACTGAGATTACTGAGGACCTTTGCCGCTGTGAAAAAAAGTAGCAGTATGGACAACGCAGCCTCTGGCGGAATCTGACCATTGAAGTCGCCTTCTGTGAGTTAAACATAAAAATTAAAGAGGAACAGCAAATGAAGTTTAGTGCCCCGAAGCTGCATGGGGGCTTTGTGTCATGGGGCAGTGGAGGAGTTCGGATTAGTTTGGATAAACTGTGGTTCTGCATGTCGGCTGTGTGCGCTGCAGCAATGGACGGCTCCAGGTTAGATTAGACTACCTCTGGTTATTTAACGTGCAAAATGACTTTGACAATACGCGAGTGCTTATGTATTTCACCGCCAAGAAGGCGCTTGGATTCAACTCCAAGACGTCCAATGATCACCTCAATGATCACGTCCAATGATCACCCGAGGAAGTGGCGATTGCGCTGGCAGCCAATCATTCCGACGCCACGCACATAATTTCAGATTCTCAACACGCCTGTCGAAATTATATAACGGCAAGAATAGACCCGCTTTCCAGTTAAATTTTAGCAAATGCGCAACACAGCTCAATGCAGAGAACAAAACAATTGGTATGGGTGCCCGGACTCCAGTGAATACAAGGGAATGAGGCTTCTCACACAGCCGCCCTAGCGCCTCTGCCCCGGAGTACCACTGAATTCCCAGACTATGCCTGTACCAAATCCGCTTACCACATATGCGTACATTACCGCATATCTACGACTCAGTAGGCAGAGGTTCTCAGAGCATGCCAAGGGCCGGGATAGAACTGAAGAACGACACCTCAGAAGGCTGCAAGCGGGATCGTTTCTAATCCCCTGTGATTATAAAACACAGAGAGATAACTTTTTCGAGGTACTGTAAATTCTGTGAGATATGAGCAGACTCATCTCATATGGTTTGGGCCTGCCAGAAAAATCCGCAAATAAAGAGAGTAAATCAGCAAACGAGAGAGGGTTGGGAGGCAACCTTGTCCAGCTGCTGGGACCTGGAGTCCTAGAGTTGTGTGGTTCAAAGATCGCCGGCAGCGGCTACCGCCAATGGTGACCCGGAATGAGCAGTATATCACCTAGGCAAGCAGTATATCACCAGTGCATCCCATAAAATTTTACCACCACCAATGCCGCAATCAAAATGGGGCTGCACCAGCCAGGATTTGATATCGCGACCGTGGATCGGTGGCCAAAGGCTTCGAGCTTCTGCAGCAGGTAAACGGGGAAACGTGCGAGAGGCAAATGGGGAAAACAGCATTTCACTCCCCGAAACGGCTTGCTAGCATACGCAGGGTAGCGAATGTTAGATACACGACATAGAGCTCTGTAAGCAACAGAACTGTTGATTTGTTAGATGTCCTCAAGGGGTTCTCGTGTAGTCCCTTTAATCTGAGCCGTGGTGCATTTGGTCGAACTAACAGGTGTTTATCACAGACTAGAAAGAGCACCTGCGCCACATTCTTTACATGCAGGCCTTCGTTTTGGAAACTGTGGCTGTAACACAAGTTTTGGAAAAAGAAAACATTTTGCGCACACGTGGGCAACAAAGCTTACAAATTGTTTAGGAATTAGCGAAAAAAAGGATATACTCCAATTCGAGAATTTACGTCATTTTTTGTTGACAGAGGAATTGTCTCACGTAGTCAAAACGATATGAAATATGTGAACGTACAAGAACATTTCGGTTTTCATTTTGTCAGTAGCTTCCTTTCTGCAGACTTGGTCAGCAATCACCTATTGCTTTTATGGAGGAAAGATTCTAAGGCGCGCATGTGCTGTGAGATGTCAGTGCACGTTAAAGATCCCCAGGTGGTCGAAATTATTCCGGAGCCTCCGCTCCGGCACCTCTTTCTTCCTTTCTTCTTTCACTCCCTCCTTTTTCCCTTCCCTTACGGCGCGGTTCAGGTGTCCAACGATATATGAGACATATTATGTGCCATTTCCTTTCCCCAAAACCTGTCATTATTCTTATTATTCGAAAGCAAAGAAAGGTGTATAAATGGCGCCCTGGGACAGTGGACACCTCAGTCGCGCCTTAAGAGGGTTCACCAGTGCCAGTGTCCTTAGGAAATACATGGGAACTTTCTGAAGCTGTAGTGTGTCTAAAAATGGCTCGATTTTCATGACGTCTGTTACAGCGTTTTCTTTTTTAATTAATGGAGGAAATGTTGTAGACAGATATTGTTTTTCAAGTTTCATTTTTATTTACAAATCAGAGGTAAATATCCAGAAAAATTGCCCCTTTGGATATGTCGGTCTTACATGTGATCTCGTGAAAAAACTAAGCCAAATATCAGAATTTGCCCTCAACATTTTCCTCCCTTATCTTTTCTTGATTGTCAAGCTACAATTTTAATTCATATCGAGCGTAGTATTTGCGTTTTACAGGCTCTGAAAGATGTGTATGCATTTTCTGCGGTGATTTGAAATTCGCGCCAAATTTAACTAGCGCAACGTGGCTCCATCTGGCGTCACAATATTTTGTCGCTACTACACTCTACCACCAGCCTCTTGGTTGTCTGTGTTCGTTCGCGCAGGTTTTTACTCAGAGCTTGGACCGACCTGAGCTCTCTTTCTGTTTTCTTGCTTGGGCTGTATTCGGAAAGGATTTCTGCGTTTCCATTTTGCTCGAGCTCTTGGTGCGGGAAAAAAGTGTAATTCAAGGCCACACCCAAAAGCGCGCCCTCCCTCCTTTTCCTTCCCAACAGCCACGCAATAAGGCATTTGCTGGTGCCAAAACACAGGAAGGGGGCTCCCTATGCAGGATAGTGTGGGAGAACAGCACTGTTCCTTGCTCAGCGCAAGGGCGCAGTGACCCAGGTGTCGGTACAAGTCAACAATGAAGCTGAAAATATTCCTCATAGGAGGGCCTCGAGCCGACAGCGGCGCTTACATGAACCCACACGCCAGGTTGTTTAAAAACTGGCACTGGTACGCGCTCCGAGCCGGGAGTCGACGGGTCGGGTCCAGTGAATTCCGCCGCAAGGGGTAGGTGACTCAACTCACCCTGAAACTATGTGCTTGTAAACGTTGTAGGGTCGAAAAGTAGGGTTATTGAGAGGGAAGGGGATAAATGCGAACTTGCTTTCCACGTGCACCATCGCGTGCACCTCCGATACAGCGATGTCGTGCCTCAATCTTGGAAGCTGCTACTGCTTGCTCGACGCTTGGTGTCGCTACAGCTGAACCGGTCTCGAATCGCTAAACTCGAGTTCATGTAAACATGCAGTGGTTGAGTTGGATTGGCCATGCTCAACCCACCCCCGAATCGACCCGACGCTATAGGGTTTATGTAAACAGGGCTAATGGCGTAGACTGATTTTCATGACGTAGCGATTAACCTCCTTTCACTGAGGCACTTGCCAATCACCCGCGATTTTAAGCTATACTCGCGGACAACTATGTATGCCAGTGCAACAGCCCACATCAAGGGGAGAAAGGACCGTCTTCTTCCTTTTCCTGCTCAGCCCCTGCTGCACTGCAACTGCGAGGTCATGAGAACCGGTCTAAGCCAACGTTCGGCTTTGGCTCCAACCTAGTGAAACCAGAATGTGTCGGACCGGCATCGAAACATCGGTTCTCTAAGTAATCTTTGGTCGAGCATCGCTCTTTTTCCCCCAGTTCTCCTCGCGACCAGGCATATCTCTGCCAGAATGTTCGCGTGCAGAATGCAGGTACTGTCCACTGTACGCGGGTAAGCATGGGTGCACCTTATCTGCAGAAAGGATACCGCGGATCTCCGAGCCCCCTACACATTAAACAAATTCTCACCTTTAAGGGTGTAAATCAGGTGTCCCCAGACGAACACACATTTCCAATTGTTGGGTGCTAAAAAAGGGTGCAGAGATCAGCACCCTAAAGGAAGGGTGCACTTAATGATGGTTTAGCGAATGTTATGGTTGCACCCTCATTAAAGGGTATTATTTTTCCGTAACACCTCTACGAATGCATGTTGGAAGGGTGCTCGACATTGATTCACCCATGAAGCAAAAGCCTTGGACTGATGCGCGCCCTCTAAATTTTCATTCTCTGCACCCTTCCTGAAGAGTGCTGATCTTAGCACCTTCAGAAAAAAGAACACCCTTAGCAAAAAGGGTGTTCGTCTGGGGACAGCTGATGTGCACTCTTATGGGTGAGAAATTGTTTAGTGTGTGACTCCAGAATAGACATCAGTGGTGTAAATAACGTGATGTAAAACTTTCATGGCCTGGCTGGAAAAATCATCCAGTTGTGCGTCTGAACCGGTTTCGCATGGGTCAAGCGTTCCCCAACCGTGTTTATTCTCCCAATTATATACGCCCCGGTATAAGTGCCACACCTAGTCGCACCTCCGGCACTACGCTTACAAAAGTCGCGCGTTTCAATCAGTAAAACGCTCGGAAGGGGCGCTATATAATTACATATATAAAATATATAATACATAAAAGTGTATAATATATAAAATATATAAAAGAACATAACAAAACAGAGCAAATAGTGAAAATTTTTCGGAAACTATAGTAGGTGTGGAATTTTCGCTCTTAAACCCCTGACGTAATGACGATTCAGTGGCGCTGCCGTTTTTGTGTTCAGAAAGAGCGCACGCAATTGGCGTGGCTGCAGTGGCCATCTTCTATTAAACTGCAATTTTTATTATTTTTAACAATAAACCACTACTACCAACTTTGTCCATAACAGCTGGTAGTCGCTTGTGCAAGGACGTAATTTGCGTTCAAACTCACCACGAATAGCGTCAGCACGATCTCAGAGCTTTTACAAACCACACATCTCACCCTTTTAACCAAGTCTGATTTTTTCCGTGGTGAAATTATAAGCAGTGAAGGAGACATGAAACGAAGTATTTCAGCAGAAATTTAGTTACTGAAGTGACTATCGCCCATAAATAAACTGAAGAATTCGGCGACGCCGAAAGCAACAAACGTGCTCGGTGGTCATCGAAGAGGAACCTTCAAGATAAGGCGCTAAAAACAACTACAACAACCCAGAATAATGACGAAAGAGTTGTGCCTGGCTGCATTCCTTCTAGATAACGCCGATCGAGTCTTGCATAACAAAGCGATACTCCCGCGCGCCAACGGTTTTGAACTCGAACAAACGAATAGTACAACAGTTTCGCGGCCTTCCTTTTTGTCAAAAAAGCATCGGCCGGACGCTTAAACAAAAAGCAAGGTCACCAGCAGCAAAGACAATGCAAAATAAACGCTGGCAGCGTAAACAACGAGAGCGCAAAAATCTTTTGACAGAGGCCGCGTCGTCGAATCGGCGTCCACACTCGTGCGCGGTCACCAGGCTTGTATTGCGTGTGGTGACGGAGGAATACGCGGAATACGGTATAGCCGGCCAAAGCGCGGAAGGGGAGGTGTTCCCAAGGTGAGTCAAAAGATGACTCACACTCATCTGTTCTGGCTAGGCTAAGCCAACACTGCTTCTAACCACAGGCTGTATACCCCACCCTATCATTCTAAACGTATTTTCGCAGAAAAGATGCGAGGGAGCTTAGGGGGACCCAAACCGGAAAACGTACTTTTCCTTGTGGCAGCTGAGTGCTGGGTTACTGGAAAAAAGGTACATTATGTGACCACCACCCCTTGAGACGGGTTATTCTTTTGTGCTTCCGTCTCCCTGCTTTGGAGGATATACACAGAAAGTTCTCGGCCCTACTTTTTGTTCGCGGAAGAACTAATATTTTCGTGTCGCGGTCGAGGCGACGTCGCTGCAGAATTTACACACCTGTAGGGGTAACAAAAGTTCCCTCCTTTTTGTGGTACTTAAGTGCTGCCATCTATCAACAGAAAAAGTTCAAATCTGAGTTGCCTCCTAGCTGGTGAGCCCTCTTTAGGTTCCTCGATGCCAGCTATGGCACTAATCCTTTCGGCTCTGGCGCCGAGTCGTCCCCTGCTGACCGGCAGGGGGCCGACGACCTTGTCCCACTGAAGACATTCCTTCGCGGTCAGCGCAGACGACAAATCCGATGCGTGGCACTCGAAGGAATGCACATGCAGCGAGCTGCGCACGCGTAATGACGCGCCCTGCACGTTCCAGGAGATGCGGGTTCCACTGGGATCGGACCGGCAAGCCCTGCAGGGTTCCCCTGTGGAGCCCATGGGCTCCGCCCTCTAGCACATACGGGCTGCCACTGCACTGCTGCTGGTTAAAACTGGTCGAGAGCTAGTTTATGAAAGCTCCGCCCAATTATCGAAGGGGTTAAGAACCAGCTGGAAACAATTATTTAGGACGAGCGCGCCCAGTCTCAAGCTCGCCCGTTTTTAACAGCCTTTTTTAACAGCCTTTTTAAAACTGCCCTTTTTATACTGCCCTTTGCTCACCTGCCTTTTTATGTCGATCCCGCCTTGAATTAATAAGTTTGTTTGCCAACAAGTTGGAACTGCTGCTCCAACCGGCAACGTGTCGCCAGACGAGCGGAGGAAGACCGCTAACCCCTTCGTACTGCTAACCGCCGCGTATCGGTCACCGGCCAGCGGGCCATCACCATCCACCGCTCGCGACGAGCAACCGACCAGCCCAAACCAGCCATCCCATCAGAAGGAGGGCAAGAAAGTTAACTGTGTCCAACTGCGAAAGCCTGCTTTGATTGCGTTCCGCACACTGGATAGGCAGCGCGCCCTCCCTGCCACCCTGGGAGGTGGCGTGCATTTATATGGTTGATCGCGTGAGATTGATCACCAAATGAACGCTGCGGTCTAGCTGCAGCTGCAGTGCCGCATGTCAGCCAAACGCTGTCAGCGATAATGTATGCAGGTCACATCTCTCACCATCGCCACATGTATCAAAGCACGAATGAGGCGTCCGCATATCCAGGGAGCCAGTTATGTGCCCTTCCTTTGCTCAAATCCATCGCCATCTAGAACATTGTCAACGCCAACGGCAATGAGCACAGTGAACACCGACATCTTTTGCTTTGTATATCCTGGATTAGCTGAGGTAATCCACATAACTTTTTTTTCACAAATATTTACTATTTTCCTGCTTTAGAGGCTAAACGCTAAGGCGCCCGTGTCCTGCGCGATGTCAGTGCACGTTAAAGATCCCCAGGTGGTCGAAATTATTCCGGAGCCCTCCACTGCGGCACCTCTGTCTTCCTTTCTTCTTTCACTCCCTCCTTTATCCCTTCCTTTACGGCGCGGTTCAGGTGTGGAACGAGACCGATACTGCGCCATTTCCTTTCCCCCAAAACCAATCATTATTATTATGCTTTAGCAATCCGCGGCTGCTCTTTCAATTACGACGTTAGAATGGGATACTGTGGTGGCCGCAGCGGTGGCCAAGTGGTTGAGCATCCGCCTCGAATGCGGGAGGTGCGGGGTTCTATCTCCAGTGCCGCCGGGTACCCACCGGTGATACAATGGGTACAAGCTTTCCCCTGGTCTGGTGCTCGGTTTCTCTATGGTGAAATGCTTGGGAAATGGGTCTATGACCCCACCTTGAGAAATGGAAAATACCTTGTGCCATGGCGCTCTTTGGCCGTAGATGCCCTTGAGCCATAAAAATATATAATCATCATCATAGGGATGCTGTGAGCCCTCTTGCAATGTATGCTCTTTTCCGATAAATGTCACTTATACGCAAATATTAATTTGTAGATAAAAGAAGCATGTGAAATACAGAGATATTTCTCGCAACTTCCGCTCAAGCGTCCACGAAGTAGAGCAAAAATTGCTGCATTTCTTTATAATATTAGTGCACTTATGAGCGTTCTGTGTAGTAAAGAGAACCGCATAGTCGCCAGGAATGTTTGGCTCAATTGAGCGGTTCTAACGACGGTCCCGTCAGCCTATTTTGTGTATTTGAGGCGAGGCTGCTGAAAAATTGTCTGCGTTTTAAAGGGACTATTCAATGAATAAAATTTCGCTTCTAAATGTTCTTGATACTTGGAAATCATGCTAAGAAGCATTCACACCAAGTATGAGTCTTCGGAACTTAGCCGGCAATTTATTATGAATTTTTAAAAAACTCTGTTTTTTTTAATTCGCGGGCCGATTGGTGTTCTCGTAGTGACCGATTTTGAAACTAAAATCGTGAAAAAAGACCTCGGTGTTCCCGGGTTCGAACCCGACCGACGCGGCTGCGCTTTTATGGAGGAAAAACGCTAAGGCGCCCGTGTCCTGTGCGATGTCAGTGCACGTTAAAGATCCCCAGGTGGTCGAAATTATGCTGGAGCCCTCCACTACGGCACCTATTTCTTCCTTTCTTCTTTCACTCCCTCCCTTATCCCTTCCCATACGGCGCGGTTCAGGTGTCCAACGATATATGAGACAGATACTGCGCCATTTCCTTTTTCCAAAAACCAATTATTATTATGATTATTAAAAAGACCACTGTACGCATGACGTCCCCAGGCCACCACACGCTCTCATTCGCTGGCGCCACGGCAGCCACGACGTCACGGCCACACTTCCGGTAGCCGTGAAAATCGTCTGCTCGTGCCGCCGCGCGACCCTCTCGGGCAAGCGAGTCAGGGCATTGCCTTCGCGCACATGGTTTCAATTTTCCTCTGCCGCCTCCTTCTGTCGGGAGTTCCGGAGCCACCCGCAGTGGCTCGCCGAGTCGCTGCTGTCGTCGCTAGCGTTCAGCCGGTACGGCGTGTACGGCTGAAGGCATAGGGCTCGATGCCCATCGCGGCCGTAAGAGCGAGCAGTCACGCCTCGAGGTCAGGGTTCACTACTGCTAACTACAACAGACGACAAGCAAAAAAACCCGACGCGCGCCGAATCACGGCGCCGACGCTGCTGCTGGGGTGCTAGGAGCGACAACCGGAAGGTGCAAAAGGAACGTCAGCCGATGACGTGTCCATGGGCGGGGCCCAGTCCCAGAGCTGTTTTCTTTATTTTTGTCTGGTGCCTCGCGTGTACCAGTCGAGGGGAGAAAGGAGGAGCGTAATTTTTAATCGTCTATATTTTCGGTGTTATTGATGCTAGCTTAAAAATCCTTGCGTTGGGGTGACGAGTGAAGAAATGCCTGTCTCTCGTCTGCTTTACGTAATCTCAATTAATTTATTGCATAGTCCCTTTAACTACTGCTCAACCTGGTTCGAGCTCTAATCACGTGTACCGCGGCTTGCTTGCTGCGAGCGAGACATGGCGCTGGCGAACGTCGCAGCTTCCCTATCGCGGCTTCGGCGGCGGCGATGCGCCGGCGCGTGAGTGCGCGGGCGCAAAAAAAAAAAAGAAGCCCCCCCCCCCCCCCCCCCTTTTTTTTTCTCCGTCGGGAGATGCACGCTTCTTGCGCCGCGAAAAGCGCCCGCTGCCAAGGAACAGAAAGCGGATGACGGTTTTATTTTATTCGGCAATATACCAGGCGTTCCAGGTAAACGAGTCTCCGATGAGTTTCATGTTTGCTTTGGGCGCGGGATATACGATAAGTGAATGTGCATCGGTTGCGCTCAAGTACCACCACTGTTGTGTTTTTGGATTTCTCGTGCTATATTTTAGACCTTGAAGAAAAAAATTACTCGGACGGTACCTTGCTGCCAACAAGAAGTTAATATTTAAAGAGCTAGCTAGTCAGTCTAAACTTATTAATCGACTGTGCAGTGCGAAAAAGAAAGCTAGGCAGGGTTTAATCATTGTAGCGAAAGCATTTTGGCAATGGCCCGGACCAGATTTGGAGGTCGTCATTGTGTCAGGCACGCTCACTTATGGTTGCACGCTAAGTTTGGACGCTCAGTTACGGTTGGTTCAAATCGGCCGAGGTCAAATTTCGGGGCTGGCCCGGGTCACATTTAGAGACTGCCATCGTATTGAACGCATTGAAATTAGCCTGAAAATAGATTTCGGTCCAAAATATGCTTGTCATCTGACTTAAAGCTGTTGCTATGAGAGCAGGAAGTTGGGCTAGTTGGTTGATGTTCATACTGAAGAAGTGGGCGCGGAAAAACAAGGACAAGCGAGACAAGCGCTCGTCTTTGTCTCGCTTGTCCTCGTTTCTCCCGCGCCAACTTCTTCAGGCTCTCGCTATGAGATCGCCAAGTGCGAAGGTCACTTCAATGTCATATACGCACACCGGAGTGAAACTCAAGTTTTGCCTTGAATAGATACTGCAGAGTAGGCCACACGACCCTCAGCAGTACTGAACCCTGTTTACGCGCCTAGGGCACTCCTTCAATTGTTAAAAACGTGGTTACATTTAGCTGGACACCTGCTCTATTACATGGAGAGTGAGAGAAAAAGCTGGGCAAAAATTCATCCCGTGACTCAAGTAAACATTGGCTAAGTTCAAGAACATAAAGTAAATACACAACTGTAAAATACAAGCATTTGCGATACACATGGTTGTACACAAAGATGCATATGAGAATAAAATGCATGAAAACAGACAGGAATGTCCGCAAAACGATGAGGTATGGAATGTTACTAGCATGACGGATTTATCTCTTTCAGACACTCATTGAGTTCTGCTATCGAGAAAAATCTGAAAATTTGCATGTGTGTAACTTGCGTCAGGCATCGGTCAGGAGTCGAACTGTCAACCAACACATACATGAGCGTCTATGGGAGCCGGCCGGCCTTGCCAGTCTGGGTCCTTTTCGCTGGCATGTTCGGGCCCGGAGGTGCGCATGGCGTCATTGCCAGTATAATGCTATCACGCTGTTCACACGTAATGTAAATAAGTGGTGATTGCCTTTTTGCTAGAAGTTATTATAAACAAATGGACGACAGAAAAGGTAGAGTTTTCACTGTTCCAGGAAACGTGATTTCGAGCACTAGGTTGTTCCACGGCAGCTTGAAGTGTACTGCAAATATGTTGACGCGGGCTACCATCTTGTTAGAATTGAAGTATACTATGCACGTATTAATTTCGTATTTACGAAAGTACACTTTAAATGCATTGCCAACATGTCCTTTCTCGGAGCGCGATTTCGAGCTCTAACTGTACAACGGCAGCTTGAATTGGGCCGCAAATACGTTAACGCGGACAGCTCATTCGTTAGAATTGAAATATACTTTGGACGAATTAATGTCGTATTTGCGAAAGTACACTTTCAATACATAGCCAACATGCAAAGGTCACTGCCCGAAACGCGATTTCGAGTACTAGATTGTTCTACGGCAGTTAAAGTGTGCTTCAGATATTATTAAAAGGACTGCTTGTTTGTTAAATTGGAGTATAATTCAGACGAATTAATTTCATATTTACAAAAGTACACTTATAATACATTGACAATTAAGATGCTAAAACCAGATACATATTTTTTCACCTGTTTGAAACGTGCTCTAAACATGCTTTAAGAGACGTATACTTCAGACGAATTAATTTCATATTTACGAAAGTACACTTTTAATACATTGACAAGATGCTAAAACCGCATTGATATTTTTTCGCGTATTTGAGACGTGCTCGAAGCATGCTTTAAGTGACATATACTTCAGACGAATTAATTTCATATTTACGAAAGTACACTTTTAATATATTGAAGAGATGCTAAAATAATAATAATAATAATAATAATAATTTGTTTTTTGGGGAAAAGAAATGGCGCAGTATCTGTCACGTATATCGTTGGACACCTGAACCGCGCCGTAAGGGAAGGGATCAAGGAGGAAAGAAGAAAGGAAGAGAGAGGTGCCATAGTGGAGGGCTTCAGAATAATTTCGACCACCTGGGGATCTTTAACGGGCACTGACATCGTTGAAGATCCCCAGGTGTTGAAATTATTCCGGAGCCCTCCACTACGGATTAATTTCGACCACCTGGGGATCGTTAACGATGATTTTTCACGTGTTTGAAACGTGCTCGAAACATGGTTTATGTTAAATATACTTCGAATGAATTAATTTCATATTTGCGAAGGTACTCTTTTAATACATTGACAAGATGCTAAAACCGCATTAATATTTTTTTACGTGATTTAAACCTGCTGGAAACATGCCTTAAGCGACGCATACGTCAGACGAAATAATTTCATATTTACCAAACTACACCTTTAATAAATTGACAAGACCCGCCGCGGTGGCTGAGTGGTTATGGCGCTCGGCTCCTGGAACGGTGGTGGTAGTGGTTTTTTTATTAAAATAATAGTAAAAAGGAAGGAAAAAATTTTTGCTAGCCCCGGCACCTGCCATCGATACTGAAGCACCTGAGCTGGGGCAGAGGAAATAACGGATAGCAGGCAGAATGGAGAAATGAAAGGAAAGATGTGAGGGGACAGGAAGAGAGGATAGGGGGAGAAGTAATATTTACAAACTGATTTACACAGGGGCGAAATGTGTCCAGGTTGTGCGCGTGATTCGTTCATTTTAGAGGAATTAGAACACACGCGCACAGCACTCTGTTGGATACAAGTGGAGTTGCGTGTCCAGTTATTAAACGTTCAAGGTAGAACTCGCGGAGCATTCGGTCACTGCGTGTAACTTCCTGACGGAGAACCGACAGGACGTCAAGCCCGTGTGTTCGAGGAATGCACAGAGGCTCACCAAAGTTCGCTCACGAGTGCGCGCGCTGCCCTGCGGCCACAATAGCGTCTTTATGGAGTCTAGTAGTATGCCCTGCGCCATATAGGCCGCGAGCATATCGCGACGAGCATCGGCGAACGCGGCACACACAGTGAAGGAACAGGTTTTCAGTGTTTCCACTGCACTGCATTCGTCACACACATCACTCGTCGCGATTCCGTGGCGCACCCGTCGTTCCCCGGGCCACACGCAGCCAATGCGCGCGCGGAGGATCATTACACGTTGTGACGTGTAAGTGCGCGACAGCCGGTGGTACTGTCGATGCGTTCACCTCCTGCGATGCGAAGGTCGGGGTGCTGCTTTCGGAGATGGTGGTGGATGGCCGCACGCACGTCCTCCAGCGCAAGGGGCAGATCGCTGGCAGGTAGTTGGTGTGCAGCGGTCGCGATGTCGTCAGCTTCTTCGTTGCCGGTGATGCAGCAGTGACCGGGCACCCACTGTGCACGCACGGCGCATCCTCTTTGCGCGAGGCGCTCGATGCGCGAGCGAATTTCCCGCACTAGTGGGGTACCGCGGCCGTTAGATTGCAGGCGGCTGAGGGCGGCGCGGGAGTCGCACAGCAGAGCACTCCTGGGCGGCGGATGGCCGAGGGTGAGCAGCAGGTCCAGACCGAGCCGGATCCCCGTCAACTCCGCCGTGGTGGAGGAGCACTGGAAGGTTGCGTGTTGCTGGCTGTGCAGTCGCAGGGCGGGGATGGTAGCCGCCGCTGCAGGGGCGCAGCTTTCGCGGGCCACTGAGCCGTCGGTAAAGTGTACTAGAAGAGGGCAGTGGGCTCACTGCCCGCCGTCGTTCCCTGACGCCGTTCATGTCAAGCACGAAAGGTGGCGCCACCAGCAACTTTACTGTAGTGTTCCTGTATATGCTCCCGCAGGGAGCAGAGTTGCGCGATTGTTTTCCTCGCGCCGCTCTTGACGCCATTCGCTGAGCGGCCGTCACGTGATGCTGCTGACGACGATTGTTCCATTTTGAAGTGGAGGAGCCGACTTTCCAGGGGCAACGCCGGTTCCTCGCCAGCCCCAGTACCCTCTCGACTGCCATCGTGATCGTACGCGTCCGGTGCGGTCGGCTGCGGTGTGTTCCCGCCTTTTACGTGCGCTCCAGTTGTATACATTTTGATAGTGTGCAGTGACGCTAGCCTCCAACTATGACGGGGTGCAGTGCGCCAAACTGCAAGAACCGTACCGAAAGCGGCAAAGCTTTTTACGCAGTGAACAAGCTTTGCCTAGGCAATTTAACTATTTTATTTGTTAAGAATACCTTTAAGGTTCAACTGACAAGTATGTTAACACTGGAGGAGAGGGGAACAAAAATAGCATGAAATACTTGAAAGCAAAACTGGATATTCAGATAATTATTTTTCCTGGAGTAAAAGCATGAAGCAGTCCAAAACAAAGATATTTCAGAATGCAGTGAAGGTACATATAATTCAAGCAGGTCAAGAGAAAACGCAATAGTGCTTAGGGAAAAACGAGCAAATAACAGCACCACAAAGAGATACACATCACTTTTCGAGATCATTGGAAACTCGTATGCCACAATACAGCTACAGTGACTTAAGGCAGGCTTCTCTAATTTTTGGATATTAAAGAAGTACGGCACGTGATGTATTTGGCTTTAAAAGATGACCATGGCATAGGAAAAATGCAATGGAAGGCTAGAACTCAGAACAACAAATGATACGTATATTTTGTGAAAGATAAGGGCGCGAGTTTGCGATATCCGTGCCTTTGGTTGGTTAGATATTGCCGCGAATATTTGCAGTGTTTGTTCGTTTTTCAAATCTGCCGCGACACCACCTTATCGCTTTGTTTGCGACGCAAGACGCGACTAGATTTATCTCGATTGATCGCAGCCAGGCAAAGCTGATTCTACGTTGTTCCGGAATGTTCTAGTAACTTTGCGCCCTTTATCTCGAATGTTCGCTATCAGCTTTAAATTGAGCACGGCCGACAGCGGCGGGCATTCTGTTCGACGACCGCCGAGCATGCTTGTCGCTTCGCCGCCGCCGAGTGATTCAGTCCATTTTGGGTGCAAGTCAGCCCAATAAACAGTTCTTTTAGAAGACCCTTTCGTCCGTCTTTATCGCTGCTTCGACTGCCGTCACCACTACGTGACATCTGGTGGAGGTGCGGGGTAGACGTCCTTCTTTATGTTGTTCAAGCGGCAGTAATCAACGCAGAATCGAAGTGCGCCGTCTTTCTTTCTCACTAGAACAACCGGTGCCGCCCATGGGCTGTTTGAAGGCTGGATGACGTCGTCGCGAAGCATTTCTTCGACTTGGTCCCGGATGGCTTGTCGTTCTCGCGGAGACACACGGTAGGGGCTTTGACGGAGAGGTCGGACGTGTTGATCCGTTATAATGCGATGCTTGGCAATTGGCGTCTGTCGCATCTTCGGCGATGTCGAAAAGCACTTACTGTAGTTTTGAAGCAGATTCCGGATCTGGTCTTGTCTGTTCCGGTGCAGGGCTGGGTTGATGTCGAAAGTGGGCGAGTTCTCTTGGTCAGGCGGATCTTCTGCGGAGGGGTCGGAGAGGGCGAAGGAATCTCGTACGTCAGATATTTCGTCGTAGAAAGCAATCATCGTTCCTCTGTTAATATGCCGGTATTCTTCGCTGAAGTTAGTCAGCAGTACTTCGGCCTGGCCATTGCGGAAATGTGCGATGCCTCTTGCGATGCTGATTCCTCGGTCTAGTAGCAACTGCATGTTCCCCTCGATGATGGCTTCAGTGTTTATGGCTTTCGTGGTGCCTACGGTCACGATAACGCTTGAACGGGGTGGGACGCTCACTTCTTCCTCCAGGACACTTAGTGCAACGTGATTTTCCCGAGTTTTCATCGAAGCGATGGCTTCGTCCGTCGAAAGCGTGATCAGCTTGGATCGCAGGTCGATGATCGCCTGATGCTCATTAAGGAAATCCATACCCAAGATCACTTCGCGGGAGCATTGCGGTAGCATAACAAAGGTCGCAGGATAGGTATGTCCTTTGACAGTCACTCGCGCTGTGCATCGTCCTGATGGCGTAATGAGGTGGCCCCCAGCGGTGCGAATTTGTGGGCCGTCCCAAGCCGTTGTGACTTTTCTGAGCTGCGCAGCGAATGTTCCATTCATCACCGAGTAATCGGCTCCTGTGTCGACTAGAGCGGTAACTTTCCGGCCGTCGATAGTCACTTCTAGGTCGGAGGTCCTGGCTCTTGCATTGCATGTCGCTTTCGGCGTCGGGTCACGACTTCGTCGCGTATGCGAGTCACGGGTTGGGCGTGTGGTCGAAGCTCCTCTGGGTGGCGGCGTCGATTTCAAGGTAGCTTGCGTCGTGGTCGAGGTTCTCATTGTGTGCGGCGTCGGGGCAGCGAGTGTCGGTTCTTCATGCGGCGTCGCGGGTGCAGCGTCTTCATGGGGCGTGGTCGGTGGAGGATCTTCGGCGTTTAGCTCGTGAGCAACCTCACCTCCAGAGGTTGCTGCCTTTAGTTTGCCCTACGTGGGCTGGGCGACCTTCCTCGTACCGCGGCTGCGTAGCTGCGGCGTGGCGACGCAAAGCGCGAGGTTGACGGCGATGGCGAGCGCGAAAAGCGGTTCGGCGTGTACTCTTCTCGACGCAGGTACTCGTCGATTTTGTGCGGACGTTGTCCGAAGCGTCGTCGTGGGGCGTTAACGGCAAATCCTCGAAGACCGATACGGCGGTACGGGCAGTGACGAAGAATATGGCCGGCCTCACCGCAATGGAAGCACAACGGCCGGTTGTCGGAAGTCCTCCAGGCGTCGCATTTCCTGGGGCTTGAGCGTCGGCCATAGGCTGGGCGGGCGGGGGCTGGGAGGCGGCGTTGTGGAACGATTGGCTCATCTCGGGGAGGAAGTGGGGGTTGTCGCTGGGGCTGAGCAGTACTTACTGCAGCGGCGTAGGTCATGGCCTGGGGTTCTGAGGCCGTCGGGGTGCCAAGTGCCTGTTGCACTTCTTCCCGTACCACATCCATCAGAGTCGCTGCTTGTGGCTGTGGGGAAGATGGCAGTAATCGGCGTAGCTCCTCTCGGACGATTTCGCGGATAACCTCCCGCAAGCTGTCGCTGGTGGCGGCCGGCGTGTCCGAACGGATTGCACAGGCAGAGGAAGGGTGATTGTACTGCCGAGCTCGAACGTCGAGGGTATTCTCAATCGTGCAGGCTTCTTGTATAAACTCCTCGACTGTTTTTGGCGGCTGGCGGACGAGGCTTGCAAAGAGTTGTTCTTTTACGCCGCGCATTAAAAACTGAACTTTCTTTTCCTCGGTCATCCCGGGATCGGCGCGGCGAAATAGGCGCTTCATCTCCTCGACGTAACTGCGGACGGGCTCATTCGGAAGCTGGATCCTGGACTCGAGGAGTCGTTCGGCTCTTTCTTTCCTCACGACACTGGTGAATACCTTCAATAGTTCTCTCTTGAATAGCTCCCATGTCGTAAGGGACGACTCGTAGTTTTCGTACCACGTGCGTGCGGAGCCATCCAATCAGAAAAAAACGTGTCCAATCTTTGCCGCATCATCCCACTTGTTGAATGACGCCACGGGCTCAAATTGGTCCAACCATTCTTCAGGGTCTTCGCCTAGGGATCCATTGAAAGTTGGCGGCACTCGCGGCTGCTGCAGTATGATCGGTGTCGACATCTTTGGCGAGGTTGCAGTGCTGGTAGCAGCGTCTTTTCGCTGTCTGGTGCGGTCCGGCAGTTTCCCGAACTCAGGCTCCTCTCCCTGGAGACGTCGGCTCGCTCGCTGAGCTGCTGGTTCGTCCTCGGGTGTGAAGCGCTTAGGGCTGGGTTCACGACTTGAAGGGGGCGTCCGGAACATGGAAGTATTCCGCACCTCCACCAGATGTCACGTAGTGGTGACGGCAGTCGAAGCAGCGATGAAGACGGACGAAAGGGTCTTCTAAAAGAACTGTTTATTGGGCTGACTTGCACCCAAAATGGACTGAATCACTCGGCGGCGGCGAAGCGACAAGCGTGCTCGGCGGTCGTCGAACAGAATGCCCGCCGCTGTCGGCCGTGCTCAATTTAAATAGAAATAATGGAAATAAGTGGATCATCATAGCGACCGACTACCTGACCCGCTACGCCGTGGCGAAAGCCCTACCGAACGGAACAGCAGCAGAAGTGGCCAAATTTTTCGTGGAGTGCATTCTTCTTCGACACGGCGCCCCGATGTGCTCATCACGGACAGAGGAACAGCATTTACGGCGGAACTCACGCAAGCCATCCTGCGCTACAGCCAAACCAGCCACCGGAGGACAACTGCATACCATCCGCCGACCAACGGACTGACCGAGCGCCTGAACAAAACCATCGCCGATATGCTCGCTACGTATGTCGATGCCGAACTTAAAACCTGGGATGTCATCCTGCCTTCCGTCGTCTTCGCCTACAACACCGCAGTGCAGGAGACCACCCAGATGACGCCTTTTAGGCTCGTCCATGGCAGGGATGCCACGACCTCGCTAGACGCCATGCTGCCCAACGTTACAGAGGAAGAGAACGTCGACGTTGCCGCTTACCTTCAACGCGCAGAAGAAGCTCGAAGGCTTGCCCGATTACGGATCAAAGATCAGCAGCGGTCCGACGCCAGACGCTACAACCTACGAAGACGCAACGCGGAATACAAGACAGGAGACCAAGTCTGGGTGTGGACGCCCATTCGCCGCCGTGGATTGAGTGAAAAGCTTTTGCGCCGCTATTTCGGCCCGTACAAGGTTCTTCGTCGGCTGGGTGAACTGGATTATGAAGTCATCCCTGACGCAATGACTGCATCCCAGCGACGCCGCGTACGACCAGAAGTTGTCCATGTAGTCCGTCTGGAGCCGTATTATGCGCGCTAAAGGCCACTGCATTTTTATGCTCTATTTTCGCAAGATCCGTTTTTTTTCCTTACTAGTCGCATTATTTGTTTTAATGCATCGGGTCGATGCTTCTTTGAGAGGGGAGTAATGCCGCGAATATTTGCAGTGTTTGTTCGTTTTTCAAATCTGCCGCGACACCACCTTATCGCTTTGTTTGCGACGCAAGACGCGACTAGATTTATCTCGATTGATCGCAGCCAGGCAAAGCTGATTCTACGTTGTTCCGGAATGTTCTAGTAACTTTGCGCCCTTTATCTCGAATGTTCGCTATCAGCTTTAAATTGAGCACGGCCGACAGCGGCGGGCATTCTGTTCGACGACCGCCGAGCACGCTTGTCGCTTCGCCGCCGCCGAGTGATTCAGTCCATTTTGGGTGCAAGTCAGCCCAATAAACAGTTCTTTTAGAAGACCCTTTCGTCCGTCTTCATCGCTGCTTCGACTGCTGTCACCACTAGGTGACATCATACTTGCGTGCAAAATGCATTGCTTTAGACTGCCATGCAGTGTGGTTTCACAAGCTTCGTGCAACATCGGCGGTCGCAACCCTATAGAATAATGTATTTCAATGTGGTTCTGCAGGGAGATGCAATACCGCACTTCTCTTCATCGCACAACTCACGCTGGTTTTTCATTTCCAAGCATTTCTGCCCCATTAATGTCCGTACTGCGAGCTATCGCTGTCATTCCGCGATCTTTGTCATGCTGGATGATATTTTCGGAAAATCAGAATATTTTCTGACGTTTTTTTTCAACGAAGTATGATGGGCTTAGCATCGATCTCTGAGCACTGATACAGTAAAAGGAAATAAGGATGCCCGCAATCAAGCGCCGTTTGTAAGCTTTTCAAAAAAAAAAGCGAACTGCTCTACAACGCCAGCCCCGTCATGATCCCAGCGCCTGTGCGCTCGAGGAGCTGCTTTCCCGCACAGCTTGGAACAAAATGGCGGAACTTCGCGCAACTCTGCTCCCTGCGGGAGCATATACAGGAACACTACTTCACTGTAGCTTCTTGCTGGTCGGCGCTGCTCGGTCGCTCACATATATGTACGCGCTGCTTTAATTCCTGAACCTACTTTTGTGGGGGAAACGGCTGACGGACGCTCCGTACATGATCTGCAAAGGAATTCATTAGTTAGCGTTTTTATGCCGAAAGGTCGCGGCGCGGCGCTGATGTCAACTTCACTGTAGCGGGCCGTGTCGACCGTGTTGGAGCACGTGCGTGAAGCAAAAATCGCTGACATTTCCGGCGCGCCCGCCAGTGGGAGCTTGGCTGGAGAGTAAGCCCACTGCTTCCTTCTAGACTCTAGTACACTTTATCGTCGGTGTACACGAGGAGATGGTCCTGGAGCTCCTCGTGTATGACGGCTCTGGCCAGCTGCTGCACAGCACAGAGGGCTGTGCTCCGCTTTCCCGCAATGCTGACGATCTCTCGCTGTACCTCCGAGGCAGCAGGCCAGGGCTCGCAGGAGCCGTAGCGTAGGGGGGTGGGCCTTGTGTCAATTGCTCATACTCGAGCAGCGCCGCGCCCATTCGTGAGCGTGGGTGCGAGCGCATACGCTGCAACAGCGAGCCGCCGTCCGGTGCGCGGTGAAGCCGGTCGATGTGATTCAGTGCCCTGTGCGCTGCTTTGAGCTCAAGTGGCCACGCTCCTGCCTCGGCCAACGTTGCGGCGCACTCCGAGTATTTGGGCAGGCCTAGGCACACGCGCAGGGACTTGCGGTGCTCGAGCTCGAGTTTCTTCCAGCACGGCTTGCGCACCGTGACAAGCGGCAGCGCATAGAGCACCGCCTCAAAAGCTGCGGCATTGTATAGCCGCAGCGCGGCTTGCTGGCAGATGCCCTGGGAGATGCCCTGCTGGCCCGAAAGACGCGTTTTCGACCGCGGTCCCGGCAGTCAAATTTCGATGGAGGCGAAATTCTAGATGCCCGTGCGCTGTGCGATGTCAGTGCACGCTAAAGATCTCCAGGTGGTCGAAATTTCCGGAGCGCTTCACTACGGTGTCTCTCATAGCCTGAGTCGCTTTGGAACGTTAAACCCCCGTAAACCAAACCAAATGTATTGCCAAGATGCTAAAACTGCATTCATATTTTTTCACGCACCTTGAAATATGCTCGAAGCATGCTTTAAGTGACGTATTTTGGGGAAATTTTAAGAATATATTTCGAATACCAAGCATAAAATTTCAGGAACCTATTCCCGGCATATATTTTGTGCCTTCATGAATACAAAATATGTTCAAAATACCTTATAAATATCCCCAAATATATTTCAAACGTATTAGTTTTCGTTAACTATCATCAAAATAATACTCGCGCCTTGAACTATGTGGCGGTAGTGACATACGGGGTGTTTCACCTAAGACTTTACTCAATTTTTAAAAATATTCTTTTTGAGTTAGAATGGTGCCTTTTAATGTGAAAGCTCTACTGGCCGGGAACTTGCGATTTCGCCGTGGCAGTACTCCGAGGAGGCACATGACGTCACAACGCGCGTCTCGCCGCGAATATTTCTCTCTCTCTCTCGCTCCCTAGTCACCACTGCGCATGCGCCACTAGTATCACCGCGCCACAGGTGTTTCGCCGCTGCGCAGCGCCACGCCTTTCCTCAAAATCCTACTTTATATTATATTTTCAGTTTTCCCTTTCTTCTTTCCCTCCCTCTTTTATCCCTTCCTTTAAGGCGCGGTTCGGGTGTCCACCGAGATATATGAGAAGGATACTGTGCCATTTCCTTTCCTCAAAAACCAAACAAAACCAGTGAGCTGACGGCGTTCATATAGTTCATTGGCGTTGACAACTTTGCAAAGACCGTTCATTTTATTTATTTATTTATTTATACATTTATTCATTTATTTAGTACATACTGTCACGAAAGGAAAGGCGCACAACCAGCTCCGTGGGTAAGTGGAAACCTCAATCTCGCTTTCTTGTACGTGGCGCTGGTGTCTGTTAAGAGGGTTCACCAGTGACAGTGTTCATAAGAAATACATGGGAACTTTCAGAAGCTTTAGCGTGTCTAAAAATGGCTCCGTTTTCATGACGTTTGTGGCTGCGTTTTCTTATTCAATGAATGGAGGAAATTTTGTAGACAGATACTATTTTTTAAGTTTCATTTTTTTACAAATCAGAGGTATATATCCAGAAAAATTGCGCTTTTAGATATGTCGGTCTTTCATGTAATCTTGTCAAAAAACTAAGCCAAATATCAGAATTTCGTCCGCAACATTTCCTCCCTTTTTATTTCTTGATTGTCAAGCCACAATTTTCATTCATATCGAGCGTAGTATTTGCGTTTTACAGCTCTGAAAATTTTGTAGGCATTTTCTGTGGGGATTTGAAATTCGCGCCAAACAACTAGCGCGACGTGGCTCCATCGGGGGTAAGAATAATTTGTTACCACTACACTCTACCACCAGCCTCTTGGTTGTCTGTGTTCGTTCGCGTAGGTTTTTACTCAGAACTTCGACTGACCTGAGCTCTTTCCTTTTTTCTTGCTTCGGCTGTATTCGGAATGGATTCTGCGCTTGTTTTTTGCTCGAGCTCTTGGTGCGGAAAGAGTGTGGAATACAAGGCAACACCCAAATGTGCCTCCCCCCTCTTCCCCTCCCGGCAGCCACACAATAAGGCATTGTTAGTGCCAAAACACAGGATGGGGGCTCCCTATTCAGGACATTGTGGGAGAACAGCATTGTTCCTTGACCAGCGCAAGGGCGCAGTGACCGAGGTGTCGATACAACTCAAGAATGAAGCTGCAAATATTCCTCATAGGAGGGCCTCGAGCCGATAGCAGCCGGCGTTCACATGTACCCACACGCCTGGTTGTCTGAAAACCGGTACTGGTACGTACGCCGAGCGGGAGTCGACCCCGATTCGATGTGCTTGTAAACGCTGCTGGGTCGAAAAGTAGGGTTATTGAGAGGAAAGGGGATAAATGCGAACTTGCTTTCCACGTGCGCCGTCGCACCTCCGATACAGCGATGGCGTGCCTCAATCTTGGAGGCTGCAACTGCTTGCTGGACGCTTGGTGTCGCTACAGCTGAACCGGTCTCGAATCTCTAAACTCGAGTTCATGTAAACATGCAGTGGTTGAGTTGGATTGGCCATGCTCAACCCACCCCCGAATCGACCCGACGCTATAGGGTTCATGTAAACAGGGCTAATGGCGTAGACTGATTTTCATGACGTAGCGATTAACCTCCTTTCACTGAGGCACTTGCCAATCACCCGCGATTTCAAGCTATACTCGCGGACAACTATGTATGCCAGTGCAGCAGCCCACATCAAGGGGAGAAAGAACCGTCTCCTTCCTTTTCCTGCTCAGCCCCTGCTGTACTGCAACTGCGACGTCATGAGAACCGGTCTAAGCCAACGTTCGGCTTTGGCTCCAAGCTAGGGAAATCAGAATATGTCTGATCGGCATCGAAACATTGGTTCTATAACGAAGTTTTGGTCGAGCGTCTCTCTTTTTCCCCAATTCTCCTCGCGACCAGGCATATCTCTGCCAGAATGTTCGGGTTATCAGTGTAGGTGCTGTCCACTGTACGCTGGTAAGCATGGTTGCACCATATCTGCAGAAAGAAGCTCGCGGACTTCCGAGCCCCTACTCCAGAAAAGACATCTCTGTGCTGTAAATAACGTGATGTCAAACGTTCATGGCCTGGCTGGCAAAATCGTCCAGTTTTGCTCCTGAACCGGTTTCGAATGTGTCAAGCGTTCCCCAGCCGTCTTTATTTTCCCATTTAGATACGTGTCGGTATGCGCCACACGTAGTCGCACCCCCTGCACTACGCTTCCAAAAGTCGCACATTTGATTCAGAGAAACGCTCGGAAGGGGCGCTATATAAATACATATATAAAATATATAATACGTAAAATTCTATAATATATAAAATATATAAAAGTACATAAAAAGCAGAGCTCATAATGAGACTTTTTCAGAAACCATAGTAGGGGTGGAATTTTCGCTTTCAAACCCCTGACGTCATGATAATTCAGGTGCGCTGCCGTTTTTCTGTTCAGAAAGAGCATACGCGATTGGCGTAGCTTCAGTGGCCATCTTCTAATAAATTGTAATTTTAATTATGTTTAAAAGTAAACCACTACTAGCAAGCAACTTTGTCCAGAACAGTTGGTAGTCGCTTGTGCAATGACGAAATTCGTGCTCAAAGTCACCACGAATAGCAACAGGACGATCTCAGTTCTTTTGCAAACCACACATCTCACCCTTTTACCCAAGTTCGATTTGTTCCATGGTGAAATTATAAGCAGTGAAGAAGACATGAAACAAAGTATTTCAGCAGAAATTTTGTTACTAAAGTGACTATCGCCCATAAACAAACTGAAGAATTCGGCGACGCCGATAGCAACAAACGTGCTCGGTGTTCATCGAAGAGGAACCTTCAAGATAAGGCGCTAAAAAACAACTACAACAGCCCAGAATAATGTCAAAATTGTCGCGCCTGGTTGCATTCATTCAAGATAACGCTGATCGCATCTCGCATAACAAAGTGATATTCCCGCGCGCCAACGGTTTTGAACTCGAACAAACAAGTGGTACAACAGTTTCGCGGAATTCCTTTTGTCAAAGAACCATTGGCCTGATGCTCAAACAAAACGTAAGGTCAACAGCAGCAAAGCAATGCAAAATAGACACTGGCAGTGTAAACAATAAGAGCGCAAAAAGCTTTTCACTGAGGCCGCGTCGTCGAATCGGCGTCCACACTCGTGCACGGTCACCAGGCTTGCATTGCGTGTGGCGACGGAAGAATACGCGGAATACGGAATAGCCGGCCAAAGTGCGGTAGGGGAGGTGTTATGAAACAACTGACAGACACCGCGAACACAGCACTGGATAACTTGAAGTAATGGTCTTCATTGAATTCATTATCAGTAAACCGAGAGAAAACAAAGGCAATAATATTTCATTCCAAGGGCAAGATAGTCGCGAATCCTCAACCAATCCTTTTCAGCGGCACAGAACTACAATACGTCGAGGCATTCACCTCCTTTGGCATAGATTTTACTCCCACAATGTCATGGAATACCCACATTAGCAAGATATGCATCACCCTGCCTAAATTCATAGGTATCGTCGCTCGTAATAAACATATTTTGCCCGTGAAAACGAAGCTCGAGCTTTATTACGCTTTTTTCTTCTCATATATATGTTATTTTTACTTGGTATGGGGAAATACTACTGTGTCAAATATGCAAAAGCTTTTTACACTACAAAAAAAAATGCTACAGATCATTACAAATGCTTGCTTTGACGCCCCGACTCGCCCCATAAGACAAATATATAAAATTATTCCGGTTAATAAGCTATTTGACTACAGGTCTGCCTGCATTTATAAAAGAATCACTGCACGAAATGACCCTTTTTTCAGCCGCATTGTTCCTCTTGTACCATATGCCGTACCCTATGCAACTAGAGACCATGGAATGTTTGCAATACCCAGATGCAGAACAAACTACGGTTGTGCGATGTTAAAATATATTCTTCCGAAATGTTTGAACACCCCTCTCTACAGCAATTTAAAAAAAATGACTTCTTCTGCACTTAGGGAACTGCTCATTGACTAGGTTGTATTTTGTTACTCTGTTGAATGTTTTTACCTGTCTTCTCTTTTTTTTCTTCTTTCTCTAATACCGTCTAACAATGTATAATGACTGTCATGTGTAACTGTGTCTGCTAATGTTGCCAACTTCTACGGGTTGCGAAGCTTGTCAAGCGGTCATTGCTAACCGCTCTTTTTTCGTCACCCACAGTTTTTGTAAGACAAAAGCTGAAATAAACTTGACTTAAACTTCTTAAGGTGTGTCAAAAGATGACTCACACTCATCTGTTCTGGCTAGGCTAAGCCAACACTGCTTCCAACTACAGGCTGTATACCCCACCCTATCTTTGTAAATGTGTTTTCGCAGAAAAAGTGCGACGGAGGTTAGGGGGACCCAAACCGCAAAACGTACTTTTCCTTGTGGCAGCTAAGTGGTGGGTTACTGGAAAATGGTCTATTCTGTGACCACCACCCCTTGAGACGGGTTATTCTTTTGCGCTTCCGTCTCCCTGCTTTGGCAGGATATACACAGAAAGTCCTCGGCCCTACTTTTTGTTCCCGGAAGAACGAATACTTTCGTGTCGCAGTCGAGAAGATGTCGCGGTAGAATTTAAACACCTAGAGGGGTAATAGAAGTTCCCTCCTTTTTGTGGAACTTAAGTGCTGCCATCTATCGACAAAAAGTGTTCAAATCTGAGTTGCCTCGTAGCTGGCGAGCCCTCTTAAGTAGTGCCTCCGCCCTCCTTGTATCAGTTGACATAGACGGTTGCCGGGCCAGATGACTGAATGTATCCAGAGTGGGCGGCTGTTCGTTGATATCCGGGAAAGGCGATAATTACGCGGCGAAGCACGCGTCCGTTTGCCACGTAGAAAGAGAAGGCGGTGGCAAGTTCCCAGCCACAACGAATATACCGTCGCCGGGTCACGGAATCAGTAGGGATCCGAAAAGCACTTGTTCAAAAAGACGAGGTAAGCTCATGTCGACAGCGATGTCACGCCTTAAAGTATATTACTCGATAGCGTATACAACGCGTCCGATCAAAAAGCCGTCGGCACCAATCTTATCACCTCTTCACACGCTCTGGTTATAAGGTGGTTCGGGTACCCACTTATTTTCAGCCTAGCCACCTGCTCAGACAAGCTGTGATTGCTATCACTAGACTGGTAAAAAGTGCCGCAATAAAGCAACAGATTCCCAGTGATCCAAAGAAGGTTGCTGTTGTACCGTACGTCCATCGGTTGTCCCATGGGTAAAAGAAGATAGGGGGCAAATACGGCGTGAAGGTTGATTTTTTTTCGGCACCCAATAAGCTGAGTGGTATCTGTTACTTCACCATGCAATACCAACTAGCCCGTCAACTCGCTCTTCTAGAAAAGGAGATCAGACTTAAGCCTGCGTGGTAAAATGGGTGTGTGTAAGGTCAAGCGTCGTCCTACGTTCATTCCATGCAGTGTTGGAGTTGTTTATAGGTTTCCGCTTTCTTGCGGTGGCGCGTATTTTGGTCAGTCCGGATAACGCGTTAATTAAAATCTTCAGGAACACTCCAATTCCTGCGATAATAATTCGTCAAAGTAATCCATTGACCTCAACCTGCACCGACGTTCGTGTAGTTCCGCCCCGGTATTTTCTGCCAGAACCATTCTTTTAAGAGCTTTAGCTCTTACTCATCACGTTTCTAGATTTCGTGGGGTCTACTACCACCCTTGATCACAGCGCAATCTGTGGCAGCAACTGCTCATCACGTTTCGAGATTTCGTGAGGTCTCCTACCGATGAATGGATGGGTGGATAAAGCTGAACCTTTTAAATCGGGCGGTGGCTCAAGCCACCTGGCCAAGACTTAAAAAATTTTGCTCTTGTCTTGATTTTAGCCACCAACAAGATAACCGTCGCTTGGTTACTTCTAGCCGCTTAAAACCTACTTTCCCTTTACCACCCAGAGATCAAAGCGCCATTTGTGGCTGCAACTAGAAAAGAGCGCATCTCGCATTGGTACTTTTAGCGCCACCTACAATAGCATTGTAGAAGCAACCACCTGCCGCGTGCCTATAATGACGTCACGGACCAATATGATAGATATAGGTGGAACTATGTGTGTATGACGTTAGGGGACGAAGTGTTGGCATAGTTTCGGTTTGTCGAATCCAAGATGGCGTCTATTTAATTTGGTTGTGCTCTCTCATTCCTCCTCTCATATATTGAACTGTGCACTGTCACCTTGCAATGGGCGTTTCTCCTAATGGCGCCCCCCACGGTCACTTTTTTCACACTGAGTGATATCGGTTGCGCGGCCGCTGGGACCTGCTGGCTGCAGTAACGCTGAAAAAACGCATGACGATCTGAATCTCCGCTTGAAAGTGGCCTTTGGTCTGGCGGGCTTTTTTTCCATCGAAAACATGGCGAAACATGGGCAGATGCATGTAGCGTGTAGTGAAGAAGACTGGCTGGCGAAAAACGTGTAGATCCGTGTAGCGTGCAGTGAAGAGGACCCGTCATTATACTAGTACTGTTATAGTGAAAGACCCCCTCGCTATAATTTTGTTGAAGTAATGGCCCCGTCACTGTTAGCCACTACCAATTGTCAGACTGAGGATTG
The DNA here is from genome assembly GCF_052857255.1 of Amblyomma americanum. Taxonomy (NCBI): domain Eukaryota; kingdom Metazoa; phylum Arthropoda; class Arachnida; order Ixodida; family Ixodidae; genus Amblyomma; species Amblyomma americanum. Next base: position 4,086,136 of record NC_135497.1, on the reverse strand, counting down.
GTGGTGGGTTGGAGGCTATAGCTGGCGTTCGGCGTGATATGCCTGGGTCAGCTCACCGAAGGAGTTCATGCGCTCCCGGTAAGGGTTCGATTCTGCCGCCGCCGCCCGGTTGATAAGACCTCAGACTTCGTTGCCGGGGTTCCGAGAGTGCGTAGGACCCAGATCAGCTACACATGGCGGGACGGGTTTATGGCGGTCGACCTAAGGATGCGGAAAGCGGTCTGGTAGACTGGACTTCGTGCAACTGCAGTCTGTATGAATTACCTTGTGCAGCCAATGTTCCTGCACATTTGCATAGCGCGTCGAGGTTGAAAGGCGATTTCCCTTTAGGACGCTGAAGCGATTTTTGGCTGTCGGTGTTAACAGTGAGTTGTATTAAAATGCGGTCAGTGTAATGGCGAAGGGAAAAACGCAGGCCTTCTTCAGAATATGTAGTAACTTTCTATTTACTATAGGCTGCCACACTACTCATTAAATTTGGGCCGGTCCATGTGAATAGACACAGCTACGTTCAAAAGTGTTTTCTGTGGAATAAGCCGTAGTCATAATAATGTGCAGAATTCATGCACTTTCAGTGCACTGATCCGAGGTGCCACGCCACCCTAGCGTGGCATCAAAATCGATCTAGAAATCTTGCTCTCAGGCCTGTTCAATCTAAGCTATTGCAGAAACAGAGGATAGTGTTTGTGCGGTTCAAGCTGTGATGACGACGTCATAAAAGGTGTTACTTTTTGTGGAAATCGCTTGGTGCTTGTCCCGTGGCATTGCTGCTGTCGAAAGGTGTGCCAGAGTGTGCCTTCATTGGAAAGGCAGTAAATGGCAGTGCTTCTCACTGATGAGCACGCCAACCTTTGTAAGCCCTCTTGCTCAAGGGTTCCTTCTTGAAAGCCTTCTGGCCTGCACGATAGGCTGTGACTTTACTAAAAACTGTGACTTTGCATAGTGACTAATTTCCTGCAACTGTCTTTTCCCCTTAATCTTTTTCCCCTCACCCCTTTCCCTCAGCGCAGGGTAGCAAAACCGGCTATTGTTCCGGTTAACCTCCCTGCCTTTCCTCTTTCTCTTGAAAGCCTGAAATATTCTTTTGCAGTACAATGAGCAGTGTATGAAGCACCTGAAAGCATGCGGAGTGTTCCGTTTAGAAATTTCCCACAATTTTCTCAAAGTAGAGTTGTTTGTTGAGTAAAGCTGAGACTTGAGCGAGTTGGTAAGCATTCATGATGAGTGAACAGCGCAACAAAGGCGGGACAAAGGCAAGACAAGCGCTTGTCTTGCATTATTCCCGCCTTTGTTGCGCTGTTCACCCACCATGAGAGTTGTTTGTTTCTTCTGTGAAAGCACATGTAATGTCAGCACGTATGGCCACCACTCTTATGAACCATTAAAAGAAAGCAAGAACTTGTGAGCATATTTTTAACAAACTTCCAAATGTAATAGTTTGGATCAGTCAGGTACTTTTCTTTTGTTGAGAATGGAAACAGCTGCTGAAATTATGCACAGACTCCTAGTTGAAATGTGCCAGCATCTGTGGGTCCGTTACGGCCAGGGATTCTAGTGTGGTCAAACCCATACACATGAATTAAGCGGGCCATGTCCCGTCAAGAATGCTGTATCTGGGGCAGCATTCCACGGCTGGAAGTGTCACAAGGGAGCGTGGAAGAGGTCGTCTTGTTAATGCTCGCACTCTTGTGGCAGCTGTTTTCTTTTATTCACATACCCTAAAGGCCCTTTTTAGGCATTACATAGGGGGGGGGGGGGGTGTACAGTTACATAAAAACAATACTCTACACATAGCTCTACAAGCAACACAAATCCAGAACAACAGGCAAAATGGGAAAAAAGTACAAAAAATTCGAAGTTGAGCATATGCAGGAATCGAGCCTTCCTAATCAGAATTTATTTGTAAAAAACACTTTAGTTTTTGCACAAAGGCGTCATGATTTAACCTGAAGACAATATCACCCGGTAACTTGTTCCATTGGTGAACGGCAAGAAACAATGGTGAATGACTAAAGAGATGGGTACGTGCAAACATGGGTTCGATTTTGTGAGCATGATCTAAGCGCGGAAAGATACGGTGAGCGAGTCTAATATAGTATGAAGCGAATGAAGAGTGACTGTGATACAATCTTTGAAAGTGTGATATAGTGCTAGTATTCTTCTCTATTCGAATGATGGTATCTTTAGCGATGCTTTGATTGCCGTTATTCTGGACTGACGTGAATAGTTCTTAGTTATAAATCTCGCTGCTTTATTTTGTATTGACTCCAGTTTGTGATTTAAGTACAATTAATGCGGGTTCCAAATTAAGGATGCGTATTCTATTTTAGAGCGGACGAGGGTAGTGTAGGCTAAAAGTTTGGTGGCAGGATCAGCTTGGTGCAAGCGACGTCTGATGAAACCAAGTGCTTTAGATGATTTACTGACAATAGCATCGATATGGTTATTCCATGTCAGATCAGACGAAAAATGAACACCTAGGTATTTGACTGTGGAGACATTCTCAATGGGAATACTATTCATAGAATAACAGTGATTTTGAACCTGATTATTGTTGGTGAATGTTATATTCTTTGTTTTAGAGACGTTAATTTGCATTTGCCACTGTTCACACCGAGTAGTGATTCTGTCCAGGACTGACTGCAAACAGTTGGTGTCGTCAGGGTTGGTAATCTGGGTTGCCTCAACATTTCATTTATTGGTTTTGTTTGGCAAGTACAGAGACTGCAAACAAGGGAGAGCAAGCTAAAGGCGCGTAGTAGCGCCTGACAGAGGCCTGCCCTCCCCATGTAAAAAAAGAAAAAACAAAGTGGCACTTGGTAATGGTACAAAATTTCCATAAGTAACAGAAACTAGAAAAGCAGCGGATATATTGACAACGAAACAGAAATCAGTCATGCATAGAGCTAAGCACAACAAAACTAAGAGCAAAACATAACAAAGACAAAAACTGATTAGGTAAAAACACACCACAACTAGCGATAACAAAAGTATTCATGAACAGATTTCCTAAATCTGACCTCGGACTTATTTAGTACTGACAATTCTGTTAAGTATGGATAGGTGTTTTATGTATGAGGAATTATGTGAGTTAGTTTTTGGAACCCATAGTTTGTACGGGATTTTGATGCATGGTATTGAGGGTGTCTTAGACTGTAAGCTGTTTGGGCAATTAAATATGTGCTCTCTAAAGTCTGCCAGTTTCCTTTCATAAGGTTTCTGATATAAACAGCAAGCTTCTTGTGGTAAGCGGCCGTGATGGTTAGCAGTCTATGGTTGAGGAAGGAAGGACACGTGCTCTCACTGTAATGTAAATTATCATTCGCTCGTACAGCTCTTTTTTGTAAAGTAAGTACTTTCACAAGATTGGTTGAGGTAGTCGTTCCCCAGATCAACAAACAATATTGTACATGCGAAAAGACTAGAGAGAAATAAATGTGTAGTTTGAATTTTCGAGGCAGTATTGTGCGAAATTTATTTAGGATACCAACAGAGCGAGCCATTTTAGTGCAAACGTAGTTTACATGATCTGTCCAGAGTAAGTGTTCTTCAAAAATGACTCCAAGGAACATTGTAGAGCTGACACGAGTTATAGGAGCTTGTTCGAAGTGAATTTGGAAGTTGTTCGGAACTTCCTTATTTTTGGCTCTGAACAGTATGTACTTTGTTTTCCTGACATTAAGTTCTAACCTATTTGATTTTAACCAAACAGACAATTGGGATAACCAACTATTGGAGGCTGCTTGCAAAATATTACTATCTTGCCCTGAAAAAAATACGTTAGTATCGTCACATAGATTATTATGTTGTCTACTGGACGAAGGTTGACGATATCATTAATATATAATAAGAACAACGTTGGTCCTAGAACGGAGCCCTGTGGCACACCAGACACAATCTGACCAATCCCAGATGAAATACCGTTAATGATAGTTGTTTGAGATCGGTTGTCAAGGTAGCTAGCAAATAAGGTTAAAGGAACGCCTCGTATTCCATAACACTGCATTTTTTCAAGCAATATCTTATGGTTAACCGAGTCAAACGCTTTCCTCATATCAAGGAATATGCCAACTGTTAGCAGTTTATTTTCTATGTTTGCAATTAGCTTTTCTTTGATTTCCAGTAAGGCGGCCTCAGTTTTGTTTTTTTGAAATCCGTACTGTTGCTTGGAGATGACATGGTTTTTGTCGAGATATTGAGAAAGACGTGTGTTGATTGCAAGTTCCGCAATCTTAGAGAAAACTGAAAGAATGGAGATCGGCCTATAATTATTTAAATCATTATTGTCACCCCCTTTATGAATGGCAGTGACACGAGCTATTTTCAACTGATGTGAAAATGTGCCTGTCGTGAACATTAGGTTGACTATATGTGCTAATGGTATCGCAATGACATCTGCTAGTTTCTCGATCGGGACTGGAGCTATGCCATCTACACCTGGAGCACTATTACTGCGTAAGGAGTGAATAATGGTAATTATTTCTGAGTCAGTGCATGGTAACAAAAACATGGAATTACTTTGCTTACTGGGTATATAGACTGAGGCATCTTGATGTGGACCATCAGTTGATTTTCGTGGAAAAACAGATAAGAAATGCCCATTACATTCATTCGCTAGGTCAGCGCCATCATAGTTCGCACCATGAATGTGGAGTGAGATGGGTGCGTTGGTTCTGTTTTTACCTAGAAGATCGTTAAGTGTATTCCATGTTCCCTTCGAGCCATCAGACATGGAAAACTTTCTGCGTAATAATCACTTCTTGCTTTTTTAATGTCAGCGCCTAACTTATTGCGGAGCGTTTTGAATTGACGGAGAATGTCAGTGTCTTTTGTTCTCACAAAACGAGAAAAAAGTCTGTTCTTTTCCTGTATGCGGTCATAAAGTTGTTTTGAAATCCACGGCTTTCTTGGTTTTCTATGAGTTCTGTGCGTTGCTTGCGGAAATGCAGTATTATAGTGTTCTTGAATAGTAGATATAAAATTTGTGTACGATTGGCATGCATCCTCCTGTCTTAAAATATTACTCGAATCTGTGCTAGCACAAAGACGTCGAAACTCTGATAAGCTGTTTTCATCAATCCTTCTAAATGTAGAAGTTTCCGGTTTACTCCTGTGTTGTTTTGGTTGACTCGGAACTATACAGAATATAGGCATATGGTCACTAATGCTTAATGTCAAAACGCCAGCCGGGACATCACTAGTGCAAATAATCGTAAAGCACACATCAATAAGCGTTTCAGAGTTATCAGTAACTCGTGTTGGTGAGGAAATTAAGTTCACAAATCCATAGCTGTTGTTCAAATCTAGCAGATTTCTCGTAACGGACGTTTGACCCAGAATATCAACATTTATATCACCAAGAAAAACCACTTCATAATTATTAAGAGAGACATATTCCAAAGTTTTTTCATCAAAGTTACAAAACGCAGATACCGAACCTGAAGGCGGTCTGTATATACCTATAACAACAATTTTTCCGCAGCACAAAGACAAAGCTTCAACATCTTCATTCACTTCACAGCATTCAGGTAAACAGTGATAGCCGATTTCATTCCTCAAATAAATTGATAAGCCCCCTCCTCTTTTCTGTTGTCGAGCCAAAGATACGCATTTATAATTATCAATGTTAGGAGCATCATTATCATTGCTAAACCAGGTTTCAGAAAATACTAATACATCCCACTTTAACCTCAAAGTTGACAGCAACACAACCATTTCATCTATTTTGTTTTGCAGAATTCGTGCGTTTAAATGAAAAAAACTGAGAGAATTGTTGAGAGACTTTCCAGAATTCAGCATGTACGTATTGAAAGAATCAATATCAAAATAGGTCATGATAGGTTTCTTTTTTCCCACAGAAGATCAGCGCGCATGAAAACCTAAGGCTACCGAATGTTTACCAAGTCGTCTTCGCAAGCAATGCAGATTGCATTCTCTCCGGTTCTGTTCCTGACAAATATTTTGCCACTTCTCTGCCAGGTATACTGGTAGCCACACTATATAACGCCACCATATAACGCAGTCATTAGCAAATAATCTAGTAGTAGAGGTAATAAGTTGACTTTTATCCTTAATGTAGATCAGGAATAAAATTGGTCCAAGCACCGAGCCTTGCGGCACGCCAGATTTTACCACGGTTGGGGAAGAACAACACCCATTTACACAGGCATATTGGTAACGATTGGCAAGAAATTTAGTAATCCATGTGATAATATGCTTGTTAATGTTGAGAGAACTTAGCTTCAGTAATAAACGATAATGGTGCACCTTATCAAACGCTTTCGCGAAATCCATAAATATAGCGTCAATCCTTAATTTATCGTGCACAGCATGATGAAGGTCGGTTATTAATTCAAACAACTGCTTCTCACACGAACGACCATGCAGGAAACAATGCTGATTAGGGGAAAAGAAGTTGTGCTCGGTTAAGTATTTCATTATGGCCAATGATATGATATGCTCCGAAAGTTTGCACGGTATACTGGTAAACGAGATAGGTCTGTAATTTGTTAGCATGGATTGGTCACCTGATTTAAATATGGGAGTAACACGAGCAAGTTTCCACGAGGCAGGTACGCACCCAGAGTCAAGAGATTGCTGGAACAAGGCAGTAAAAATGTGAGATACAATAGGTTTTTTAAATTTTACAGTTTGGGACATATACCGTCTGGACTAGGCGACGAGTTAATTTGTAGTCTGTCAATAGCTTTCTCTATCCCTTCACGAGTGATGATAAGATTATTCATGGTGGCAATAATAGAAGTGAAGTTAAGATCAGGGGGGATTGGCATCTCTTCAGTGAATACGGAACTAAATATAAAATAAATTCTGTGGCCGCTTGTGATGGCGAAAGGTGTTCGTCAAACTTTATAACTGATAAATTTCCAGCTGAGGTGTTGGGATCTATTACTTTCCAAAATTTCCTGGTAATATTTTTTAATAAAGCCGACATATTATGATTACAAAATTTTGCCTTTAGCTGCTTCAATCTCTTTCTTGCAAGCTGCTGCATGATTCCTGTAACGCCCCCAATAACCATTCGAGGCAGTCTGTTTTGCTCTAGAGTATAAACGCTTCTTCTTATTGATGAATCGCTTTACTTGTGAAGTGAACCATGTATTGTGCGTTGATGGGGTAACGGTAATTTTTGGAATATTTTTATCTTTCAGTTCAATTAGCGTGTCATGGACAGTTCTCTAATTTTTCGTGCTTTCACGACAAAGAAATGTGTTTAAGAATTCTTCGGAAAATGATGAAAGCTCGTCCAACATTTGGTCCACATTTACTCACGTATAATAGTATATGACCTTATTTTGCATTTCAGGTTTTTTAATTGGTAGGGCACACTCGCAGTGTAAGACATTATGGTCGCTAATTAGTACGTTTACATGCACATTTTTCTGGCGCAGTTGTCAGCACCCGATCTAAGACGGCAGTTCAACGCGTTGAACAAGATACGGTTTGGGCCAGATTAAACAAGGAAAGTAAATCAAGAAATTCCATACATTCGTGTTGCCTTGTACCACTAGTGGGTGCGCACGCCAGCCAGTCTATTCCGGGATAGTTGAAATCACCAGCCAGGGTTATTTCTGCGTTCGGGTACTTGTTTTCAGGAAAACAGTGATTCGCCGAGGTCGTCAACAAACGGATTCCGTGCATCTGGCGGGCTGTAATATACACCAATGGCGCAAGTAACAGCGGTCGATAAGTGCACCACAACCCAAAAAATTTCCAAGCCGGAGCCGGTGTCCACAATGCGAGCTTGAAAGCAGTTTTTGATTGCAATTAACACACCGCCACCACGAGAAGTCAGCCTGTCTTTCCTAAACAACGTGAAACCGCTTGAAAGTGAAAGTTCGTTGTTCGTAACATCAGGCGATAACCAAGTTTCAGTGCCGAGGATAATATCGGCAGCACAGCATTCAGTGAGAGCGTACAGCTTGTCTTGTTTGTTTAACAGGCTTCGGAAGTTGAACACGATGATGGACAGTGCCCCTTCAACTTTATCGTTCCTACGTCATTCGGTGTTGGCCGTTTCACGCTTCTCAAGTAAAACTACCCGATCTTGCGAGCTGTCTTATACATACAGCTTCTTTCTGAAAAGAACCTGGTCAAAAAGAAGCTTATATTTTTTAATATCAGATTCCCCTTGCGCGCGCACAAAATCGCGGAGCTTTTTTCATATGAATTGAATTCTTGGTGAATAATCTTCAATCCATACCCGGGGCGTAACTATGTCTTTGAGCTTGTGAGCGTTCCTTAAGACGTCACACTTGTCTTTGAAGTTCAAGAACTTTACAACTATAGGGCGGACGCGATCTTGTTTATGCTGTCCTACTCTGTGGGCTCGTTCAATTTCTCCTGCCTGGATGTCGAGATTTCCCGATATAAATTCAGTGATTCCCTTTTCTGTGTCCTTCCAATTTTCTTGTGAGTTTTCAGCAATGCCCTTAAAAACCAGGTTGTTCCTGCGCATCCGGTTATTCAGGTCATCAAGGACCAGATTTGCCTGCTCTGTCTGCCTTGACTCCATAGATTTTAACTGAGCCTGAGATTCATTTATCGTTGAGTTCACGTTGTTCACGTGTTCGCGCAGGTCATCGACGACAGCAAGGCGATCCTCAAGTATGGACAGCCGCCGTTTGATTTCTTTTACGTTCGTATGAATTTCTTTCAGTTTGCTAGATGTTTCCTTCTGGAACTTTTCACATTACGAGGCTAATTCTTTCACGAGGGATAGAATGTGCTCTGATTTCTCCGGGCCTTGATTTCTTTCCACGTCGCCAGCACGGACCAGTAGGTATGTGACACAGAACAGGACGGTAAGTAGGCGCCCAGCCGGTTTCCACAAATGGCGCAGACCTGATGACCTCAACCATGCCGGAGGCTGTAAGCTCGTCCCTCTATCGCGTGCGACAAAAGAGCCTATGCGTACACGATACCTGCACAGATCGATGATACCCATGCCCCAGTCAACAATGCACAGGTGGGGTTTGCAGCCAGTAACAGAAAAGTAATGTCCGCAAGGCGGGCACACTCACCTACAAAATGTGAGCAGGACCCGTTAGCATCGAAAACACCGCTGCAAATCCCGATGAGCGCTTGTCTTCGTGGGGACTTGTAGGGCGTCCAGGGGCGCTGTAGTCGTTGCTGATGGCGTCTTCTGCGCAGTGGATTATGACGGTTCCTTGCGCAGGTAGGCGTAGGCGATAGTGACAGCAGCACGAGGCTGCCAAGTATTGCCGATGACTCGAAATCAGCAGAAGCGTGTCACAAGCAGGCGCCAGGCATCCGCTCTTGAAAGGTGGCGATGCTCGAACGAAGCGGGAACAGTGCGTGGATCACCTACAATATGTGAGCAGGACCCGTTAGCATCGAAAACACGGCTGCAAATCACCTTAATCCCCAAGCTTAAGATGCTAATCATCGATTTTTTGTCATTTTATGTTTCTCAATAGTGCCACATCACGGCATACGCCTTTTCAGTGTCTGATCCGTGACAAGAAGAGCATCTGCACCGCAGCCGTGGCCTCGTGCTTGAGTGCTTGCCTTGGCTACGGGAGGTCCTGGGTTCGATTCCTGCGGCCTGCGGTCAACCCAGCCGGTCAATCCAATAGGAACAGGCGGTCCTCCGGCCTAGCGCTCGGCTCTCCAGGGGTGCACCGCGTGGGAAGGATAGCCTGCGCCTAAAATTTCTCGTCTATTGTGGGCACAAAAACGACTCCACGTGGTCAAAACCCGCAATCCAGAACTCGCGCCTTGTGCCAGTTACAAAACTTCCACCGTTCTTGAAACTTTCACTTCTCTAGCCTCACGAGAGATGTACTGTAGCACTCTCCGCTTCGCAAACCCCCTTCGAGCAAAGTGCGGCGGTATTTGCTTGCTACGATTGTGGCTGGCTCACACGCATCGGCAGGTGTGCATGACTGTTAAAAAAAAAGGTGGGCTTCTACCGCACGAGGCGGCTTTAGGGTTGCTTGACGGCGGAGTGTGTCTCTGATCCGTCAAGACAACGGTTTGCCGTCGAAGACCCTTTTCCCAAGCATATCACTCTAGATAAGCCAAGCACCAGGACGGGTGTAATCTTGTACCTTTTATAATACCGGTGGGTACCTGACGGCACTGGGAATCAAACCCAGCACCTCTCGAGTGCAAGGCGGATGCTCTACGATAAGGCCGCGCTTCGGTGTTATATGATCTTCTCCAAAAGGCCGAGAAGAGAAAAGCCGAAAGTTTGTTCTTCGGCAACTTACGAAGTCAAGCTGTAATGTTTTTTCCTGAACTGTGTTATGGTCCACACAAATTGCACAACTCTACATGGTTTCCCCTCATTCATTGAGATGCTCAGTAAGCTTTAAGATGTAATAAATGATGAAGAGGAATAAAATATTTCTGTGAAATGTTTCTTTTCAGCGATGCATTTTGTGGAAACATGTTTTTATTGTAATTTCAAATATCTGTTTTGATATTTGTTTTGATACATGAAAGTAAAGCATATCGCAGTACCGGCCGGCATTTCGAATGTCCCTGGTATGTACGAGAGCAGACGACGCAGCGGTCCCTGTGTCACCACCTTTGGAGCCCACATGACCAGAGTTGCTGCTCTTCCTCGGGAGTGACGTCATAACACACCCCGATACTCAGAAACCGAAATCGCTCAGTGTAAATAATGAGATAATATTTAATGCGCATATATGAATCGCGGAGCACGTATCACGCGCCTGGTGGCAGCATGCAATGTTTGAAACTAAGAACACTCCAACCAAAAATTTGGTCTCTGCGCCCCTTTAAGGTTTTGGGTTGAGCATATAAAGCTTGTGACCTTCTGTGTGCCAGCGTCAGAAGCCTTTCAGGCAACCTTTCGTTCTTTGTGTGGACTATTTTCATTAATTCTTAGTGTCTGCCCTGTACACACTTCTTTTTGTGTGTTGTTTCTCCGGCACATCTTGAACAATGTTCATTTTATCCTTTTCTGGGATCTTTCAAGTGTCCATATACGCAAAGCCACTACAGGAGTGCGTGGGTTGCTGCTGTAGGCTGTTGGGAGATGTCCTTATCTTTATTTCTCTCATATGCATTTTATTTGTTGTGTATTTGTTTGTGGGTTTCTCTTTTTGGTTTATTAGTTGCATTTTATTGCTCTGAGCTTGCATACTTTTTTCTCTTCTCGTGGCATCCAACCCTGTGTATGACTGACACTAGTGGAGAGACTGCAGCAGCTGACCTTGCATGGTGCGGCATTCTCTGGTCCAAGGGACCTTTTCCCTGTTCCTGGCTACTGGCTCAAGATTATGCCCACAAGTCTGCGCCTTGACCTACAAGCAGACTCGCATTAGACTGACGTCGGCCAGAACATCCGTGCCAAATAAAATATTCCTACCGATACGCCCTGTCAGTAATTAATGAAGCGTATGAACAAATGAGTAACAACTTCGTTGGCCATATAGAAAAACCGTGTTACAAAGCAGATTTTTTAACACCATACACAGCCCCCCCATTGTTTCCTCTGAGCAACCTACTCATCTTTGAGGTAAGTGCTTGCCGTGTGTCGCATCCCAGTTGAGTTGAGCTGAGTTGAGTGGTTGTAAACTACCGGTGGGATTAGCCTTGCAGTTGCTGCCGGCAATTGCTCCACCGTAGCGACACTTAAATAGAAATCACAGAGACACTGTCCACAAAAACCCAAATAGACACTCCTGAGGTCACCATGTGGGGGCTAAATCCGTGTCCTGCAGGTAAAGTAGAAGAAGGCGAGAAGCATCCCTTCTACTCGACTGGCTCCCGCGCGGGAAAACAATGTCCTGAAGAGAACTGTGAGGAACTCCTGCCTTGTTGAGGGATCCGAATAACACAGCCCGTTCCGCGTTGTACAAAGTACAGCACACGTACAGCACAAGAGGTAATGTTCTATGTCACCACACACACCACACGTTGAACACTATGGTGACAACGCTAGGCCAGTCTTATACATCCACGCCGGCGTACGAGCAGAATCCGTGCGAACGCGGTGCAGCAAAGTGGCTTGGTACCTTTTGAGACCCTTGGTCACACATGGCTGATGAGGAGAGCTCCACAAAGAACTGAAGTGGCACAACACCACATCTCTGAACATTTGCTTGCCTTCATGAGGGACTCTATGCACTGGAATCCCGGTGAGAGCTGTATGGGCGAGGTTGTCTGCTATCTCGTTGCCTAAGACACCTATGTGCGAGGGCACCCATTGAAAACGTATAGAGAAGCCTTTGCTATGTAGATTCTGCACCAAACGTAGGGATATAAGACTCAAGGCGTCAGTGGGAATCCCGTACTCTAACCTTTGAAGGGCAGATTTTGAATCCGTAATTATGACAGTAGGTTGAGGCGTACAACACCGTAGCTTCTTTAGAGCTGCCTCAATGGCAACGCTTTCGGCAATTGTGGAGGACACGACTTTAGTAAAACGAACAAACCAATCATACTTCAAAGACGGAATATGAAAAGCAGCTGCACTAGATCCTCTGACCTTGTCGACAGAGCCGTCTGTAAAAATTTGAAGATGACTGCCATATTCGGTCTCAAGATGTTCTAGTACGAGCGAACGCATTGCCGCTAAAGGAGAATTCCGCTTAGCGCGAACGTGGGGAATTGTCAAGGAACAATCGAGGCTCGGAAAGGACCAAGGTGGCTTCAACGTCTTAGGTCGATCTCGAAGGTCGAGACCCAGAGAACGAAGAGTATTTAAAGCCAAGTACGCCCGGGACTCAGATCTCTTTCGAAGGCGCTGTAGAAGCGCTCTCCCGGCAACAGACTCTCTGAGGCGGCCAATTTGCAGCAAAAGTCTTTGTGAAGCGGCTAGCGGAAGAGGTTTCGATTGAGACTCATACAGTACTGCATTGTTTGGAGCAGCCTGCGGAACGCCGAGAGCTCTCCTTAGTCCCATTCTGTGCAAAACCTCAAGGCGTTCAGTCTGAAGTGTTGCTGCAGAACTGCATATTGCCTTCTTGTTTCTGCCATTGCAGCAGAAAATGCTCCACAAACCTAATGAGGAAAAAATTCGCCAACATGCTGCTTTTAGACAACTGCTAAAAGGGTGCTGAAGCCCAATGAATATGTAAATCAGGTAACGAACAGGATGTTTGTGGGCACAGAACGTGTCTACTTTTATTGCATAGGAGGGGCCAGTTTGAAGTTTTTTACATTTGGGTAGCACGTTTTCTAATTGCATCATCACTGAGTGCGGGATGCTTGCACCCATACCACCAACTCATTCAGCACTTGAGCATTGAAAGTGCTAGGGAAGCTCTTGCTGAACATTGTAATCAGGGCCCTTTGAAGTGAATGTTCTTTGCAGGTATTTTACAGAGGCAAGGTAACTGCCCTAGCGGTGCTGCTGGGATTGCAACTCGCTGCAATCGAGGCGGATTCTGTAGCAATGGGCTCTTGCTGGAAATTTGTGAAATTGGTATTAATCGAAACTGCACTGTAAAAGAGCATCAAGAAAACGATGTCTTCCACAGTAATTCATGCTATGCAACATGACATGGAAGCCATCACATGGCCGGTTTGTCCATTGCCTTCAGGTTCAATACAACTGTCAGTTTCTATACGGTAGCTTACACCTGCTGCACTGGAAAACTACATTTCTCTTGAAGGCACTTTTTGAGCAGGAATTGGGTTTAACCTGGTTTTCATGATTTATGCTTCGGGTGCACAAACTGGGTAATATCAGGCTTTACTGCTAACAAAGGGCCCTAAATATTTGCTAAATTTGATTTAAACTTCTCTTACTGTTGTGACCTATCTTTCCTCAAGCAGAACAGTAACCTGAGCTAGGTAGCTGAGTGAATTCGCATCACCTGTTAATGTCAGATTAAGTTTTTTTCTTTTCTCAGCTGCTGAGGGCCATTATTGCCAGAGAGGTATATAAGGTGTGTACTGTAGACAGACAGAGAAATCGCTTAATTCAAACCGGCGGTATTTGCAAACTGGCACTTCACTCCCGCCAAAATCGCGTATTTCAGTGCGACAAAGCTGCCGGTAATATAAGCATACGCAACGGCCGTACAACTTACCTGTCCTGACCGATCATGGCAATGTAGCGTGCTTCATGCGGCCATCATGGATAACCACTCGTCTACTACCCCTGTCACACGGTGCTTTCGAAGTGAAGTTTCTCTCCCCAGCTGCGCTCCTGTTCCTGCCATGACGTGGGACCAGTTTATTTTAGCGTATGTGGGGCCTACCGAGTGGAACCTATAAGGCGACGCTGATAGTGCTGATGAGCGATCGCATAAGAATGAAAAGACCCGTACCAACCCCTCTGGTCGGGCTCTCTTTATTCCGAACTCTGCGTAAAGAACTATTTTTTGGTCCCCTTACCCTTTGTTTCTAACCAGCATAGTCTGAACAAATTTTCGGTCACTTAATAGTTTTAAGTATCGAGGAGTCGAATGCCTGACCATTTATACGTGCCATATCTATATTTCCCACCCATGGCGCGCGCACAATTTGTCCCTAAACGTAATGTCCGTTGGATATATTGTCTTCATATCCGAAAGACTTGTCGAAAATCTAAAAAAGTTTATTTTAGCGACAAATTTATATATAAGACTGCTCAAAGGAAGCACGGCTACAAAACCACCGCTCACACGCGTTCACTCTTGGCGCTTTTAATTCAGTTCCAATAGATTGACCGAAAGTTTGAGCTATAAAACCGAGCACGAAACAACGAGAATTCACTGTGTGAGCATCTGTTTGAGGAAGGATCGCGCACCCGGAATTCGTTCAATGCGCGTGTAATTGCGACGCCGGCCAGAAAAAGCGATACTATACACGTGCTCTATATAGGCACTTGTACGCCGCTGCGTTCGGCGACTTCTGGAAGCACCCAGGCCAACGCCAACATACTGACACACCATGTGATTTTTTGTGCGTCTGTTGGCACAGTTACATCGACGCTGCGACACTAGCGCGAACGACAGCACAAAAGCGAAACTATGCCGCGGCAGACAGCACAAACAACGTTGTATGAAATGCGCTTGCGTGGGTTAGCTCCGACAATTTTGTTTCTGCCATCCGCTTTGTTCTTGTCGCCTGCACATAAAATACACAATTTCTAGATTCCAATACAGCGATGATTCTATGGGATTAATGCGGCCACCGCGATAGCAGCGAAGAAGCGCACGCGTACCGCATCTTCGCACGCTCCAGGCATGCTCCCCCTTCATTGCTAAATACCTTCCACAGACAGCTGCTCAGGCTAACCGAGACTCATCGTAGTGCGTTTCTGAAGGACGGTATTTGCTAATGTCAGCTTTGTCCCCCTTTTCCTTATATATCGTGTTCATTCTACTTGATCGACATTGGATGTGCGATACTGGGCACATCCAATGTGCCCAGTATGTCCCACAAATCCTCTTGAATAACGTTGCCGTAGGCTCGCCTGATATCCAGAAATGCTAGCCATAGGGGCCTGTGTTCCTTTTCAGCAATCTCTATATAATGCGTCAATGAAAACAGATTGTCCTAGCTCCAACCTCCTCTGTTTCCGGAACCCATTGTGTAGCTACCCTAGCACCCCCTCGTTCGGCACCCAAGTCTACAGTCTGTCCTTTATAATCTGCATCACCACCCTATAAACCAGACACTTCACTGCTATGTGACGGTATTTGCTTATGTCAGCTTTGTCCCCCTTTCCCCTATATATCATGTTCATTCTACTTGATCGCCATTCATCCACTGTCATTTTGTTCACTATCTCTATTTATGTTTGCTTGGATTTTGGTCCTAGCTTCTTTATTAACATAGTCGGAATATCATCTGGTCCTGTCGACGTGCCACTAGCAGCCTTCTTCTCTTGTCGTAACGCGAGCGCATGGTTGCGCTCTCTGGAAGGCCACTGCGTCCGACACGGCCGCGCATCGAAGCGAATTGGCAGATGACGCGAAGCGCCACGCCAAGGTCCAACTTCTGCGCCACTGGACCGCGATGAGTGGCCGTGTCGGACGCAGCGGCCCTCCAGAGAGTGCAGCCTCGCACTCGCGTGTTCAGGGTGGACCGCCCTGTACGCATGGGACCGCTGCTCGCTTCGACCGAAAGATGCCTCGGGGACTACAGAACCACCGTGCCTGATCGTATTTCTGACCATTGCCACACGTTGTAAAGAATTCACATTACTAACTTGCCTATACTCTGCGCAAATCAGGACGAAAGCTCGGAACGGATGAGCGCACATATGGCCACTTGAACAACCCATAAATTACGCGAAATGAAAGCGTATTTTCATACGGTCAATTACGACAATATTTTCCTGAGAAAGCTTCGAAAAGACTTTCTTTTTTCTGGAGCGCCTTCGAAGGCACAGGCACTACACATGTGCGAGCACACAAACCACACAAGCGTCCTTTCACAACGAATGTGCCACACCACACGTCCAGAGCATCCAGAGGCCGACCAAACAAGCAAGCGATGCAAGACGCCCCCGCCCGCACGACCGCGATCCACAAATCACAAATGACGCCAAGCCAATCTATAATCAATGGGTGAAAATAACGCTTTCGTTATTACGACCAGGTCGGAATAACGATTTGGCTTGGCTTTTCGTTATTTTCACCTGGTCGAAATAACGCCGGTATTGAATCGTCTCTGCTGCCCCTACAAACCGGATTACCACAAGGTAGTGTTTTAGGCCCGCTAATATTTAATTTATACATTAATGATGTAGTTCGTATTAATCAGTCAGCTAAATGGCTTATATATGCTGGTGACAGTAGCACTCTCTTTAAAGGTGAAGATCCAAACTATTTAGCTCTGCAGTGCAACTGAACGCTTGAATCACTGTCAGGGTGGTCCAACACTAACTGCATAGTAGTCAATCCCACTAAGACTAAGGTTTTACTATTTAGACCTAGAAATAAAGTTTTCACATTGCAAAATAAGATCAATTATAAGAATAAAGATATAACAATAGCAGATGAGCATAAGGTTCTTGGCGTTACTTCTAATTCTAACCTAAACTGGGATCACCACATTAATCATGTCTGCAAGAAGCGCTGTCCACTGTTGCAAGCATTCTGTACTGCGGCAGAAACCTCATTCCCGAAGAAGTAAAACTCCAGTTGTACCAAGCGTTATTTGCACCCCCCATAAATTATTGCAGTCTTGTCTGGAGCTCAACAACAAAAGGAAATATGGATAAAATTAACGTGCTCCAGAAGAGTCATGCGCTATGTGGCCCCTTATGTAATACCTTGCGAAGGGTCCTTAAGGGATCAATAAATGATGAAGAAAAGTTGGAACACACACAAATACAAAAAACCTATTTCCGAAGTGTGGGATCATTCGTTTCCTGCACATTTATGAATATCAACTCTTAAACTGGCTTTATTTTTCGTCCGTTGAATCTGCAAAGTTTCTTAAAACTGTTGTAACATTACAACAGCGAACAACAGATGTATTCACCAGAAACCCCCCACACTGGCTAGTTCCCTATTTCCGCACCCAAAAAAAGTTTTTCATTAAAGCATAATGTTCCGTTACATCTAAACAAATATCCAAAAGAATTTTTTCTATCTAAGAAATAATGTAAAAATTTCAGTAAAACACTCTCCGGGGCATGTTGGTTCATAGCTAACAAGAATAAAAGCGCAACAACACGACACAAAGCAGGAGGAAACCGACAGGACAGGCGCTATCCTGTCGGTTTCATCCTGCTTTGTGTCGTGTTGTTGCGCTTTTATTCTTGTAATGTAAAAATTATTTCTTTAACCTCAACTGAACTCTTACGTGTCACAGTGATTTGATGTATCTTGCCTTGGTTTTTAACTGACTAATTTTCTTTTGACCGTGTGCTTCCATATCATCTGACGATTTTTTCTTTTTGTCTCACTGTTTGTTTCGTGTATATATACGCTTTTGAAACCTGCTTTATTGACCATATATTTTCAATGTGATCTTTGAACTCCGCCCTGGTTGGGGATGGAGGGTGTGGGAAGGTAGGATATGTGAGGGGGACGTGGAAAAAGTATTCCGGTTTCTCGCAGAGTTTACAGGAGGAGAGGAATTGATCGGGATAGCGGTCATGGAGGAGAACGGGGTAGAGAGCAGTATATCGAACTTTTTACTCGTCGGACTACGCACCGAGACAATTCCAGACAATTGAAAGAATACACCTGCAAAACCGATGCTTTTAAGAACTCTTTCTTCCCTGGAACTGTCAGTGAGTGGAACGCACTTCCAGCTCGTATACTGCGGATGCCCCACTGTCGGGTGTCTTGTATGAAAATTCAAATACCGATCTTAATCCGTTCGCGTGTGGTGCTCCTGCATTGCTCTTAGAGTTCTTGCGCATATGGTATTATATATATGGTTTCATTGCTCGTTTTCTACTTTTCATTTTTTTTCATTTCCTTATTGGAATGCGGAATGGCCGAGTCTGTATCAAAACTTGAACGCCGTACTTTGACTGTTCCCATGTGGATCTGCTGTGTTGCCCTTAGCGTTTTTTCGTGCGTGTAGCTTTTTTCATTTTCTCTGACTTTTTTCTTTTATCTATTTATGGTCATCACATTTACTGTACGAACTGTGGGCCGATGTGCACGACTTTCTACACACTTTTTCGGTCACGGGCCAACTCCTGCAGCATGCTGATCGTCTTATGTTTTGCTCTATTCCCGTCTTGTTAAGCACTTTTTTTTCATTTCATGCTATGTAGCTTTTTTTTCCTTTTTATCGTGTACGTTTTACTCCTTCCTAAAGCCATCTATGAAGGTTGGCAGTAATTCTGTAATAAAACTAACAGAATTTCGAAGAAATCGCCAGTGTTTTCCGAAAACAAGGGCCTCCAGACATGTACAGCTATACTTGAGAGGAACGGCTTGCGCCCGAACACACCATACTCCCGGCATCTTGTGCAAGCGGATACCACTTGGCTTTCATGTGGATATCAGGTTCGCGTCGGTGATCAACTTGATTGAATGATTGCGACTTCAGTCACTCGCGGCGGCCAATCAAGCAGCATCGACCGCCTAATGACACACTTCCGGAATGACATTCCGGAATGACGTCTCATCGCCCGACGAATGTTCCGGTGCACGTAGTCACACGATAAAGTTTAGCGCAACAGGACATCGCACGGCGACACAATGAAAAACTTTTCGAGCGACCGCCGTCTACGGTGTGCATGCAAGCACCTCAACAGAGCGCAGCAGACGACGTGGGGCGAGTATGCCCTTGTGACGTCAGCGATCAGAGGTTGCCAGACCATCAAGCTGTTCGCAGGAGAAACGGAATAATTTCTTTTTAAAAATATTTGCCGCATAGAATCAACTGAAACTTGGGGGAATTTTAATTAAATGTGTTGAGAATTAAATGCGATAAGCGGAAAGATGGGGAACACGGACCGACATTGAATACAGCACTGGCGAGCAGTGCGTTCGAGGCCCACAGAAACACAGCCGTCTCAACCGGCATTGATGTAATCTGTGGTTTCTAAAGGTAGAAGGAAATGGCGCATTAAATGCCTGATTTCGCGGCAGGCACCTCAACCGCGCTTCAGGAAAGACTGGAAGACGGAATTTAATATGAATAGTGAGAGCTTCCGTTGTGGAGTTCGCCGCAATATTTTCGATCGCACAGTGATCTTTAACGTCCGCTGACACGCACAGCACTTGGGCGCTTTTAGCAATTCGCCTCCGTCAACAATCGGAGGGCGCTTAAGCTCTGTCTTTTAAGAGTGGGGCGCGACAGCGTGTTGCAGCGTTGCCAGGAATCCACAAAACGCCATCGCCCGTTGGACAATTTGAGGAAAAGAAATGACGCCTCGCTAACATATCTCGGTGAACACCCGAACCGCGC
This sequence comes from Amblyomma americanum, assembly GCF_052857255.1. NCBI lineage: Eukaryota > Metazoa > Arthropoda > Arachnida > Ixodida > Ixodidae > Amblyomma > Amblyomma americanum. The sequence continues at coordinate 4,066,303 of NC_135497.1, read as the reverse complement.
CGTACGAAAAGGAAAATGAAATGAAAATCGGTTTCATGGAAAGGAAATCACCACTGCCTCACATATCTCGGTGGACACCCGAAAGGAATATTTCCGACGCGCATGCCGACAGCTACTACTACTCCGACGTCTACGGGTTTTCGACTGAACGATCTGTATACGCTGTCGCGAAAAACATAGCCCAGTCGGTAGGGTCTGAACCCGGGTTCCCGGTTGAATAGCCGACGGCCTTAACCAACTTATCAATTCGGGCGAGTGTCACACCTGAACCGAAAAAAAATCAAGCAAGAAATCAGGGCGTGGAAAGGAAAAAAAAGCAACAACTAAACGTTTGAAAAAAAGGACTGGCCAGCATTTTTCTTCTACGGAGTGGCCGCTACCATCGCAAGGCAAATGTTAACTGGAGACTGCGTCCGGCATGCGTGTGAGAATTGATGTTAACACCTGTATAAGCAGCCGTTGCGCAGTGCGATGTCAGTGCACGTTAAAGATCCCCAGGTGGTCAAAATTATTCCGGAGCCCTCCACTACGGCACCTCTTTCTTCCTTTTTTCTTTCGCTTCCTCCTTTATCCCTTTCCTTACGGTGCGGTTCAGGTGTCCGCCCATATATGAGACACTGTGCTATTTCCTTTCCCCCAAAACCAATTATTATTATTATTATTATTGTAACCCGTGGTCCAGCGCAATGGGTGGATCTAGGGTGGTGGTGGTGGGGGTGGTAGTGGTTTTATTAAAAATAATAGTAAAAAGGAAGGAAAAGATATTTGCTAGCCCCAGCATCTGCCATCGATACTGAAGCACCTGAGCTGGGGCAGCGGAAATAAAGGATAGTAGGCAGAATGGAGAAATGAAATGAAAGAGGTGAGGGGACAGGAAGAGAGGATAGGGGGAGAAGTAATATGTACAAACTATTTACACAATAAGAAATGTGTCCAGGTTGTGCGCGTGATTAGTTCATTTTAGAGGAATTAAATCAAACACGCACACAGCACTGTGTTGGTTACAACTGGAGTGGGGCGTCCAGTTATTAATCGTTCAAGGTAGAACTCGCGGAGCGTTCGGTCACTGCGTGTAACTACCTGACGGAGAACAGACGGGACGTCAAGCCCGTGTATTCGAGGAATGCACAGAGGCTCACCAAAGTTCGCTCACGAGTGCGCGCGCTGCCCTGCGGCCACAATAGCGTCTTTATGGAGTCTAGTAGTATGCCCTGCGCCATATAGGCCGCGAGCATATCGCGACGAGCATCGGCGAACGCGGCACAGTGAAGGAGCAGGTGTTCTAGTGTTTCCACTGCACCGCATCCGTCACACACATCACTCGTCGCGATTCCGTGTCGCACCCGTCGTTCCCCGGGCCACACGCAGCCAATGCGCGCGCGGAGGATCATTGCACGTTGTGACCGTGTAAGTGCGCGACAGCCGGTGACACTGTCGATGCCCTCACCTCCCGCGATGCGTGGGTCGGGGTGTTGCTTTCGGAGATGGTCGTGGATGGCCGCACGCACGTCCTCCAGCGCAAGGGGCAGAACACTGGCAGGTAGTTGGTGTGCAGCGGTCGCGAGGTCGTCAGCTTCTTCTTTGCCGGCGATGCCGCAGTGACCGGGCACCCACTGTGCACGCACGGCACAACCTCTCTGCGCGAGGCGCTCGACGCGCGAGCGAATTTCCCGCACTAGTGGGGTACCGCGGCCGTTAGATTGCAGGCGGCTGAGGGCAGCGCGGGAGTCGCACAGCAGAGCCCTCCTGGGCGGCGGAGGGCCGAGGCTGAGCAGCAGGTCCAGCCCGAGCCGGATCCCCATCAACTCCGCCGTGGTGGAGGAGCCCAGGAAGGCTGCGTGTTGCTGGCTGAGCAGTCGCAGGGCGGGGATGGTGGCCGCCGCAGCAAGGGAGCAGCTGTCGCGGGCCACTGAGCCGTCGGTGTACACATCTAGGGTGTGCGCAAAGCGAACCAAGCAAACGCCGCAGTTATGAAAAACCCGCAAAGCCATAGCACACCTTTGTTTTCTTTGCTTTTCAGAGTACCTAACAGCTAAACTTACAAACTAAGGTAGCCTGTTCAATAGCAGTTTCTTGTGCCGATGCGGTATTATATTTATTTAAAATGAATTCTACATTTGCGGAGTAGTTACGCTCAGGCTGGAGTCCCTCTGCGTGTTCAAAATCATGGCATAGGAGCGGTTGCCGCTGTTAAGGTTGATTGGAATAGCGATACAGCAGAGGTTCTTGAAGCAGATTGTTGCTATAACGTTGGCGCAGCGGTCGCAACGTTAACGCAGTTTTCGTAATGCGTTCAATAATGTTTCAATAATATGGTCGAAATGTGACCTTGTTTGCGATACAGAAACCTTGCCTTAACAGATCGTCAACATTGCTGCCGTGCCAATAATTGCAATAAACATATTTATGCCGCAGGTACCCTTGCACATCCTGAGCAGGATTGCTCAAATGTAGATGCAGTTACAGGAAATCATTGGCGACCAACGCGCCCGACGCGCACCCTGTATGTTTTGCTGAAAAAAACTGCAGAGTAATCTCCTGAGATTTTAATTCGTAAAACCTGCCTTGTAACTCATTACTGTTAATAATGTAAAGTGTTCGGAAACTAAAAAGCACTTTTCGAGAACACCCAAGTGGAAACATAAATCAAAACCAAAATTGAAACTGCAAAAACGACAGTGTTTGTAGGCATCAGTCAGGGTCCCGTAATCACGGGGCCACTTGTTCTCTGTCGGTCTGCGGTCCGAAGTGGGGCCATTTTTGTGCTTGGAAGGAGTTTCCTGTGTGGTTTGCGCATAGACTTTGCAGTGATGGCATCTAGCTGCTCGCAAGGTTACGGTAAGTACCTCTTCCCCTCTTTTACTTATTTGATTCAATGTTTGTCTGCATAATCGTGTTGCCGGGAATCGCAGTGACGCGAGTGGCTGTGCAGCATTGCCATAAGCGTCCAAATCAATCCTTTTCACTCAAGTGTGTCTGTAGTTCATCCGCAGATGAAGAGGTCGAGGGTGAAGAGCACACTCTGAAATGTGGCACTTCTCTAGATTCAATGCGCATGGTAACTGCGCTAGAGACACGGACAAAGATAGGACACCACGAACGCTAACATCAACTGGCTTTATTCCAGACAGGCACATGAATATATAGGCAACGTGTACATCAGATCACACCCTAAAGCGCATGTGCAACGGCACCTTCTTGTTCAGGAAATCTATTTCTTTAGATGACAGTGATACCGATTGGTTGCTTACGCAAGGCTGTCGTTCTATGTGAATGAGGAATGCTTCCAGTATTTCGCGTTGTTTTTGATCTGAGCTTACAAAAATGACCCTGGTCTGACTAAAAATCGGAGACCAGGGTCATTTTTGTAAGCTCAGAAAAAAAACAACGCGAAATACTGGAAGCATTCCTCATTTACATAGAACGACAGCCTTGCGTAAGCAACCAATCGGTATCACTGTCATCTAAAGAAATAGATTTTCTGAACAAGAAGGTGCCGTTGCACATGCGCTTTAGGGTGTGATCTGATGTACACGTTGCCTATATATTCATGTGCCTGTCTGGAATAAAGCCAGTTGATGTTAGCGTTCGTGGTGTCCTATCTTTGTCCGTGTCCCTAGCGCAGTTACCATGTGCATTGAATCTAAAGATCACCAACTAGCCCAGCTGTCTGCTTTAAGTGGCACTTCTCCACAGGCGAAGGCGAATAGCTGAACATGTTCAGAATGAGATGCAACATATTATGGACGAATTTTAAAGCGGCAGTTGATGCCAACTTGGTAGCTGATGTACTGTCGGCGTCAAATAAAATGCGAACAGCAGATCGCGTGGCCAAATGCCGAGTTTACGCCGTCTGCCTGTCGCCATCAGAGATCGGTGCGCTCATCCGGTTTGCGATAGTTTTGCTTCTGTATTCTTTGGCGTTAGCTTTCTCGCTTTGCCACTGGAGCACCGCATCCATACTTTCCACTGACCTCAACTTCAGCAGCGCAGCTTCGCAGGTGGCAGCATGTGTAGCCCGCGTGGCGGGATTTCTGTGCTTTGATTTTGCATCTATCATTGCCCGGCTATCAGCGTCTGGCTGCTGTGCGAACAGTGAGAAAGATCGATCGGGTTGCGGTCGGTGTCTATCGAGGTCGTTGCTGAATCGCTTGTTTTTTGCAGTGAGCAGAACTTTATCGCAGCGCCGCCTCCAGAAACGTGGCTCTCCAATGGCAAAGCAGGAAAACGAACTTCGAAGAAAAGAGAAGAAAAACTAGTGCAAACCAGAAGAGCGTGCTTATCTCTGATGAGAACAAGCAGAAGGCTTAACACGTTTTGGCGGGCTAGTTGGTTAAGCATCTTGAATAAACAGCGCGAACAAAGACGAGCACAAAAGACAAGAAAGCGCCGTGTCAGCGCCGTGTCGTTCGCTTTCTTGTCTTTTGTGCTCGTCTTTGTTCGCGCTGTTTATTCAAGAAGCAGAAGGCGTAAAATGGACCTTTGGCCACGCGCTGCGCTGTACGCATTTGACGCCGATAGTACAAAGAACGATCAGTGGAAGAGCAGCAGCCCTCATAGCATGCAGCAGCTGACGACAGTGCTTATCCGTGCTGCTCTGCTATGCAGCGTTTATTTGTAAAGAGTTTACAAACGTATACGGTTTGGTTTGGTTTATGAAGGTTTAACGTCCCAAAGCAACTCAGGCTATGAGAGAAGCCGTAGTGAAGGGATCCGGAAATTTCGACCACCTGGGGTTCTTTAACGTGCACTGACATTGCACAGTACACAGGCCTCTAGAATTTCGCCTCCATCGAAATTCGACAGACGCGGCCGGGATCGAACCCGCGTCTTTCGGGCCAGCAGCCAAGCGCCATAACCACTCAGCCACCGCGGCGGCTCAAACGTATATGTTTCTAAATAACTAATACAGGGGCTAGATTACGCAACTAGTTGTGACAAATTCTGTCACAAGTTATTGACAGTGACGTCAAAATGACGACACAATGAGACGTCACCACATGACGCAACGAGGAATCAGCCAATTACAGCAGGGCGGCACCCGGAGAGCATTCGAGGGACCGTCTGCATATTTTTGATTAAAAAAAAGTAAGAAATAAGCAAAGATGAAAATAACTAATATTTTAGTTTGTCAAAACATTGTGTTTAAAGGTCGAAAATATTAAGCAAAACAAAAAGCGTTCGAAGTTGTGCTATTAAATTGACTGATGGGTAACTTTCGGTGCCGCGGGGGTGTGCACTGACGGCAGTAAAAGTGCCGCTTTGCACTAAAGCAGCTGTATCACGCCGTGTTATTGTTTTTTTTTTTTTTGCGCGGCATCTGGAATCGAGCTACTGTGCGGTTGACCTAAGTGCGCAGAATATTTGAACGAATGCAGTGAAGGCCACGTGACTACCGAGCGAACTTGCAAGGAGCATATGGTACGAAATCGACGAAGACAACTTGTTGAAGTCTGTGTTGTTCGGCTCTTTCGATCGATCACAAAAATGCCAGAAAGTGAGGTGTTGCAGTATATGACGTGTAGTGTTTTTCCTCTTGTGAAACAGAAGGTGACCACGGAGCGCCATTTGCTGGGAAAAATAACGTGCATTGTCAGCATAAGCGTGTCTTATTTATATGTAGCTGTGTGTCACATAGGTGACGACAAAACCCGCCCCTTCTGCGCACTAACTTTACAAATTGCCTCCAACACCCGCTGTGCGCATTTGCTCACCGCCAGTTGTTCGATGAAGACGTACGCCTCATTACCAACGGCAGCCTGAAAGCCGCCCGTGGCAAAGAACCGAAGTCCACATAGCACCTGCTGCCGCACCGGCAGCGCACTCGCACGCAAACCTCCCAGTTCATCGGCGAGTTCGTCGCATAGCCACTCCACAGTCTGCTTCTCCAGTCGAAAGAGGCTTCTAAACAGCCTGTCCGGCAAGTCAGACATAATCAAACGTGTCTTCGTGCGCTCTCCTTCGCCGTTGCTCGCGCCGGCGCAGCCGCCTCACTGGTATCGCCGCCTACACCGCCGCCATTTTCTGTCACAAAGGCAACGGTCAAATTGACGGCTTCAAAACTGTGAAAAAAAAACTGTGAAATAGCGGCTGCATAATTAGGTGTGCAACGTCATCAATTCTGCCACATCCGTGACGTCATCTGCAGCCACCCATAACGAAAAAAAGCAATATGGCCGCCGGCCACGGCCGACCAATAGGAGCGAGGCTTATTGGCACCTTTGTGACAAGTTTTTGGCAATTTTCCGAATTGACAGTTACGTAATCTGGCCCCAGCATTTCCAAATACACATGCAAAACCAACAGTTTCACTTGTGTGCAGTATTGCAGCCGGTGCCACTTCTGTTCCCAGTTTCTTATTTTGTTAGCGTGGGGCCACCACCATGCTCACCTGCATTTTTCTAGCATCAGAATACTTAAAACTTTGTGTGTCTACCGATTGAAAACATGTTTAAAATACTTTACAGTACTTCTGATCCAACCATTGCAGGACTCGGCAATCTTTTTGGAGGCCAAGCTTTCAACTACACAAAAAGAAAAAAATATGTACCTTAGAAATCAGCGCTTTTTCCATTTTATGCCGACTGTGAACCCTTGCCCAGCATAATCGGGAAGAACAATGCCTATGCCTCTTTATATGCATTATAATAAGCAGTTGGACGTTTCGGTTGTTATTTTCTGAAAATTCGGCAGACTTTTTTTGGTTTCCATTTAAGAACCCAGTATTCCGTTCGGCGTGTATTTTTTCTTGCGGTACAAAGTCACTTATATGTATATCTCAGCCGCCGTTCCAGCTCAAGCATTCCATTTCTAAATAATTCATGCCTAAATGGTGGTATTTAGACCTGTGCTTGTTCAAGGATATGTTATCGGCGCCATTACAGAGAAAGTAACAAAGATAAATTATTCAACCGTCAAGCAAAACTTTAAGTGAAATTTGATTTCCTAAAAGCAGGTTGTCATATCAGCGTTGAAATGTTGCACTGGATTGATCAAGAGGACGACCGGGCATCGCGTAGTCTGGATGTTAACAGCAGCGATGGAACTGCTGCTTAATAGTCACAGTAACCAGAACATGACACTTCTTCCAGACATTTATGAATGGTATCGCATGAGTTTCCTTATATGCAATTGAGGAACCTACTTAATCAAGTAATTTGCCTAGTGTTGTGATGACAGTGAACAGCGCTAGGCTAGTACACGAAGCTTGATGAGGAGACACATGGAGCATCTCGATGTACAGAGGCCTGTAAGGTAGTGGAGCAATGTCTCAAATGCATGACTGCGTTGCTTAATCCAAAAGTACCACCATGTCACCACGCTCCTGGCTAGCGTACATGATTAATTTCCTCCTTTGAACGGGTAACTCCTACCTAATAGCAAGTTAGCTGTGTTGTACATGCGCATCATGGGTACTCACTTTTTTCGGTTAAAATTGAATTTTGAAAATAGGATTCGGCCTATCTTTTTCACTTTTTATTTTTCAGTTAAACAGAAAACGCCAACCCCTTATAACTAATCCAGATATAATTTCATTGTAGTACGTATGCATGCATCATTCGTTCAGCGCCAAATTTAGAGCTTTTCAAGCCCCTAAGTACAGCCTGACTGGAATTAAGTAAGCTTGCACATGTTATGAAATACTTGGAACAGGTAACTGGGGGTTTAATAAGGTGAGATACTGAAACCAAGGAAGAGAAAACATAGTCAGACATGGCAGACAGTTAGGCTTAGTAGCAGAATTAGGAAATTCAGATTTGGAGGGTGGGAGAAGCAGTCACAGAATGAACATAATTGAGTTAATATTAGGGAAGCCTTCATCGTACAGTTAGTTCGGCCTGTGATAATTATGAATGGCTGCAGTGTGGTCATTTAGACACAGCGCACTTTTGCTTAAGTCTACTGGCTCGTTGTAATAGGACGTCACTAGCACTATATAATGTGTGTTTCACCAAAGACTACACAAATTTTAAAAATAGGCTTTTTGAGTAAGAAGAGCGAGTTTAGGCATAGCATTGTCAACGACGTTGTACATCAAAGTTCAGTTACAGCATGCTAACTAGCGAGCTGATTAGCTCATATTGAATAGATAAAATTTTATCCTCTACTGTTAATGTCCTTAATGATTGAGAGACATTTTGCGCACTTTAAATAGTACCCATACTAGTTTTTTTAATTTCTAAAATGCGGTTACCCTCGGCGCTGTGGCCCAACATATTTTCTCTATTTCGATGTGCTATGCGCGATGGAGAGGATGCTTTGCCTGCAGGCTTCTCGAAAACACATGCATTTTGGCGCCATGGAGGCGAAATTTGTTGGGCCAGAGTGCCAAGGGTAGTCGCGTTTTCTAAATTCTAAAAACTGATATGGATGTTACCTCCGGTGGGCTACACACCTCTCAATAGTTAAGGAACCTAAGAGTAATAGTTAAAAAGTTAATTTTTCATTATTAGTTAACCAGCCTGCTAATAAGCACGTCTGAGCTCTATTCTGATGGACTGCACCGCTGACAATGCTATGCCGAAAAAGCGCTCTTCTAACACAGAAAGCTATATATAAAAATTGTTTAGTCTTAGGTGAAACACCCTCTATATTCTTAGCAGGCAGCACCATGATTTCCACTAGGTTCATGCAGTATGTCCCGGATCTCTCCGGAGAACACTGGGACCGAAAGAATGGACTAGGCGACCGGTGTACCCACACAGACGCACATTTAATACATCCTACGTGACACGCATACTAGCACACAAAACTAACAAAACTAACACAAAACACAGCCTATAAATACACACAACCCGGAAACACTGCTACCAGCGTCTACTACTAGCTTTCTATTGTTAGTGGTCGGCGTTCGTGCTCATGGTTGGTTCGGTGCGGCTGCGGCGTTGTATAGGTCCAGTAGCCGGCGTCGAGGTGGCGTTCGACGTGCATGGGCTGGCGTCGTTGGCTAGGACGTACAAGCTCCCGGTCCAAGCGCCCGCGGAGGTGATCCCGGTGTTGTTGGCGTTGGGGGCACCACCCGGGTGTGTGGCAACAGCGCTGGAGACCCCTGGCCATAGCAGGTGGTAGCGTCCTCCGTTGATTCCCCGGAACGGGCTCAGGCACGACAGGAAGTCCACGATGCGAAGCCGTAGAACGCGAGCTCACCGGAGCAGTAGCCGGCGTCGCTCTCTTTCAGCCGAAGCGTCCCTGATCAGCCGGAGCCTCCGCTTTTCTGTTCTCCCCCCCCCCGTGCCTCGCTCTCCCTCGCCCTTCTGTAGCCTTGGCGTTAGTCCACGTAAGCCTTGTCGTCGTCTTCTCCTTCTTCTCTTCTCCACCAATCATCTCTCTCCATCTCACTGAATGCTTCTTCTTCATCTTCTTTAGTCTTCGGTTAACCACGTCATCCTTATCGCCAACCTCTTCGTCTTCTTCACACCTCTTTCCTTCATAATTTTATTTTAGACTCCCTAGTTTATGTGACAAGGGCCCCCTCTCTCAAGAGTTTTTCCGTGAAAAACTGCTGACATCATCCTCATCTTCAAGCCTTCCAGCCAACCGACTATCTTCTGTGGCAATTCTCGACCCCACACACAACACACCGCAGGTGTCCAGCACACACCAAAAGCACATCACTAACACAGCACACCACATTGCACTTACGGAACATTAACACGCCACTGTCGTTGTCTGTGTGGTGTCCTTAATACACATGTTAATGTTCGCAACACACTCTCTTGTATACTCAAATAACAACAACAACCGCAACAACCACAACAAGATACATCCCGGGGAGACCTAGCACGACAAGATACATCCCAGAGATAGCTAACGCTGTTTAGTTGGCTCTATCTGCATAGAGATCTAATTTGCAACATATGACCTCCGTTTTGCCAGGCACCTCCGAAAACATCTCCTCCTTGATTTGGAGTAGAGCTGTGATCGTCTGCCTTCATTCAAACTTGGCTTTATTAGTACCTCATCCCAACCTAGACTTTTCTTCCCACTGCACATGGGCACCTCGGCAACATCACCTGTCTCCTCTTCCATACCGAGCATGCTACCTTGGGGGCGTACCGCCGTACGGGACCTCTTTCTTCGTATTTCTTCAACATATTTACATGAAAAGCCTTCTTAGTGTCATCTATCAATATCTCATAATCCGTGTCATTTTTCTTCCGCGTCACAAGGCAAGGGCCCTTCCACTGCATCAGTAACTTATTGTGATCCGTGGGCAGCAGGATGAGAACCCTGTCGCCCGAATTCAGAATATTGGGAGTGGCTTTCTTGTCATAGTAGCCCCTATAGCGTTCGCGCCCCCTTTCCAGGTCTTGATGTGCAAGCCTGCATGTTTCCTCCAACTTGTCCCGCAACTCAAGAACGTATGTGTATGTTGTTTTGAGGTCTGATGCAATCTCCTTATTAGCCCGCAGCTCCTTGAGTATTGAGTATTGCAAGTGTACCTCTAACAGTTCTCCCATACAACATCTCGAAGGGTGAGAAACCAAGACTCATTTGCGGTACTTCGCGGTAAGCGAACAAAACAGCTGGGAGATATCTATCCCAATCAGTATGCCTCTCTTGGCACATTTTCTTGATCATGTTTTTCAGGGTGCCGTTGAACCGCTCTACAAGCCCATTACACATGGGATCGTAAGGCGTTGTCAGTAGCTGTCTTACTGACAAAAGGCGGTTAACCACCTTCAATAGTTCCGATGTAAAGTTCGAGCCCCCGGTCACTCAAAACTTCCCTTGGGAACCCATAACGCGAAAGCATTTCCACAAGACCCTCCGCCACTTGGATACTGTCAATAGTCCTCAATGGAAAAGCGTCAGGATAACGTGTGGACACGTCAACCAGAGTAAGCACATATTTATTGCATTTGGCGGATACTGGAGAGATAGGCCCTACAAAGTCAATAGCCAGTTTTTAAAACGGTAGGTCGATGGCCAGCATCATGCACAAAGGTACGGAACCAACTCTTCCCTTCGGAACTGTGCACCGGCACACGTCACATGAGCGAACAATGCGTTTAACGTCACTCTGGACACCACGCCAAAATAACTCCTCGGTGATCCTAGACACCATTTTTTAAACACCCTAGTTTCCGGCCATAATGCCGTCATGTCCTAAGCGTAGCACTGTCCCTCGCATATCTCTCGGTAACACCAGCTGTTGGACCCGCCTTCCTGAGCTGAATATGCATTCCCTGTGCAGAAGACCATATACAAATTTATATTCGAATGATATACGACTATTATTTCTTTTCACTTTTTCCCCAACTCTTTCGAAGCATTCTTTCAAGATCGGGTCTCCTCTGCCTAATTGTAATTTCGCCCGGTGTTACGCTGAAACACATCGTCAATTTTCCACATCGTTTGTTCTTGATTGCGACATGCATTCGATCCAGCTCTTCGCAATATCGAAAAAAGATTGGTATTTTCTGCAGGTTTACAAAATTCGAGCACAGTAATGATCCATGACGATCGAAATAAAAAAGTGAACAGAACCTCTCCGGCGGAAACGACGGCTCATCAGCTCATCAACCTTTGCAATTTTGTCGGGGGTGATTGCACGGTGGCATTGGCCCGGTCTTGGATTGTCTTTGCAACTTTCACGTTCTTTTTTGAACCGTTTACGCCAACGCTTCACCGTGGCCAATGAAATGCAATGTTCGCCGTACACGGCAGCCCCACGGCGACTAACCACTTGTTGGGACACACTTTCAGCTGTCAAAACCCTCACGACACCATGCTGCTCAACTTTTGGAGCGTTCATTATGTCGCACAACCATGTTCAACCATATGTATATGTGAGCATTGAAGAACATTGATCCTTACACCTGCATGTCAGTTTCGTACATGAGAGATGCCTGTGCGCTAACCGCATGCCCTGCATATAATGCACCGAACCATTATTGCGCGAGGTAGGTTGGCTAGCTTTCATCTGACTCGCCCTCGTATTTGTCTAAAAACAAAAAAAAATACAGAGTACAACAAAGAGTGCCGATATAACTGCTCTTAGCGGTTAGAATTTTTACTACCACTGCCTGGACATTCTGCGCTTAATGTAGTAACTCTTGATTTTTTTCTAGCATTTTAGGAAGAAATAAATCAAACGAGACTTAGTTGCCATAATGAGCAAAGTGCATCCGACACTCGCATTGGCAGTTTGGTAACGACAGTAAAGGCAACGACTTCCACGGATGCTGCTCAATCCCTACCGGATAGCTTAGGGAGACTTCTAAACCACCACCCCCCTCCCCGGGCTCTAAACTTTTGAGAAAAACTGTATGCCCACCAAGTATAGAGCCCGTCAATGTTCTTCAGCTTTACTTTTCGTGACTGTCGATTTCTGCGGTCAAATCATGCACATGCTCTGGTCTTGTGATTATGTAGCGCTATCGGTAATGTTGCAGCACGAATAAATTGTAAATGAATCTGTAAGTAAATTCTGCCAGTATGTACAGCGACTTCGATGACAGAGGCAAGAAGTGAAAGAAAACAGCAACGAAGTATCAAGCAGTCTATTTCCTCATTTTCCTTTGCGAATTTTTTGAAAACGCGCCTCGCCCATTTAGTAACATGAAATTTATATAATAACAATAATTGGAAATGGCGCAGTATCTGTCTCATATATCGTTGGACACCTGAACCGCGCCGTAAGGGAAGGGATAAAGGAGGGAGTGAAAGAAGAAAGGAAGCAAGAGTTGCCGTAGTGGAGGGGTCCGGATTAATTTCGACCACCTGGGGATCTTTAACGTGCACTGACATTGCACAGCACACGGGCGCCTTAGCGTTTTGCCTTCCATAAAAAAGCAGCCGCCGCGGTCGGGTTCGAACCCAGGAACTCCGGATCAATAGCCGAGCGCCATAACCAGCTGAGCCACCGCGGCGGGTCATGAAATTTTGCTAATCACAAATTAAGACAGCAAAAGAAGCAAGCCAGAGCCAAAGGGGAAAATACGGAGCCAAATAAAAGTAAACATAACCTCAAAGTTCATAATATGGGTGTCTTACAAAGGTTAAAGTTTACGTGCTATGTTCGACATGCATGGTTCCATGAAGTGAACGCATCAACGATTTGAAATGGTAGTCGTTGCCATGCTGCGACATACGCCTTAATGTACTCTATTTTTTACACTGCTTTTAGGTTTGGTTTTAGTTTCGCACTCTATTTATGCTTGTGGATTGCAAAACAGCGGCTCTGTCAGTCTGTACTGTGTGTGTACTGAAGATAAACTTAATTACTTATGCAGGATTGAACAGCGCACACAGGACGAGGACATTAGGAGAGAAATAGCGAGACACGAGCGCTGTCGCTGCCTTCCCCTTCGCTCTCGCCCTAAAAAACAATGGCGCTGGCACTTTTCCGGTGGCATCAGTATATGAAGAACAATGAATCGCAGCGTTGCCCTGTCAAGAGCGCGATTCGTTATAAGAAACTGTTTAAATTTGCGTTCTGATGAAAATAAATCGTTCTTAGCAGCTTTATCAGCATATCAACATATGCACAATAGGTCTTCACCCGCTGCGGTGACTCAGTGGTTAGGGCGCTCGACTACTGATCCGGAGTTCCCGGGTTCGAACCCGACCGCGGCGGCTGCGTTTTTATGGAGGAAAAACGCTAAGGCGCCCGTGTGCTGTGCGATGTCAGTGCACATTAAAGATCTCCAGGTGGTCGAAATTATTCCGGAGCCCTCCACTACGGCACCTCTTCCTTCCTTTCTTCTTACACTCCCTCCTTTATCCCTTCCCTTACGGCGCGGTTCAGGTGTCCAACGATATATGAGACAGATACTGCGCCATTTCCTTTCCCCCAAAACCAATTATTATTATTATTACAATAGGACTTTCCACGTCACTCCTGAAGCACCACTTGCAAGACCTAGCCTTGGGACATACACCGACGGTCTTGAGGAGAAGAAGGAAAAAATTTATTTATATTTGATATTAAATATGTTATTAGCGGTCGCGGGCTGTCTTCTTCATCTTCCGATGAGTTATTGCAGCCCGTCTTAACAGGGTTGGGGCCCCTGGTCCAGGGCTCCCAGCCTCCACGCTTCTTCACGAATTACGGGTTGCAGGATTCTGTTCTGCATCGTGGAGTCTAGGGTAGGGCCCAGCCTCCACGCTTCTTCACGAATTACGGGTTGAAGAATTCTGTGCTGCATCATGGAGTCTTCGGTAGGGCCCAGCCTCCACGCTTCTTCTTCACGAATTACGGGTTGCAGGATTCTGTGCTGCATCGTGGAGTCTTGGGTAGGGCCCAGCCTCCACGCTTCTACTTCTTCACGAATTACGGGTTGCAGGACCGCATGTCGCTTCCTTATATACCCGGCGGAAAGGTCACGTGACGATGGACCACGCGAAGTACTAGCGACGACGCGCCCCTGCGCGCTCGGCTTCGTCTTTTCTTCTTGGTCACGTGGGGGACGAATTTCTTTCGCTATTGAAAACTGGTTTTTGCGGAAATGAAATGGTGCAGTGTCTCAATCACATATCGGCGGACACATGAACCGCGCCGTAAGGGAAGGGATAAAGTAGGGAGTCCCGGGAAAGTAAAAAACCCTGGGTTACCTCAGAACATATTAAAATTATCAAAGAAAAGAACAGGCTTTATCACGCCTTTTTACGTTCGCGATGTCAAGACAAGCTAAGTGAATTTAAGAATGTTCGAAACACACTAAATGCTACGCTTAAACACGGCAAAACATCTTTACTACAAAAACCTTTTCACTGAAACTTTAACTAAGAATCCACCTGCCGTATGGAATATTGTAAATGATATTCTTGGCAGAAGAAGGAAGTTTGCTTCCTCCAAAACGATACTTCCTAATGGCGTAGAGTTGTGTGGTGTACAACTTGCAGATCATTTCAACCGGAATTTTGCTAATATTGCCCAGGCAGCTAATTTAAGCCCACCAATGATAAGCATAGTAAGCTTTAGTCCCCCTCACACTTTGTTTCTTGAGCCCACGGATACTGAGGATGTCTACCACACAATTATTAGCATGAAAAATAGTAAATCGCTGGATCCCAATAACATAAAGAGGCCAGTAAAATTCGTAATAAAATTTATTGCTCCTGTTTTAGCCAACACTTTGAATTTAGCTCTCGAATACACCATTTTTCCTGATGAAAAAGGCTATAATTACTGTCGTGCGCAAAGGAGGTGATATAAATGTCGTGAATAATTATAGGCCAATATCAATTCTCTCGATTTCTTCAAAAGGGCCTGAAGAGGTTATATTTCAAAGATTCAATAGCTTCCTCGTGAAAAACAACATAATAACTGACTCCCAATACGGATTTAGGAAAGGACGGTCGACAGAAATGGCATTACTTCTACTAAAAGAACAGATAGTTTAAAATATAGATTTTGGTCTTTTTACCCTTGGTCTGTTCATTGACTTCAGTAAAGCATTTGACTCCCTCAACCACAATGTCTTGTTAGGTAAGTTATCACACTATGGAATACAGGGTGGACCCCTTAATTTAATTATGTCATACCTGAAAGACAGAGTCCACTGCGTCCATATACATAATGTTGAGTCGTCTCTGCTGCCCTGCAAACTGGAGCACTACAAAGAAGAGTTTTAGGCCAGTGTCACCACTTCGCGCACTTTTTCGTGCGCTCCCAGACACCCTTAGAGTGTGTGGGGGTAGCGGCCTCGGTCACAGAGATGCCCTCGACTCGGCGTGGCAAACTCAGCCGGAGACCAGCTACCAAGTGACAAGGGGTTGGTCGTTTGGTGTCCAGCTTTCGGGCAGTCACTGCTACAACCAGGTCGAAATAACGCACGCGTTATTTCAACCCATGACGTCGCATCCGGTTTGAAGAAAGGACGTCACGTCCGGCGATTTTTTTTGCTGTTCGGGCCATGTTTGAACCGAGCCGAGCATTGTATTCAGTAGCACTATGGCCGGTCGACGGTAAGAGCGCGCTGTTGTGTTGCACGTGAGTAATTTGTTCTTGCTATCCTTTGGCATGCACATACTGAGTGATTGCCCGTTATCTGACACTCGGCATTCCGTTGTCAACTTCCTTGCGTCCGAATATTTTGCGTTAGCAGATAACCCAGGACTAGCGCTGAGCCCGCTTGCCCGGCAGTGGACCCAAAGGCCCGGAGGGAAAGACTCATCTGTTTTTTCGTAAGTTCTGCTCAAAAGCTCTGTGCAGTTCAGCAGAAAAGAGCTTGCGCTGAGCGTGTTTATATCTTTTGTCAACCCAGCCCAACTTGTCTCATGGTAACGTAAAATGCGCATAAATACCAGCTTTTGCGTGCTCCCGAAAAAAGGCGGGAAACTTTTGACAGCAGTCCAGTTGAACTAACCGTTTGTGCGATGAGTTTTAATTTTTTTTTGTGGCCCCGCGGCTGGGAAAGTCTGTAGAGTGTTGACTTAATGCTGCTTAAAGCTACTTTACAACTGTGTGCTGCTGTTACAATTCGCTTTCTAAAACAGAGGCAAAAATTGCGGCGAGATGAGCGATAACGCTTTGGTGTCTGCAGCGCGAAACATGTTCTTTTAAATTCATATTTATTTAAGAAAACAGGACTTAAACATGGCATTTTTGTGGTATGCATGGACCTTCCCGATTCCTGCTTCGAGTCCGGCGTTGGCTTGCTGGCGCAGAGGCTGAACAAATGGGACCTTAAAATGCTGAGGCAGCAAAGGCTCTAATGCGCCACAAGGTGAGTCCTCAACCTTCTGTGAGAATTTTAAAATGAGTGATGTGCCACCTGCGCCGAGCAATGGTTTTACGTGGAAAACTTGGACCCACGTAGCCAAATAGAATGGATCGCATGAGGCAACTGGAGAAGCAAGCTTAATTTCAAGGCCTCTACGTTTAAGACCTTTTTACAGCTGATGGTGTAAAGAGCCCTTAAAGAGATGAACATTGTGGGCAATGTGCTTGATGTCCTTTGACTGTATGGAAGCTTGTGAGGTGCATAAAGCTCACAAAGCACTGTTGCAGTGTGTGACAGGTCATTGTGGTGATTTTAGGAGACATAGTGCAGCACAATCGGATAGAGAAAAGGAGTGCACAGGATAAGCGCTCGTCCTGTGTGCTCCTTTTCTCTCTCCCATTGTGCTGCGCTATGTCTTCTAATATGCTATACGAACAAGCCCAAACTACAACTTTGTTAAGATTGGTCATGATAGGTTTCTTTGATTTGGCTGCACTCTCTGCACTAGTTCTGTGAAGTTCCGCGGTGGTGCCGGCAGCGTGCATCGTCAGCTCAGGCAGTTCAAATGAAGCTTGACACTGGCCGCTTCCAAAACGAATTTTCGAGTGCAGGCCCGATTGTCCAATGGCCTTGCTGTCGTCATGAAATTGCAACCAACTGCATGCCGCCGACACCAACAACCACCAAAATCCTGAAACACTTGGAAGAATTTTCAAGCAGCAAATCGCAATGAAGTTTTACCATGAACCTGCTCTTGGAAATGGTCGTTTCACAGAAAGAAAAAAAATGTTGCATGTATATTACACAGGCGACTTACGAATTAGCACTGAAATGGTGCCTATGCGACTTGACTTGACCGCTTTGGTTTTCATTATGACTCCTCAAACAGTCACTCACCTCCTCTATATGTAGGTCGAAGAAGCAGAGAAGGTATGGCTCGAGCTATCTAATGAAATGGTGACAGTTATTTGCTGAAAGGTTATGGCTTATGGGGGTTTAACGTCCCAAATCGATTCAGGCTATGA
The DNA here is from genome assembly GCF_052857255.1 of Amblyomma americanum. NCBI lineage: Eukaryota > Metazoa > Arthropoda > Arachnida > Ixodida > Ixodidae > Amblyomma > Amblyomma americanum. The sequence goes on along the minus strand of NC_135497.1, from coordinate 4,048,605 downwards.
AGGACGCCGTAGTGAAGGGCTCCAGAAATTTTGACCACCTGGTGTTCTTTAAGGGAGCATAGACACCTACCTTTTGGGTGCGTGGTTTCTTCTTTTTAATGTAATGACGCCACTGTGGTGGCTCAGTGGTTATGGGGCTTGGCTGCTGCCCCGAAAGACGTGGGTTCGATCCCGGCCGCGGGGTCGAATTTTTATGGAGGCGAAATTCTAGAGGCCCATGTACTGTGTGATGTCAGTGCACGTTAAAGAACCCCAGGTGGTCGAAATTTCCAGAGCCCTTCACTACAGTGTCCCTCATAGCGTGAGTCGCTTTGGGACGTTAAACCCCCATAAACCAAACCAATCTTTTTTGTAATGAGGTGTAAGGCATTATTATACACGGATTACCATGTGCTATGCTCCTATGACTGCTAAATATTTTATAACTGAATTTCTTTCTTGTGCTGTTTCAGTCTCAATAGCTGAACGATGACTGTGACCTCAAAGAGAGATTGTAGGTCATGTGAGGCGTGAAAAACTGCAATATAATTGGTGCCTCTACATTTGTTGTCATTCCTGCTCTTGAGGAAGGCTGGCTTCAGCGCTGCAGTAAACTAAATGATGAAGCAGCAATTATATCGCAGTTTTTTTATGCCTCATATTTCAATTCAATGTTTATTTTTCCAGAAAGTGCCTGGAGGGTCTCCTTGGCTAAAAGCTGCTCATGCAGCTTGACTAAGGCCAAGAAGACCGTTACATAGCAGTATCAGTAAAAACACATTATAATTAAAACAGACATTTACCTCTAATTTGCAACAGTAATTACAAGTTTTTTTACAAAATTCGGAGCACTGAAATTATACCAGGTAAATAACACAAGTCAGACATCAAACAAAGTACACAAAAACACATTTCAAGAAACGTGGCAAAAAAAACATTGTACAATTGATTTGCATGAAAAAAAGCACAAGAACAGAGCAGGGCAGTGTGCTAGAGCTCCTGTAACTGAAGACAGTTTTTTACATAGATAATTGATATGAGTATCCCAGCCTAAGCTAGAAGAGAAGTATACACCAAGAATCTTGTGGTGGTCAACAACTTCTATTTCTAGAGTTTCGAACATAATTGTAAGGTTCGTTTTAACTTCCTTATTCCTGGCGCGAAAAATCATTGCTTTTGTTTTGACAGCATTTATCTTGAGCAGGTTTGCTTTGGACCAAACAGACAGTTTTTCAAGTACTTCGTTACATTTCAGTATTAAATTATCTATGTTTGTTCCAGAAATAAGTAGAGTGCTGTCGTCAGCATAGATGATAAAATCTGTTGATTGATCTATGTCTACAATGTCATTTATATAGGCGTTGAACAATAGCGGACCAAGAACGCTGCCTTGCGGGACTCCATATCTAATAGGTAGAATCACTGAATTATGGTTGTTTAAGTGCACAAACTGAGCTCTGTTTTCAAGGTATGTTTTGAGTAAATCTATGCACTTTCCGCGTATTCCATAAGATTGCAGTTTACTGATTAAAATTTGGTGGTTCAGGCAGTCAAATGCTTTGCTAAAATCTACAAAAACTGCAAGTGTGAACATATTGTTTTCTATGTTTTGCAAAATACTTTCTTTTATTGCTAATAGAGCCATTTCCGTCGACCTGTCTTTCCTAAAGCCGTATTGCGCGTCACTCAGAACGTTATGTCTATCAAAGAACCCAGTTATTCTTACAGAGATTATTTTTTCCAGCGCTTTCGAGAAGACTGGAAGAATAGATATAGGTCGATAATTTGTTGGCAAGTTGCGATCTCCTCCTTTAAAGACAACTGACGTTCCAGCTATCTTCATTGCATCTGGAAATTTTCCGGACTCTATTACTAAGTTAAATATATGTACAAGTACATGCGTTATTATGCTCAAGACGTATTTAACGGGTCTTATCTGAATATTATCGGCGTCTAACGCCTTGCTGTTTGGTAAAGCCATAACTATACTGTGGATTTCAGACCCATCGGTTGGCTGTAAGAATATGCTGTCAATGATGGTGTCTCGGTGATTTCTGTTTTCGGTGAGATCGATTTCCGTTTGAATTGGGTCAGCGACATTAATGAAAAAATGATTTAAGTAGTCAGCGACTTCCTTGCCGCCAACTTCACGGCCATTTATCATTAAAGTATCTGGCGGGGAATTTTTGCTTCCACGGCCTAGAACACTATTCATTATTTTCCAGGCAGCGTTGGTGCGCTGTTCAGCGATATTAGCAAAGATTTGTTCATAATATGAAAACTTCGCGCGCCGTAGCTCCGCATTCCGCTTATTCCGAAGGTTTTTAAAGTCTTTCAAAGTTGTATCCAATCGTGTACGTAAAAAGCATTGATAAAGGCGGTTTTTGCTTTTTACCTTTTTTAGATGCTCTTTTGTCACCCAGGGCTTCCTCGCTCTTTTAGTGCGTTTAAGAGCTTTTAATGGGAAATATTTTTCATAGACAAGCATGAAAAGCTTGATAAATTCATTGTAAGCTTCACCCGTGTTACCTTTTGTTTTTACTATTGACCAATTTTGGCATAATATTTCTTGTTTGAACAGCTCTAAATTGTTTTCAGTGATGCACTGAGTAGTGAAACATTTCTTTCGCCTTTCTTTTGGTATTAAATTTACGTAGTGCGCAAGGAAAACCGGGCAATGGTCACTGATGTCGGATGAAATTGTGCCTGCACTGTTTATGGTAGTATCAATGTTTGTTATTAAAAGATCAAGTACTGAACATGTGGAACATGTAATGCGTGTTGGTGTTTCAATTACATTTGCGAAACCAGACGAAAGCAGTAGCATAATAAATTCACGTGCAGGATGGCTATCTTCTAAGACATTCATGTTGAAATCACCCCCACCAACCAATGTCAGGTTATTTTTTGAGACGAAGTTTAAAAAAGATTCATATAAATCTAGAAAGCGCATAATGTTACCGTTTGGTGGGCGGTATGCAACAGAAATTACTTGGCTTTTATTTTGAATTGTCAGCATTTCAAAATCATCAGTTACCATACTGAAATCTGTCAAAATTTCGCATTTCTTTTGAGCCGAAACAAGTATCGCAACACCGCCACCTCGTCGGTTTGAGCGATTAAGAAAAAAGGTCTCGTACCCATCTATTTCCAACACAGGGCAATTGTTTGAATACCAAGTTTCTGACATCATTATCACATCAAACTTAAAAGAAAATTGCTGCAAAAGAAGGATGATATCATCTTCTTTATGTTTAGCCGAACGTGCGTTAATATGCAAGACCGATTCACAAAAACGATGCTGAAGGTTGAGATTTGATAGTAAGATCAGTTCGCGATAATCCATTTTGGCTTCTTTTTTTCCCCCGTCTGTACAAGCAACTAAGCCTGCACACACTTTACTCATTATTATTGGATGAGGACGCTACGCTCGCCTGGGCGGAAAAGATTTTGTCGATGTCAAGTTCAGTAAGGATCTGCACAGCCGGCATGCCATCGGCTTGTTTTGCGAAGATCGTTCCGTTGCTCGTCCAGACGGATTTCCATCTATTTTCGTGCTTTTTCTTGACAGTCAGCGCTAGAAGCTTCTTAAGTACTGGGCATAGGTGTTCATTGATGTAGATAGGATCTGAAGTGTTCAGGCCGATGGTGCTGTTTGTGAAACGAGTCGTTTTTGCTTTTCCGAGGACGTTGTCGCGTTTAGCGCGTGACCGGAACTGTACGATGATGTTTGCTTTATCAGGGTTTCGTGTGGGCACACGGTGGCAAGCCTCAATGTCATTCTGAGTAATTGGTTCCTTTACAGCATCACCAATCTTCGCGAGAATATCAGTGACCGATTCATCTTCACTTTTAGCCACACCCTGTATCTCAAGGTTTTTTCTTGAGTACTGTTCAGAGTGGGTTTGCCGGTTTTCAAGATCTTTCAATTTGGCCTCCATCAACATGAGCCTCGCTTGAAGTGCCTCATTTTCAGCAGCTTTCTGTCGGTTTTTAGCAACTTCATCGTCCAGTTTCTTTATTAAGTCATCTATTGTTCCATGGGCGAAGTCAAGGCTTTGGGTTATATTTTTTGTTCACTCTTAAGATCACGGATTTCGCTACGCAAGTCACTTTCCATCGACTCGCGGAAAACCTTGACTTCCTGTCTGATTTCCTCTTTCATCTTTGCTAGTTCGGCTTTCATATCATCCTTCATGGCGAGAAATGGTTACGTGTAGCCAAGAAAGAAAAAAAAACGGAAAGGCAAATACACAACGGTACAGTGGCAAACAAGCGGCGCGATACAAAATGAACTACAGTACAAGTAGCAGCAGCAGCAGCCGTGGTACAAAAACCAAAAACTGAAATAAACTGCTTGAAAAACAGTTGTACCAACCTGTACAGAGCAGGAAACTTTAGAGCGTGTTGCCGAGGCCACAACTGCTGCTGCTATGATGCTGGGGGTCCGGCGGCAGAAGATTTTATGGTCAGTTTCCACGCAGGCGCAGAAACGGCAGAAGGCGTACCCGGTGAGTTGCTTGTGGCGCCCGAGAAGTTTATCTGTCCACCGATGTCGGCAGTAAACCGTGCTCAGGCCAGACCAAGGGTGCGGGACAAGTGATGGCTTGGTAGATCAGCTGTGCACATGGGACCTGTACAGAGCAGGAAACTTTAGAGCGTGTTGCCGAGGCCACAACTGCTGCTGCTATGATCTATGAACTAAAACCTCTCTTTGACGTCACAGCTCTCATACGGCTATTGAAACTGAAACAGCATGACAGAAATGTTCGACTATAAATTATTTAGTTGTTGTAGGCGAATACCACATGGTGATTCATGCATAGCAGTGTCTTCCGCATCATTATAAAGAAGAAAATATGCCACCAAAATTAGGTCTCTATGCTCCCTTAACGTGCACTGGCATCGCACAGTACACGGTCCACTAGAATTTCGACTCCATGGAAATTCGACCGCCTCAGCCAGGATGAAACCCGTGACCTGAAAGATGCGGGTTCGATGCTGGCCTTGGCGGTCGAATTTCAATGGAGGCGAAATTCTAGAGGCCCGTGCACTGTGATGTCAGTGCATGGTAAAGAACCTCAGGTGGTCGAAATTTCCAGAGCCCTTCGCTGTGGCATCCCTCATAGCCCGAGTCACTTTGGGACGGTAAACCGCCATAAACCATAAAGCTTTCAACAAAGAACTGTCATCATTTCATTAAATAACTAGTGCCATACCTTTTCCGCTTCTTCGACCTACACATGGGCACTGCCGTATTGCTGCACCGCAGCTGCGCTTACATTTCGGCAAGTGCAAGCCAGCCTAGAACTCGTGCTGCGCTTCTTCAACAAGTGCAGCCAAATGGAATGGACCTTATGATTATGTGGCTATTTCCTTTGCATTGGGTGGGCGACAGAGTTTGTCCTAGTCATTACATAGAAAAAGGAAACAAAAAGGAAACGTGGAAACATTCACTATTAAGACAACAGCTTTCACCTGCAGACCCCAAATGAACAAAGCCTGCCTGCATAGTGAACAAAACAACTAGGCTGTCACGGATCTAGCAAATTATAATTTTGAAAGTGGGCCTAGTGCTATGAAACTGGCAATGTTTGTGCCCCTAGAGGCAAGCAGTGGCGAGAGGCGAGAAGCCACAGACGAATGTATGTAGGACAGAGAGCTGAACGAGGAAGTAGTTCCCATAATTGAAGAATACATGTAAAGACAAGGACAAGACATGTTTATTTTCTTCCTTCTATGTTCGTCGCTTTGTTTTCACAAGTTAGGAGTAGATGTTCGTTGTTGTTTCACTTTTTGAGGAAAATGGGGAGGGGGTTGTTCATCTTGAGACATGCAGCCCAAAAGACAGAGCACAGAAGTGATTCACACAGCATTAGTGTTTGCGTCTTGTTCCTACTGTTTTGTGTGCTTGCACCTTTTGCCCCCAAATAAGGCATTGACATGATCTTGCGTGGTGCTATGCCGGTAACAGGATGTGTGCTGCATGCATATGGGAGTGTGGCATTCAGATTCAAGCACCAACACACGGCTTCTAGTGCAGTAGGAATTACGGGAGGAAAAAGCCTCAAGGATGTAGATGAATAGTTTAGTTCTTCAGTTTGCCTTTTCTGAAAAATTCTGTGGCAGGAGGTTTTAATACATGTCAGCCCACCCCTCATGTAATACTCCCTTGTGGGCCTTTGAGGTACAAATAAATAAAAAAAGTAATGCCCTTTCAAACAGTGTAATTTGCAGCTTTGGTGCAAGATTTTCGGTGGCCACTTTAGGGAGTGTTTGTCCAGAGCTTGTAGTGATTGCTAAAAGGCGCTTGGTCTCAAGAACCGTACAGTTAACCAATTGCCCTTATGCCTCTTGGTGAGAAAATCTGAGAGGTCAAAATGGCAATTTACCATAGCTGTGAGCAATAATGAGCTGAATGTATCGCCGAAGAGAACCGAGGTCATCTGCTTGACAGTGGTAAGAATTTTGGGTTGATTAAAATATAGATGGCTTAACACCATCTTCCATATCTTAATAGATGTGGCATTGTTGACATGTGTAATTAAAAATTTGTTTGGATGTGTGTGGCTGGTGAGCTGTCAGCTCGGGCATGACGAAGTTGTAAGCTCAACCAGAAGAACCTGTGCTGTTTGAGCTCAGGGCAAGAGCTTTGAGCGAGGCCACGGCACTACGTCCTTGTTGTACATTTGGGTTTCATGGTACTCTCTCTTCCTCCTTCCCCCACCTCTGTTAGGAATGTCGCCATGGGGCCAGCGGAAGTGGTGGGGTGTAATTAGAGCAGTGGCATGGCCATAAGCTCCATCCGAACAGCACTGCGTAAGACTTGTTTGCTGGATTGGCCCCGCAGTCAGAACTGAGGTGAGTTATGAGTGGGCCACTGTGGAGAAAGACAGTAGAGTAGCGGAAAACATGCCATGAATGGGGGAGAGCTATAGTTTGGAGGGAACCTTTGATGTCTTTGTTGTCATTGTGGTCAAAGTTATCTGTGAGACCATCAAGGGCAGTACCTGTTCTGAATGCATCGCCTAGCAGTAGATCAGAACTTCAATTTTATAGTTGGATCATGGGCCTTACTGCAGGAGGTGTATTAATCGGTTCAGATTTCACATTTAGACGCATCAAATTCAGCAACGTTAGTACTCACAGGTACAGTAAAACCTCGTTAAGGCATACCTGGCGGCACTGTGGAAGAACTGTGTGCAAGGCGGCAATATTGTGACGAAGACGACGAAGCTGGCAGTGGTGCGGGAACGGAAAAGTCACGTTATAGGCGAGCGGCCATTAAAATCATCTCACTGCCATTATTATTCGGCTGGTCGCCACTTAACATTTGGTGTGAGATGCGGGGTATCATCCCCATCCTGGTCCTGGATCTTCGGAGTCCTCCGCCTGCCCTTATCGTCGGCCGTGTGCACCTGGTTCGCCCCGTTGTGCCCCAGCCCGCCGAACCTGACCGACCTCGCCGCTCACCCCAGTCTCGTCCCCCACCCTGACCATAAGACACATTGACATGACAACGCTGCCGCGACCCGAGACGCTGCCCACACGTGAGGACACCACCCCCTGCCCATGCCATTCGGTGCATTCAAGGGCTTTGTCTGTCGGCTACTGGCGACCTGTGTCCCGGAAGCTTCGTCGACCAGGATTCATTCACACATATCTTTCATCGTGGCGGCCAGCACTTCCCCCCATGCCATTTCTGTTGTACCGTTCTACACTGAGCCTTCTCTCCGTCGTCGTCTTCTATTCACTATCGGGACGATGGCTCGGCCGCCCCAGGTAGTGTCACTAAAACGACGAAGCTGGCAGTGGCGCAGGAACAGAAAGGTCGCGCTATAGGCGAGCAGCCATTAGAATGATCTCACTACCATCGTTTATCGCCGCTTATTATTCGGCTGGTCGCCACGTAACAATACGCCAAAATTGAAAGCAGCCTGAGTATATCCGTTGACCTGGTAAAAGATGATACCTGGAGCATTTAAAAGAATGCTCAGGTGAAACCTTTTAATCACATAGCTACGAGTGCAGCCTCGAAGGCATGTAAGCCAGGTCCCGTGTCCCTGCTGCTCTATTAGACCGTATTTGAGTGAACAAGCAAGTGTCTAGCACGCATGCAGTTTTTTCCAACAGTACGGGTTTAGCGGTCTTCAGCTTCCATGTAGGCATTACTTTCATTGGATGGCGTTTTGCCAATGATGGAAGGAACAGTGTCAATACCAAACTGCGCTGAAGAAGTCTTGGACTGCAGTGTGTAATACATCACCAATCATGCAAACAAAATGAGTCTCCACAATGCCTCCTCTGCAACAAAATACCTCCTGTAGACAGGAGGTATTTAGGAATACCTGCTCTGGATTGGGCCTGGGAGGCCTGGATTGGGAACAGTTGGGGATAAGAGTTAATGAAGAACACCTTAGTAATCTACGATTCACAGGTGATCTCGATAAGTCACTCAGGAGATGAACTGCAAAGCAAGATCAGTGAGCAGAATTGTGGGTCTAAAGAATTAAAGGAGTATAGACACATAACTTTTTTTGTTTGTAATGATGCGTCAGGCATTGTTAAACTTGGATTGCCACCTGGTAATATTCTATAACCATTAAATAATTAATAATATCATTTCTTTCTCGTTCTGTTTCGGTCTCAGTTTCAACAGCCGAATGAGGACTATGACGCCAACGTGTGCCTACAGGTCACGTGAGGCATGAAAAAACTGCAATATAATCGCTGCTTCCACATTAGTTGTCATTCCAGCTCTTGAGGAAAGCTGGCTTCAGCGCTGCAGTAAATTATAACGATGAAGCAGCGATTATATGGGAGTTTTTCTATTCCTCACGTGACACAAAAGCACTCTGACGTCGTCGTCATTATTAGGCTGTTGAAACCGAAACAGCACGACAGAAAAAAATTATAAATTATTTAGCGGCCATGGGCAAATATTACATGGTGATTCGTGTGTAGTAGTATTTTCCACATCATTGTAGAGAAGAAAACATGCCTCCACAATTACGTGCCTATACTCCTTTAACATTAAAACCAAATGGAAAATGCTCTTGGCCATTCTCTCCATGCGAATGCTGTGTGGTGTATACTATTGTTACGTGGTGGCCGGCCAAAGAGTGCGACGCAGTGAACGATGGCAGAGATATGATTTGCATGGAGGGAATGGCCGAGTGCTCTGTAGCGAGTGCTCTGTACCACACCACTGCCAGCTTTGTCGTCTTTGTCACAATATTCCTTTTTCTCATGAACATTGTCACATGTAGGAAACTGGATGGTGTATCATCGTTTGTGTAAGAACATAAGGACATTGACAAATTCCCTGAGCAGCCGCTGACCACATACATGGCAAAATTACTTTTGAAAAGTAATTAAATTACATTACAAATTACTGGCATCAAAAAGTAATGACATGACATTACAATTACCTGCCTTAAGTAATGAAAATTACTTAGTTTTGTTGCTAAAATGTTGCGCATTGGTCATAGTTTATGCAAATTTCTAGTTCTTTGCTTGCACTGCCACTGATCTTGAAAATGGGCGTTGGATATTTTACCCCTCTTTAGACAATTTGAACAGCCACTTTGCTGATGTAGATGGTCTTTCTCATATCACTCTTCAATCAGAAGTACATCGGTCAATGTGTAATATGGTCCCACCATCCTGATTTTGAAGAATTGGTCATCTGCGTAGCAGCGGGAGTACATTGATTGCTTATCCACGCATCATCCCAGAAGTGCACAAGGGCACAGAGAAGCTGCCAATTCTGCTGATGTTCAATTGATTTGTTCTGTAGGGAAGTTGGTGGAAGTAAATGCATATCGCTGGGGCGCTGTTGCCTGTGTTGCCCTTGAGTTAGAAATAGGGCATTAAATGAGGCCATAAAAAACCGACAACTCACGACCAACTGACTTAAACGTGTCAGTTGAAACTTCTTGTCAGTGGGGCGATGTCAAAGTACTTGCTCAAGCACTCGCAGTGCATCTGTGCAAAGGGGCCATATGGCATCCCTTGGTCATGGAGCTCTTCTAGTGGCCATGCAGTGCCTTTGTGTATGAAACCGTATGCAGTGCAGGAAGATGCGTAGCAGTCCTGTGACTGATATGCAGACTTTTCACAAAGGCAGTGCTGGCGCCTGCGCGCACATCACCTCTCGTACGCGTACGCCGCTTCCCTGGGGTGCTGGCTATTACTGGTTGCGCGCTTTTAAGGCAAGAGCCTCAATTGGCACATTAACGTCGATACCCGGCTATGTTGTCGATGTCCAGGAAAAATGGTTCACAACCCCCAGTGACATCATCAGTAAAGATAAAAATTTCTTCCGAGGGTGCAGAGAATTGAACCAAGGACCTTCAGATTGTGAGGTGATCGCGCAACCCATGGGCCACAAAACCGCATTGCTTAGCGGCAAGTAATGATTCATTTAATGTATGTGTTGCCCTATGACTGTATGCTAATGAGAAGGTGTGTCACTAGAAAGGAAGGAAACAATATAAATTAAAAAGTGAATGTTTTTCGCCTTCAAAGCATGGAACTAGTCTCTAGTGCCCTCCGTAATTTATTCTTGTTTTGGGAGTCGCCGCAGTGGCTCATTGGTTATATGGTGCTCGGCTGCTGACCCGAAAGACTCTGGTTTGATCCCGGCCGCAGCAGTCTCATTTCGGTGGAAGTGTAATGCTACCAGCCCCTGTACTGTGCGATGTCAGCGCACTTCAAAGAACCCCAGGTGGTCAAAATTCCCGGAGCCCTTCACTATGGCATCCCTCATAGCCCGAGTCGATTGCTTTGGGACATTAAACCCCCATATACCCTATCTTTGCTTTGTATATGCTCATCTCTACAAACGCGAGGCCAAAGCATGGCAGATACGAGGAGAAGCATAGACTCGGTATGTAGCAAAAGTAATATTGCTAGTAATTAATTACTTTTCCGTGAAATTACTGCTTGAAGGTAGTTCATTACCTTACTAAATTGCCAGGCCACAAAAGTAATGAATTACATTAAAAATTACAGAGAAAAGTAGTTTAATTACTGTAAATTTATTACAGTAATTTAATTGCTGGCTAATCGGCCACACGCTGATTTCAAGGTGATTGCACACTGCTTCTCAATGAATGCGAAATCCTGACATGATAGCTTTTGCAAATGGTACGAAACAACGCCTTTTGCATTTTTAAGGCAAAGGTTTGTGCCACCTTCCCTTTTATTTTTTCTCTCTCCCCTTTCCCCCTTCATATGTTTTTTTTTATGTTATGAATGCAATGCTTTAGCAATAAGCTTGAATTAGCCCCTATGAAAAATTTCTTTGCTGGTCTGCACGTGACTGTCTCTATGTCCAGGTTTTGCGCCATTTCCTAGTCCCTGGCATTTATTGGCACTTTCACTTCAATAAAACTTTTGTGAATGTGCTGGCACAAATTTTTGAAAAGTTCCTTGTCTAGCGCTTGCAAGTTGTTTCCATATTTTGTTTTCAATGGGGGTGAATTTTCATGGCATGTCCAGTCCGTCAACTATTTCTTACCGTTCTCAGATACTTTGTCCCGTTACACTGGTGCACTGTGGAAGAGCCGCAGCTACTCTTAAGATGCTTTGTGTCCTTGCCTTTGTGCAGGGCAGCCGCAGCGTCTTCTGCGCAGTGTTCGGTTGCATGTGAGCAAAGCATCCAAAATTGATGACTAGCTTGGCTGGCATGTTCTCTTCGTCTCTGAATGCATCATGTGGTCAGAATTTGGCAAAATTATGGACATGTATACCAAGGAATCGTTTCAAAAAGTTTGCCAGGATTTGTATTGTGAATAAAAATAGCACAACACGCATAATTTTTGGTTTTGTGATACTGCAGACTACACGAACCAAAAACAGAACAGCAAGGTTCTACTGTATTTCTTTGAAGGGCTGTGACGGTTTTAATAGGTGTCTAGCAACCTAGAATTGCCAAGAAGAATTTCGTTTAAGTGGAAAAATCTGGCAGTTGTGAGGGATACCATCAAGAAAGTGGTCAAGTCACGGAAAAGGACGGATTGAAATTAACGCAGAGGTCTGCTGAGAGTTTTAACGATACTGTGAGTGTCCAGCACACGGTCCGTTCTTATTGGCATGACATAGTTTTGCTTCTAATGAGTATTAGGCATGGAAGCCTGTCTGTTTTAGCTGTCTTTTTCTTGTCTTCAATTAAGTGAGCATTGTATATACCGTATTTACGCACATAATTTGCGCACTTTTTATTCAGAAATTAGGGCTCTAAGAAGGGGGTGCGCAAATTGCGTGGGGATTTCGCGAGCGCGACTTAAACTCCACAAAGGTCATAACGCGCAATATAGGTATAGTGTATGTTGCTGTGTACACGTCAGCACCCGAACCCGCACCCTACGCTGGCCGGCCCCCGAAAAAAATCCCTGCCAATCGTTCGATAGTTCCGGATTCCGTAAGTTTGCTTTCGCAACTTCGTCTGAGAAAGCAACCGCGAATCAATAAATCAATTATCAGACCACACAATTCTTTAACAGTACCGCGCGAGTATCGACCAAACTGCTTGTCAGCGCCTTATCACGGCGCGGAGCTGAGAAGCCAGCGAGAATAACCACATGCACACAACTTTGCCGACACAACGATTGTCGTCTATGGACAAATTTGTGCGCCCTCGGTTATTCTCGCTGGCTTCGCCGCTCCGCGCCGTGATAAGGCGCTGACAAGCAAGTTGAAACTTGCCGTATAGTTGTGATATCCCATCGCAAGACACGACCGAACAAACAAACACAAGCCGTCAGAGCGACAGAGAAACGCGTAACCGGCAGTCGAGTCACATGCATCAGCCAAACAAACAGCGGTGTTGGCTCTTCTATCAGCTGCCGATCCTCCCTGAAAGCGCTGCTGGCCGTTCCGAGTGGCGATGGCGCTGGTGCCACCGCGATTGTAACAGCGGCCCGACACCACCATGAATGCCTAGTGCACAATAGATTCAAAAAGCCTTCCGAACAAACATGCGGAATAGTCGAATGCTACTGGGTAGAGCCCGCATGCATGATGGTGGTCTAGCGCAGCACGCTGCGTAAAATATGCGAGTTAAATTTTTTTTTTGTAAACCCGGGTGATAAGTTAAGGGTGTGCAAATTATAAGCGTAAATACGGTACTAGTTGGTTCTGTACAGGTTGCCACACTCCTCATTAAGTTTGGTCTTGTGCATATGAATAGAGACAGCTACGTTCAAAAGTATGTTCTGTGGAATAAGCCGTAGTGATAGGAATGTGCAGAATTCATGCGCTTTCAGTATACTGATGCGAGGTGCCACTCCACACCAGTGTGGCATCAAAATCGATCTGTAAATCTTGTTCTCAGGCCTCGTCAATCTTGTAGGCTATTGCAGACACAAACAAACAGAGGCTAGTTTCTCTGCGGTTCGAGCTGTGATGACGAGGTCCTAAAAAGCTGTTACTTTTTGTGGAAATGCTTGGTGCTTGTCCTGTGGCATTGCTGCTATCGAAAGGGATGCCAGAGTGTGCCTTAATTGTAAAGGCAGTAAAAGGCAGTGCTTCTCAGTGATGAGTAAACCAACCTTTGTCAGCCCTCTTGTTCAAGTTTTCCTTCTTGAAAGCCCGAAATATTCTTTTGCAGTACAATGAACAGTGTATGGAGTCTCTGAAAGCTTGCAGAGTGTTCCGTTTAGAAATGTTCCAGAATTTTCTCAAAGAGTTTTTTTTTTGTGAAAGCACATGTAATGTCAGCACTTATGGCCACCACTCTTATGAACCATTAAAAGAAAGCAAGAACTTGTGAGCATAGTTTTAACAAACTTCCAAATCTAAGAGTCCGGATCAGTCAGGCACTTTTCGTTCAGTGAGAAAAAAAAAAGCTGCTGAAATTTCAGCACAGATTCCTAGTTGAAATGTGCCAGCATCTGTGGGTCCGTTACAACCTGGGATTCCAGTGTGGTGAAACCCATACACGAGTTAAGTGGGCCATGTCCGGTTAAGAATGCTGCATCTGGGGCAGCATTCCACAGCTGGAGGGGTCGCAAGAAAGTGCGGAAGAGGTCGTCTTGCTAATGCTCTCACTCTTATTGTAGCGTAAGCTGCTGTTCATCGCTTTTTTGTGTCATTAATGTTTCTCAACAATGCCCCATCACGTCATACGCCTTTTCAGTGTCTGAACTGTGACAAGAGCATCTCCACCGCAGCCATGGCCTCATGCTTGAGTGCTCGCCTCGGCTACGGGAGGTCGTGGGTACGATTCCGGCGGCCTCCGGTCCAGCAGCCAATTAATCCAATAGGAACAGGCGATCCCCCGGCCTAGTGCTCGGCTCTCCAGGGCTGCACTGCGTGGGAAGGATAGCCTGCGCCTCAAAATTACCATCAAATGCGGGCACAAAAACGTCTCCACGTGATTAAAACCCGCAGTCTAAAACTCTCGCCTTGTGCCAGTTACAAAACTCACAACGTTCACTTCTCTAGCCTCAAGATAGATGTGCCATAAGCACTCTCCGCTCACAAACCCCCTTCGAGCAAAGTGCGGCGGTATTTGATTGCTACCGTTGTGGCTGGCTCACACGCATCAGCAGGTGTGCATGACGCGTTAAAAAAAAGATGGGCTTCTACCGCACGAGGTGGATTTAGGGTTGCTTGACGGCGGAACTTATCTCTGATCCATCAAGGCAACGGTTTGGTCGAAGACCCTTCTCCCAAGCATCTCACCCTAGATGAGCCGAGCACCATGGCGGGGAAATCTTAAAACCGGTGGGCACCCGGAGGCACTGGGAATCGAACACAGCCCCTCCCGAATGTGAGGCGGATGCTCTGCCACAAGGTCGTGCTTGAATGCTATGATCTTCGCCAAAAGGCCGAGAAATGAAAAGCCGAAAGATTGTCGTTCGGCAGCTTACAAAGTCAAGCTGTCATGTTTTTTCCGGAACACAGATATGGCTCAGGCTAATTGTACCATTCTACATGATTTTCCCTCATTCATTGAGACGCTCAATAAGCTTTAGGATGCGATAAATTATGTAGAGGAATGAAATATTTGTATGAAATGTTTCTTTTCATCACGGCATTTTGTGGAAACATGTGCGTATTGTAATTTCAAATGTTTTATCATTTGAACTACTCGAAAATAAAGCATATCGCAGTACTGGCCGGCATTTCGAAAGGCCCTGATATGCACAGCATGTGTACGAGGGCAGACGATGCAGCGGTCCCTGTGTCATTACTTTTGGAGCCCACATGACCAGAGTTGCTGCTCTTCCTCGGGAGTGACGTCATAATGCACCCCGACACTCAGAAACCGAAATCGCTCAGTATAAATAATGCGGTAATATCTAATGTTCATATTTAAATTGCGGAGCACGTATCACGCACCGGGTGGGAGTATGCAATGTTTGAAACTAAGAACACTCCAACGAAAAATTTGATGTCTCCGCCCCTTTAAGGTTTTTGGTTTAGCATATGGAACTTGTGGCCTCCTGTGTGCCAGCGTCAGAAGCCTTTCAGAAACCCTTTCGTTGTTTGTCTTGACTGCTTTTATTCATTCTTGGTCTCTGCCTTGTACACACTTCTTTTTGTGTGTGGTTTCTCTGGCACATCTTGAACAATGATCCTTTTATTCTTTTTTTTAAGTATCTTTCTAATGTCCATGCGCAAAACCACTACAGAAGTGCGTGGGCTGCTGCTGTAGCCTGTTGGGAGATGTCCTTATCTTTTTTCCCTCATATGCATTCCATTTTTTCTGTACTTGTTTGCGGGTTTCTCTTAGTGGTTTATTAGTTGCATTTTAATTGTTTTGATCTTGCATACTTTTTGCTCTTTTCATGGCATCCAACCCTGTGAATGACTGACACTAGTGGAGGGACTGCAGCAGCCGACCTTGCATGGCGCGGCAATCTCTGGTCCAAGGCACCTATTCCCCGTTCCAGACTACTGGCTTAAGATTGTGCCCACAAGTCTGCACCTTGGCCTACAGGCAGAGTCGCATTAGGCCCACGTCGGCCAGGACTTCCTTGCGAAATAAAGTGTTCCTACCGACACGCCTTGTCAGTAATTGATGAAGCATATGAATAAATGAGTAACAACTTCGTTGGCCGTATAGAAAAGCCGTGTTACAAAGCAGTTTTTTTTAAGGCCATACCCAGCCACCACATTGTTTCCTCTCAGCAACCTACTCATCTTTGAGGTAAGTGTTTGCCCTGTGTCCCATCACAGTCTGAAGTGTTGCTGCAGAACCACATATTGCCTTCCTGTTTATGCCATTGCAGCAGGAAATGCTCCACGAAGCTAATGAAAAAAAAAATTTAGCCAACATACTGCTTTGAGACAACTGCTAAATGGGTGCTGAAGCCCACTGAAGATTGTAATTGAGGCCCTTTGAATTGAATGTTCTTTGTAGGTATTTTACAAAGGCAAAATAGCAGTGCTACTGGGATTGCAACTCGCTGCAAACGAGGTGGATTCTGTAGCACTGGGCTCTTGGTGGCAGTTTGTGAAATTCACATTACCCGAAACTGCACTGTAAAAGAGCATAAAGAAAACGATGCCTTCCTCGGTAATTCATGCCATGCAACATGACATGGACACCATCGCATGGCCAGTTTATTCATTGCCTTCAGGTTCAAGACACCTGCCAGTTTCTATACGGTAGCTTGAGACTGTTGCACTGGAAAATGGCATTTCTCTTGAAGGCACTTTTTGAGCAGGAATTGGGTTTACCCTGGTTTTCGTGATTTGTGTTTTGGGTGCACAAACTGGGTAATATCGAGCTTTAACTGCTAACAAGAGGCCCTAAATATTCACTAAATTTGATTTATAGTCTTCTCTTACTGGTGTAACCTATCTTTCCTCAAGAAGAACGGTAGCTGAGTGAGTTCGCATCACCTGTTAATATCAGATTTTTTCTTTTCTCAGCTGCTGAGGGCCATTATTGCCAGAGGGGTATGTAAGGTGTGTACTGTAGACACGTAAATCGCTTAATTCAAACCGACGGTATTTACAAACTGGCACTTCGCTCCTGTCAAAATCGCGTATTTCAGTGCGACAAAGGTGCCGGTAATATAAGCGTGCGCAACTGCCGTACAGCTTAACTGTCCTGACCAATGAAGCATGGCAATGCAGCGTGCTGCATGCGGCCATCGTGGAGAACCACTCGTCTACTACCCCTGTCACACGGTACTTTCGAAGTGCAGTTTCTCTCCCCAGCTGCGCTCCTGTTCCTGCCACACCGTGGGACTGGTTTATTTTAGCGTATGCGGGGCCGATCTAGTGGAATCTCTGAGGTGCCGCTATTAATGCCATCAGTGCTGATGAGCGGTTGCGAAAGAATAAAAAGACCCGTATCAACCCCTCCGGTCGCGCTCTCTTTATTTTCAACTCTGTGTTAAGAACTCTTTTTCGGTCCCTTTACCCTTCGTTTCAAATGAGCATAGTTTGAACAAATTTTCGGTTGCCTAATAGTTTGAAGAGTCGAGACGTCAAAAGCGTGACCACTGGCACATGGCCATACACATATTTCTCATCCATGGCGCGCGCACAATTTGTCCCGAAACGTGATGGCCTTTGGATATATTGTCTTCATTTTCAGAATACTTGTCGGGAATCTCAAAAGCTTATTATAGCGACAAATTTATATATGAGACTGCTCAAAGGGAGCACGGCTACAAAACCACCGCCACAGACACGCGTCCACTCTTGGCGCTCTTAATTCAGTTCCAATAGATTGACCGAAAGTTTTAGCTATAAAAGCAAGCACAAAACAAGGAGAGTTAACTGTGTGAGCGTGTGTTTGAGGAAGGATCGTGCATAAAAGGTTTTGCCACTAAACGCACTGATCATATGGTGCTTGCATACCAAATTTCGTCTATATGATTCAGCACATTAGCATACCAAAAAATCTTATATTTAGATATCAGGTGTACATGGCCCATAGGGCCATCCTCTCACAGATGCACACAAATCACGTACATCACTACTTGAACGATATGACCACAGATGTCACACTTGCCCATGAATGCTGATTCCATGGCTGCAGCTAAGATTTTCGGCCAGAAGAATGGGTAATTGGGCGAGCTGATCCAGGTTGATCGCTTACAACAGAGAAATAATCACTACAGAAATGCATCCCAGTATGTGCACTCACAGTTGCGGCTGAACTAGTTTTTATTGCTATGTGAAATATGTAGCAGTTACGGAAGAAGAAAATAAGTAAGGCATGTATTGCACAAAAGCAACAAAAAAAATGCCATTCAGCAGGTGCATGTGAGAGTTTTCAGTTGCAAGATATATGTATGCCGATCCTAATTTATCTTCTAGAAAGTGCTCCACATACTATAATCACTCTGGAATTGATGGTCTACAGTGTGTTTTTCCGAAGACGTGATAATCTTTAAATAGATTTTTTTGTTAAAAGAGTGCGTCAAAATAAAGCTAACATGGTTTATCTAACCAGCACTCTGGCAATCTAATATATAATATTTAATTTTTTCCAATTACAGTAATGCGCGTTATTTATTGAAAGGTTAATTATAGCTGACTGTAATATCCGCGTCAGTTTCTAGATTTTTTCAAAATATGATTCTCATTGCCGCTGCAGCGCGATCAGTCACCGGTACCCACATGGGCGAAACCGCATGGGCCAGAAGGGCTTGCAGCCACGCCTACAACTGCGTACCCAGCTATCTCTTGCAGTTCCCGCCGCGGGCACTAAAGTGTACAATTTATTCCCTGTTACTGTTTTTCCAAGTTCAGCCAGTGTCAAAGGAGATCTCTTTAAGTGCTATTCCTTATAAAAGAAGAACTAATCCAAACTAGGACACATCTCGCACAGAAAGATTACAGCAGAAGCCTTAACACAGCTGCAATGCATGCCTGCAGGCTTTCGACTGGTACCAACTGAAAATGTAGACAGTTTAATCTGACATATTCGAGCTGAGACCACATAGAACCCTGTGGTTTCCATAGCTGGTGACCGTTGGAAATCTGCCATGCTAATGAAGTTCACCTACTGTTGGTCCAAGACAGAAGCATTTAGCGTCTATTAAGTCGCTAACTGGAACTATTTGCCGTGATTTTTCAGGAGCACCTCAGTTTTGATTATACTTTCACTTAGTTCCAGCTGGAACAATGCTTTGGACGAGAAGGCGTGCCATCACATATTAGCAAACAACTATGATTCTTTGTTTAAAACTGTGGACAACAGGTTCCTGGTTGAGACAGGCTGTTCTTGTTTCATATGAGCTGCAACTATGTCAAATTATTAATTTAGGACTTTTCCCTTGCGTGTATCGTAATGCAGATGGCAATTACCCAGTCAAGGCCAATTATATTTCACCCTAACTAGCCGATATATCTTCTCAACAGCAGAAGAAAATTGGTTTAAAGCTCCTTCAAGTAAGTGCTGTAGCAATATAAGAACCTTTTATGTTCAATGAAAGGTATGAATTTTTTATCAAGCAGAAAGATACAATAGGGATTAAACTGTAATGCGGGACATAGGTCATGTCATTACTTGGGCATCACAACGCTGAAGTTTTATTCTATTCTCATTAAATAGAAGTAGAAATAATTTGCTTATTATTAAGATGTCAGGTTGAAAGCTCTTGACAGTTGTTGCTATCAAATCTGCTGAAGCAAGAAAACTATGTAAAGCATACATCGTACACCATTAAAGGTGAAGCATGGAAGATTATACATCAGATGAGCCTGTGTTCAGTGCAAAAATGATGCAGAAAGCACAAAAGGGGCCAGTAGCTCTTGTAGAAGAGTTTAAATGCCCAGATTTCACTATAAACCAATCATAAATCAATATGTTCGGAATAATGCTTGCATGCAAAGTTTCAAATCAGGTCATTTATGAGCAGAACAAAATAAAATGTACTTCACTCGTTCTGCCTATACATTGATGAAAAGGCATAATGCCTGACAGTGTTCCAGACCTCTTTCCTATTCGTCTCTCAGTCTGGCAATTGTAGATACATCAGATGAGGCAGACTATATAATTACTGCAACAGGAAGCGAAAGAAGAATTAAAAGAATCAAGAGCTACCGGAAACAAGTATCCCAGGCACAACAAATAGAGAGATTTTTTTTTCTTTTTGACACGTTGCAGTCATGCTGATCATAGTGTACTCAAAGTGGGAATGTGATTTTGCAAGAAGTGTTCTATCAAGTAGAATTGCTTTTGCACAACATGGTTTGTATTGTGCCGTGGTTAAACATTTTCAGTGTCACCTTATTTATGTTCTTTCACAAGATGCCGTCTGGGAAAGACACTTTCATTTACCTTCCACACACACATGCACACAGAAAACAGCGGCTTTTTCCCTACCAGAAGACTGCGAGTGGTAATGCAGTAAAACGTTGAAGATTAATACAGAAATTTCAGTTGTACCTTCAGGCTGGGCACAGATGTCACAGTAAAGGGCTCATTGGGCGACCCATCAAAGTTGTCAGGTACATATAAACCAGTCCGTTGCCTTCCTGTGCCTAGCTAAACTTCGCAGTTCCGCAACTTTCGATGAGGAGTAGATTTTTTAAAGTTTGATTTCTGTAGGTGCTGATGAGTAACTGTTTGTAAAGAAGATAATGCAAAGATTTAAGACTCAGAAACAAAAAATGCGAGCAATTGATGACATAAGATATCTATTAAAACACATTTCAAACATTCTTCAAGCTATATTTTCCACATGGCAATATCTACATAATGCACATGAAACATATATTGTAATACCTTATAGAAGAGTGTTGTGTCTGAATCTTTACATTGTTTTCTTTCATGGATAGTAGCCAAAGACTTCACATTAAAGAGAAACCATGGAATCTTCCGTAATGTGACGTAAACATAAATGAAGTGGTCATGTCATAATAAACTACTACTATAGTATCAAAGAATATGCCAGGTTAATAAATTCAGTTCACATGTTGTATTCGTATACAGCTGCAGGAGCGAGAACCATGGCTAAGTAAAAATACCACTCTATCTATAAGCCTTTAAAATATTCCTGAAACAGTTCATTTTCTTGTATGTTAACTGAAATTCCATTGCCAGAAAACCATTTAATTACATTATTTTGCGTTCTCCGGCGACTAATGCATTGCTGTCCCAAAGTGTGCTTGATAAGTGAGGAAAACTGTTCTGTCCATGCAATGAAAGACAAAGCACCTTAAGGTATCGAGCAGAAATCATTAGTTATTAATTTTTTTCAAAGAATACGGATGGTGAAATGGAATCTAGCGATTTACCAGCCTCTATATATTGGCACTTTATCACCAGGTTGGGTGTGGTTATTTAATCTAATAATGAACTATCATGTAGAAAATTCTTAACGATAGCGAAAAAGGGTCCTCAAAAGCAAAGTGAGTACAGTTTGCTTGGTAAAATCTCATAGCTCCCCGCATCAATGATTTTCTCACCATTGAGAAAGAAAGCGCCGTTAAACAATTTCTCAAATAAAGAATACAGCGCATCTGCAAATTTGCTAAGAATTAATGCCATGCCCCATCCTGTTATATAGCCATATTGAAGATTCGAAAGAACAGAGAATGTTAACAAATTTTGTGATGCATTCAAATAGGAATTTTTCTAGTATTTGTGATGGAATCAAAAACAGGTAAATTTGTTAGTTGTTCTCAATGCATTCTTCTGCCTTCCCTTGAATACTGACCCATAAAGAAGCATTACAGATCATATTACAGCATTTGGCTGAAGTCCATGAATCAAAAATATCAGAATGTTTGGAAAAACACGACGATTCTATGGTAACAATGAAGCGGGCTTATTGCACCAGAAACTGCACTAACCTGGTCAGATCCCCTTTCGAATGCCTCAGAAGATATGTTAAGGCAGGTAAAAGTTTTTCATTGTGCAGATGTTGTTGTGTTGAGTTAATTCTATTCCCGCTGCAAGCCTGAAACATTGACTGAAATTATCATCGTTTTATGCAGGATCATGCAGCAAACCATCGGCGCGAGGCGAGACCCTATCTCTTCCGTGATGGGGCTAATCTGTGTCATCTTTGCACGGTTTTTTTTCAATTAATAATAACAGTAACACTAACAATAATGCCTTATATGCGTTAAAACAATGTTATGTCCAAGAAAGGCTTATAAAATACTTCAGATGCAACTGCAGCACAAGCACCCAGTTTCACATAAAGCCGACACAAAATAATCGTCTTGTGGCAACATGAGAGGATCTCTTTTGTAGCCTCTCTGTTCCAGACAAACCTCTCCCCCCCCCCCCCCCCACCTCGTATTCTTCAGTGCATCCTTTTTAAGATACACCTCTCACCCCTGGCCATAGTTTCGTCTACTATCTCAGAGCCTTCCCTGCATGTCCCATTAGCACAAATCCCTATGCTAACCTGGAACGTTCCCTTTCCTCCTGCCCCGTTGCCTTTCAGTTACAGCATTACCCACAGCCTCGGCCAAGCTGATATTGAACAGTTGGCTTTGGTGACCCAGGCATAGGAGGTCCATAGCGCTTCATGTTGTGTCATAATAAAGACGTTTCTCTCTCTCTCTCACACGCACACACGCGGCTGCACCAGCATCTGTCCATGCGTGTCTTCCTTAATTGGAATGTGGATGTTTGCGCTGCAGTTACATCCAAAGTACCAAAACAACTTGTCTGAAACGTCGTTTTCCACTTCATATATTTTGTTTACTGGCGATTATATTCGAGTGCTTGTCTATTTTTTAGCTTGGTTGGGGCCAGTTGTCAAACATTCTTCCCTCTGCAGAAATTAAATGGATGATTTGTTGCTTTGTCTGATGACTTTAAATAAGGCTGCTCATTCACCTACTTCTTTTCTTGTACCGTATATAGGACAGTTGATCACTTGCTTTTCTTCTGCTGTTCAGTATGCAAGCAATGAGTATGTGTGTGCAGTTTATGTCCAAGTTGAACGATCCCACGCTTCTCTATGGTTTGGTTTTATGGGGTTTATCGTACCAAAGCGACACAGGGTGTGAGGGAGACTGTAGTGGCGGGCTCCAAATAATTTCGTTCAACTGCGCTTGTTTAACGTGCACTGACTTATCGCACAACAAAAGCCTGCAGCATTTCATCTTCATTGAAATTAGGCCAACAGGGACAGGATCAAACCTATGTCTTTCAGGTCAGCAGCTGAGCACCATAACCACTCAGCCACCTCGGCGACTTGCCCATGTTTTTAATTTATTGCATTGGTGTATACATTGCATTCGTCATTAACCCTTTTTGGTCATCTCATCAAGCCAATAACAGCAATAGTACTTTATGGCTGCTCCCGCCTTGCCCCAAAAGAGAATTCAACTTAAATGTGAAAAAATTAGGTATTAAAATATTTCGTTTCATCACCTTCCTTATTTACTCTCAAGGCTCAAGGGCATTATTTAGAGAAATGGGTGAATAGAACAAATTATTAACCCAACGAATCAGTTGCAGCTATCTTTAAGTTGATGTTATTGGTGATCACAGCGATAAAGGGAAAAAAGGTGTTTGCAGTCGTTACTTGTGTGTTGAAAAAATGAATTGGAATATATGTTAGTATAACATGAGAGAACAGAATCTTTAGACATGCGATCATTACGTGATAAAATGTAGGGCTCATTGTAGTGCTCATTGAAAGCTAAACATGAGTGCATAAGAGGAAATAAGTAAATGTAAAACAGAAAACGACTGACTGTAGTGTTAAAAACTGAATGGCAAAAAAAAAGAAAAAGGCAGAAGTTTATAGTAAAGTAAAAGCAATATCAATATTAAGTCATGACAAATTTGGCGTCAAAGGGCCTTTGTAATGTTTAAAACATCTTGGCATATTAATATCACTAACAACTTTCAACAAGAAATGTGGACAATTTTACAATGTGCGGTAAAATAATTATTTTGATCCAAATTTAATATTATTCTTTGCAACTTTGCCAATGACAAAGGCTGACAAAATTTTTCCCAAAGTTTGTAATATCTGTAAACAAAGTTTGAAACACTTTACGTATAACCTGACCATACATCTGAATTGTCAAGTTGACATTTTAGGGCATCGTCAAAGGTGTCTACCACTCATATTAATAGAAGAGCAAGAGCTGCATTACAACTATCCAACATTAAAATAATCTTTAAACTGCAAAATCTAATGGCCCAGTTGAAGGATGCATTGTGGTTCTGCAAGTTTCAGTGGTTCCAGTTAAGCTGGTCTCAAGACGTGATCCCAGCTCTTTTAACAGTACTTCAACAAGATTTAACAAAAGCACAAAGTTAGAGTACAAAGTGCCATGAAATTGTGGCTGGCTATGCGCATGTCGAGTACCTCATTCCAAAAGCAAGTACCATGCATAAATATCGACACAGTAGCAAGATTTATTACAATGAAGAAAAGCTTTTCCTTGATGCCAACCAATATGAATTTGCCAATTTCGAGTCTCTTTGTACCACTTATAGCAAAGTGAAACAAACCTTCACCATTACTTACGCTTATACGCATTTCTTACAAGGGGATCTATTGAGAAAGCTGGCTGACATCTGAAGAAAGCATATCAGTCTGAGCAGTTAGGACACACAAACAAGGAATGAAAACATAAAAAAATAAGCTGCAACAAACCAATTTATTTCATACTGCGACTGAGCGCTCGTGTCTCGTGGCGTTTCTATGTGGTATTGTTCCCTTGTCTAGAATCTAGCGCTCCCCAGTCTCAGTATGCCCGACCAACTAGCCCCCTACAAATCTTTACTGGCAATTTATTTCCTGCTCATATTATTACGCTAGTATACCCAGTTTCATAAACTCTTAAAAGACGTTGAGTCTCACAGGCAAGTGACTATGCTTTAAAGGGGGAGGGGGGGGGGGGGGTATGCTTCATTGGAAAGCATCTAGCATGACCTACTGACAGATGTATCCCCACAGAACACCACTGCAGTACACCACCTTGAAAATTGCATTGGAATGTTTTTTTCTGCCGCCCGTGCTTTCTGCCAACACAAAAAGTGCGTATATTCATGCAGGACAGCTTAAGAGAAGTGGTGCAAACCGATTCCGAACCTGCTGGCGAACCTGCTTTTTGACGTCAATTGTGGAATACATTGAGTAGAGCAGGGCACAACT